>NC_059075.1:151136318-151456971 GCF_020497125.1 Mauremys mutica
GCTCAGTGCTGGGGCAGAGGATTAAGGTGCGAGGGGATGAGGGTTCTGGCTGGGGCTGCGGGATGAAGGGTTCTTGATGCGGGGGGGGCTCAGGGCTGGTGCTGAGGATTAGGCTGTGGAGGGGATGAGGGCTCTGTCTGGGGATGAGGATTAGGGTGCGGGGGGATGAGGGGTTCATGATGTGGGGGCGCTCAGGGCTGGGGCTGAGGATTAGGGTGTGGGGGGATGAGGGCTCTGGCTGGGGCTGAGGATTAGGGTGCAGGGGGATGAGGGGTTCATGCTGTGGGGGGGGGGCTCAGTGCTGAGGCAGAGGATTAAGGTGCGAGGGGATGAGGGTTCTGGCTGGGGCTGCGGGATGAAGGGTTCATGATGCGGGGGGGGGGCTCAGGGCTGGTGCTGAGGATTAGGGTGCAGAGGGGATGAGGGCTCTGTCTGGGGATGAGGATTAGGGCGCAGGGGGATGAGGGGTTCATGCTGTGTGGGGGGGCTCAGTGCTGGGGCAGAGGATTAAGGTGCGAGGGGATGAGGGCTCTGGCTCAGGCTGGGGGATGAGGGGTTCATGATGTGGGGGCACTCAGGGCTGGGGCTGAGGATTAGGGTGCAGGGGGATGAGGGCTCTGGCTGGGGATGAGGGTTTGGGGCATTGGAGAGGCTCAGGGTAAGGGCAGCCTGCCTTGCCAATATTGAGTGGCAGGCACTAGGACCCTGCGGCAGCAGACAGCAGTTCTGCTGGGAGCCCTGCAGCAGCACAGAGCAGCCAGGGGAGAGGCCCCCGCTGCTTTCTCTCAGGCAGGGTCGCGGCGGCAGGGGGAGACCTGCGGGGCCGGGGCCCGATCCAGGCAGGGCCGGGGGAGAGACCCAGCTCCAACTATTGCTGGAACAGGGCACCCAGCCCTGAATATTCCTGGAGCCCAGGCACCGCACACAGATATAACCTGCCGCCTATGCCCCCATCCCTTGACTAAGCCCCTAGAGCCCCATTCCCCTCCCAAATCTGGGGAGAGAATCTAGGACTCCTGATGGAGAGGTCCCCTGCTGTAACCCACTAGACCCCACTCCCCCCACCCCAGAGCGAACCAGGGATTGGACCCAGGAGTCCCGACCATCCAGCTGCTCCCATTCCCCTGCCAGAGGGGTACTCGCTGGGCACCCATGTGGAGGAGCCCAGCGTTTCCCAGTCCCTCTGGCTGGCACTTACCTGCGCACAGGTAGAGGAGCAGAGGCAGGGGGTCCATCCTGTGCTGAGTGAGGGGTATGTGGGGAGCAGGGAGTGAGAGGTTCAAGGACGCTGCCTGGAGAGGAGGCAGCTGAGTGCAGAGGAAAGAGAAGTGATAACTTGAAAAGAAAGAAACACTGGTGGGGGTGGAGGCGGGGACTCAGGGTGTTATAGGGAGGGAGCAGAATGGAGAAAAGAAAAAGTCAAGAACACTGAGACACCCAACTAGTCAGACACACACACAGCTACATGGAGACAGACGAAAAAACAAAAAAGACCAACCACGTTCACCCTGAACTCCCCCATACCCTTCTTCTCCGCTCCCGTCAGTGGTCAACTAGTTACATGTGATGTCATTGTCCATCCCCCAGTGCCCTTTGTAAATTCAAACACCCCTCTAATTTCAATTCTTGGGGAAAATATGGCGAACACACCTACCCTGAGACAAACACACACAACTAGACAGACACCCATACAACTACCCTGAGACAGACAGACACACAACCAGAGAGACAATCACCCCTTCTCTGAGAGAGACAGACACACTGAGATACACAGATACACAATTAGACACACAACTGCAGTGAGAGACACACACACAGCTAAACAGACAGACAGACACACAGACTACTCTGAGGCCTTGTCTACACTACAAGACTATTTCGAATCTACTTAAGTCGAATTTGTGGATTCGACCTTATGAAGTCGAATTTGTGTATCCACAGTAAATACACTAATTCGAATTTCTGAGTCCACATTAACAGGGCCGGCATCGACTTTCGAAGCGGTGCACTGTGGGAAGCTATCCCACAGTTCCCGCAGTCCCCGCTGCCCATTGGAATGCTGGGTAGAGCTCCCAATGCCTGCTGGGGGAAAAAATGTGTCGAGGGTAGTTTTGGGTAACTGTCGTCATCGAACCGTCAATCACGCCCTCCCTCCATGAAAGCGCCGACGGGAAATCTGTTCACGCACTTTTCTGGTCGGTTACAGCGCGGACGCCACAGCACTGCGAGCATGGAGCCCGCTGCGATCATCGCTGCACTTATGGCCGTTGTCAACTCCTCGCACCTTATCGTCCACCTCTTCCACAGTCAGCTGCTGAGAAATCGGGCGAGGAGGCTCCGGCAGCGCGGTGAGGAGAGTGGTGCAGACCTCTCAGAAAGCAGGGTACGCCGCGCAGTGGAGATCATGGTGGCAATGGGTCAAGTTCATGGTGTGGAACGGTGATTCTGGGCCCGGGAAACAAGCACGGACTGGTGGGACCGCATAGTGCTGCAGGTCTGGGATGAAACAGAGTGGCTGCGAAACTTCAGGATGCGTAAGGGCACTTTCCTTGAACTCTGTGACTTGCTGGCCCCTGCCCTGAAGCACCAGGACACACGGATGCGAGCAGCCCTGAGTGTGCAGAAGCGAGTGGCCATAGCCCTCTGGAAACTTGCAACGCCAGACAGCTACCGGTCAGTAGCGAACCACTTTGGCGTGGGCAAATCTACTATGGGGGTTGCTGTGATTCAAGTAGCCCACGCAATCGTTGAGCAACTGCTCTCAAAGGTAGTGACTCTAGGAAACGTCCAGGTCGTCATCGATGGCTTCACCGCGATGGGATTCCCAAACTGCGGTGGGGCTATAGATGGGACTCACATCCCTATCCTGGCACCAGCCCACCAGGCCAGCCAGTATATTAACCGAAAGGGCTACTTTTCAATGGTGCTGCAAGCACTGGTGGACCATAGGGGACATTTTACCAACATCTTCGTCAGGTGGGCGGGCAAGGTTCATGACGCGCGTGTGTTCAGGAACTCTGGTCTGTTTAGACGCCTCCAGGCAGGAACTTTCTTCCCGGACCACAAAATAACGGTTGGGGATGTGCAGATGCCTACAGTGATCCTCGGGGACCCAGCTTACCCGCTAATGCCCTGGCTCATGAAGCCCTATACAGGCGCCTTGGACAGTGAGAAGGAACTCTTCAACTACCGGCTGAGCAAGTGCAGAATGGTCGTGGAGTGTGCTTTCGGACGTCTTAAGGGGAGGTGGCGGAACTTACTGACTCGCTCGGACATCAGCGAAAAGAATATCCCTATAGTTATTGCTGCTTGCTGTGTGCTCCACAATGTCTGTGAGAGCAAGGGCGAGACCTTTTTGGCCGGATGGGAGGTTGAGGCAAATCGCCTGGCTGCTGTTTACGCTCAGCCAGACACCCGTGCCGAAAGAATATCCCAGCGGGAAGCGCTGTGTATCCGGGAGGCTTTGAAAGCAAGTTTCCTCGGAGAGCAGGGTAACCTATGACTCTCCACTTGATTTTAAGAGAAGCTGATCCTGGGCCTGTGTCTCTATGTGTTGAGTGAGATCTGCGGTTACATACCCCGTTCTCCAAGTTTCCCCCACTTCCAAAACACGTTTTAAAACAAATTAAACGGAACAGTTATTGTTAATAAATCTTTCTTTTACTTTGCATTTCTGTTCAGGGTTTGAAACATGGACGCATACTGTGCTGGGAACGGTGTGCACTGATGTACAGACCGCTTGTACAATACAGGACGGACAGCCTCCTGCTCCTACATAGGTCTCTGGGGTGGGGGACGGTTTCAAGTGGTTGTGCATGTAGGGGTGGGTTTGCAGGAAGGGGCGAGTGGTGCCGTCTTTGGATAGGGATTTGGATGCAGGCTCTGGGCTGTGGGTTTGGGCGTAGGAAGGGGTGAGGGGTGTGGGGGAAGGGTGAGTATCTGTCCGTGGATGAGGGCTCTTGTTGGGGCTCAGGGCAGCGGAGAGGATCGCGCCTACGGTGGAAGTGCATGGTAAGGGCAGCATGCCTTAACATTAGGGGGTGGCAGGCGCTAGGACCGTGGACAAGCGTACACATCACAGAATGACCCGGGGCAGCATACACCACACAGAGTGACCCTGGTGACTACTGACTGCAGTCTGTGTGTGCCCTGCAGTTGATCCTGCCCCCGATAGTCTGTACCCTGCTAATGTAGGCTATCCCGTGCAATTATAAATCCCCTGCCACCCCCCCACATACACAGTCTTCTGACACGAAAGACGTGACGGAAAGAGTGAACAACAGCAAACAGCTTTTATTAATCTACTACATAGTGGGGTGATGAAACTTGGATTTGGGACTGGGTGATCCTGTAAGGGAAGCCCTTCTACACAGTTATAGCGTCAGAGGTGTGTGGTACATTAGCGCTCAGCTGTGGTGCAGTGACAGTTCTCACGGCCCCTACCGCCCCTCCGTCTTGTAATTTTCGGTGAGGGGGGGACAGGACTTCTTGGCGTTGGAGGGTGGTTGCAGATACAGTGCAGGGGGGCTCTCTCCTCCTGCCTGCGGTCCTGCAGAACATCAACAAGGCGCCGGAGCGTGTCCGTTTGCTCCCTCATTAGCCCAAGCAGCGTTTGAGTCGCCTGCTGGTCTTCCTGCCGCCACCTGTCCTCCCGTTCGCTGTGTGAGCGCTGCTGCTGAGAGAGGGTCTCCCTCCACTGGCTCTGCTGGGCCGCCTCGGCTCTGGAGCAGGCCATCAGTTCCGCGAACATCTCGTCCCTAGTCTTTCTCTTTCGCCGCCTAATCTGAGCCAGCCTCTGCGAGGGGGATGCCGGGGCAGTCCGGGAAAGAGCAGAAGCTGTGTGATGGGAAACAGTAAGTGATTTCCTTGAACAGATACATGTTTGCGAACAGTGAACACAGTGTAGTCAGTTTCTCTGAACAAGACCATACAGGGCACCAAGTTCCACGAGATCTCAGGACAAGTTCGAGATTTCGGAATACGCTCTCATTGGCGGCGCCATTGCACAGGAGAGCGGACAAGCGGGGAGAGACAGCTGAATCCGTCTTGCAGACAGTCCTGGTAATCCTTAAAGTAGATAATGCTTATCAGTTAGTGGATAGCTGTGCTCTCCTGCTAAAGGCAATCTGGAAAGCAGAAAGGCTGAGCCTTTTCCAGCCCCTCCCGCCAGTGCACGGGAAAGATCAATGTATGCTTGTTCTCTGTGGCCTCCAGCACGTGGCTGTTAAGCGAGGGTCGTTGTTATGCAACCTAATTTAAAACCATTAACAATAGTAACAATACACTAATTGCCCTACTTAGATGCAGCCTGTCCAGAACGACATCACCCTGAGGCGGGTCACTCGGAGTCAGAGAGAGCGGATGCTAAGGGAAGCCCTGCACAGACCAGGACCATATGCAGCAATGCTGGTGGAGGCGATGATTCCTCTCTACATTAGGATGTCCTGGCGCGGAAGAGTGTGCTTCCACGGAGCACCCAATAAGGCACCTCTCCCCAGGAACCTCCTGCGGAGGCTTTTCGAGCAGCTCTCTGAGAGCTTTGTTGAACTGTCCCAAGAGGATTATTGTTCAATCCCTATATGTGTGGACCTACTATTTATATAGTTTGACATTTACAATTTTTATATAGTATTTCTATTTTTTCTATACCTGTTTTTTAAAAAAATAAATGTTTCCATGTTTATAGCACTTACCGCCTGATCCTTCCCCTGATTCTGAGTCCGGGTTAACGGGCGGGGACGGTTGGTAAGGGATCTCTGTGAGGGTGATGAAGAGATCCTGGCTGTCAGGGCAAGCGGTATTGTGTTCGCTGTCGCCTGCGCCGTCCTCCACAAACCCTTCCTCATCTTCCCCATCGGCGAACATCGCCGAGGAACTGTCCAGGTACACTATGCCATCCTCAGAGTCCACGGTCACTGGTGGGGCAGTGGTGGCAGACCCACCGAGAATGGCATGCAGTGCCTCGTAGAAGCGGCATGTCTGGGGCTGTGCTCCGGAGCGTCCGTTTGCCGCTCTGACTTTTTGGTAACCTTGTCTCAGGTCCTTGACTTTCACGCGGCACTGCATCGCATCCCGGCTGTATCCTTTGTCTATCATGGCTTTGGAGACCTTCTCGAAGGTCTTTGCATTCCGCTTGTTGGAGCGCAGCTCCGAGAGCACAGACTCCTCGCCCCACACAGCGATCAGATCCATGACTTCCCGGTCAGTCCATGCTGGGGACCTCTTTCTATTCTTGGATTGCCCGGACTCCTCTGCTGGAGAGCTCTGCATCGTTGCAGGTGCTGCGAAGCTCGCCCCGATGTCCAACCAGGACGTCAGATTCAAAGTGCCCAGACAGGAAAAGGAATTCAAATTTTCCCGGGTCGTTTCCTGAGTGGCTGGTCAGAGCATCCAAGCTCGGACTGCTGTCCAGAGCGTCAACAGAGTGGTGCAGTGTGGGATAGCTCCCGGAGCTACTAAGTTCGATTAGCATCCACACCTAGCCTAATTCAAGCTAGCCATGTCGAATTTAGCGCTACTCCACCTGTCGGGGTGGAGTACCAAATTCGAACTAAAGAGCCCTCTAGTTCGAATTAAATGGCTTCCTGGTGTGGACGGTTGAGCGGTTAGTTCGAATTAACGCTGCTAAATTCGACTTAAAGTCCTAGTGTAGACCAGGCCTGAGACAGAGACAGACACATGACATTATTGAGACACACAAATCACACACACAAAACAACACTAAGTCACCCAAATACACATACACAATATGACACTGAGACAACCAGACACGGACAGTCACAATCCAATGCTCCACTGACAGACAGATAGACACACAAAAACCACACAGACACCCACTCACACACCCCTGCACTGAGACAACCACACACTTTTCTTACACCCTTAGCTGATTACTCTCGTTATAGTTAGTATGGCAACACCCATTTTTTCACGTCCTCTGTGTATATATATCTTCCTACTGTATTTTCCACTGCATGCATCTGATGAAGTAGGCTGTAGCCCACGAAAGTTTATGTTCAAAGGTGCCACAAGTACTCTTGTTCTTTTTGCTGATACAGACTAACATGGCTACCACTCTGAACCCTATAGAAAAGGCATCACCCCCTACTGACCACTGTAGGCTGCATATTTCTGTTGCTTGTGTCTCGATTACATTGGACAGACCAGCGAGCCCACTACAGAGACAGGCTGGGCTTGTGGTTCAGGAATTAAACTGGACTCAGGAACCTAGGTCCTATTCCTGGCTCTGCTACAGACTCCCTGTATGAGATCACACAAGTTACTGAATCTCTCTGGGGCTCAGTTTTCCCCACTACGGATAATGAGCCTTCCTGTGTCTACGTCAACTGAGTTCTTTATGGCACCGGTCGTCTCTCACTGTGCGTCTGTGCAGCACCCACACAGGTTGGACCCGGACCTTAGTCAGGATCCGTGCAGCACCCCAGCCGTAGCTCCTTGTCTGGATGCTCCCAGCCAGCAACTCTGACTCCGGCCCCCAGTGTGTTACAATACAGCCATACTCTGGTCTCCACCAGCCTGGGTTACCGCTAGCCAAGTGACCCCAACATACCCCCAGCCCCAAATTTCCCAAAAACCTTCTGCCTTGAAATGTCCAGCCCTGTCCTGGGACATTCAGAGGAGTAATACAGACCACAGGTGCCAACTTTCTTCTTCCCAGGTGGGTGCTCCACCCCACCCCAACTCTTCCTGCCCCCTCCCCCAAGCATGCCCCACCCTCACTTTGCCCCCTCCTACAGCATCTCCCACGAAACAGATGATTGTCAGGTGGGTGCTTAGCACCCACTTTTTTTTTAGCACCCGTGGAGTCAGCACCTATGATACAGGCCCTGGCTCCTTTAAAGAGATAAAAGCCCAGCAGTTTGTTCCTTTAACTGGAGTGAATATTTACTTATAGGCAAACCCAGCACGCAGCTGATTTAGACTAAAAGCAAAACAAGTTTATTTCATCAAAATGAGCGAGGTTTTAAGTGAGTTCAGGGGTCAGGGATAAAGTCAGAAATGGTTACAAGCAAATGAAGTGAAAACCCCTTTCTAGTGACTCAGGTTTAACAAAACTACAGTCTTGGTTCAAAGTAAGATTCTTACCACGCGTCCTTCCAGCTAGACGGCTGCCCACCCCCTAGTCAGGATCTCCCACAAAGTCCAACACGCTCAGCTCCTTTGGCATCTTAGGTGAAAAATCCCTTGGGGGACTTTGCCCCTCTCCTTTATAGTCTAGTGCAGTTTTGAGATGTATCCTCCACTGAGACCGATGCCCCAGCCTGGGGGAAGGTGCCAGGGAGTCTGATGGAGAACTTTCCAGCCTGGTCTCTTCCCTGCGGGTGCTTTCCACAATGCAGAGTGGATTTATCCATTCCCGCAGCCTCAGATATGCTCATGAGTGGCCACTTGACTGCGATCGCACCTGGATCTCATGGATATCCTTGACCTAGGCAATGGAGCATCCTGAAGATAAAAACCTGAGGTCTCAAACTTGAGTCTATTCTCAGGGAAGTCAGTGTAGAGAGCACAGGGCGTGTTACATTCAGATGTAGTATCCCTGTAGTGAGGCGGCCTGGCTCCCCGCCGCGCCTGAGAAGGACGAGCCAGACCAGGTGCCGGAGTGGACGGAGCCACCGCTGCCTGTCCCCACCCCCTGGAAGTCAAGGGGAGGGACAGGAAGTATAAAAGCCTGGCCCCAGGGCTCAGTTAGGTGGAGGCTGCTGGAGAGGACAGATGTTGGTGTTTGAGCGTCTGCTGGGCTCAGCCTTTCCTGTGCCTGGTATCCAGAGGAGCGCTGGCCTGAGCCCCCCTGTGCCTGGTATCCTGAAGAGCCCATGGTCTGGGACCCACTGGATGATGCTGGCGAGAGACAGGTACCTAGGGAGGGGGAGGTTGGAAGCAGCCTGGGGGTAGCTGACCCCAGTCAGGCTCCAGGGGACCCTGAGTCCATGTCAGTGTGTTGTGGCCAGGATCCCCACTGACTGCAGTGGATCTTTGCTGCTGCTAGGGCCCTGGGCTGGAATGCAGTGGAGTGGGAGGGCCTGTGTCCCCCCCTGCCACCCCTCCAAGGGTGGCAGACTCCCCCTCCCCCTGGCCTGAGGAGGCCTTAGATACTGTGTTTGCTCAGCCTACTGAAAGGCCTGAGCCTGAACTGCTACTGCCCTGCTGTGACGGAGCTGTTCTGGCGGGACCCAACTGAGAGTGCCAAATCAGGACCAATTGCTCAAACAGGGCAGTTACAGCCCTAGGCTGGGGTTTTTCCACCTCTAAGGCAAACCAAACCAGCCAGACAAAAGGGACTTTGGTCTCACCCCACTGGCTAACCACAAGTCACACAAGCAATTTCCTTAGACACTCCAGTCTCCCAGTATCACCACCAGTGCACTCGTCCTGGGGATAAATGGTTATGAAAACCAACACCCCAATAAAAGAGAAAGGTTCCCTCGATCCCAAAGGACCAAGCCCCAGACCCAGGTCAATATACACATCAGATCTTACCCACAAATCACGCTGTTGCCAATCCTTTAGAATCTAAAATCTAAAGGTTTATTTACAAAGGGAAAAAGGTAGAGAAGAGAGGTAGAATTGGTTAAATGCAATCAATTACATACAGTAATGGCAAAGTTCTTAGTTCAGGCTTGCAGCAGTGCTGGAGTAAACTGCAGGTTTAGATTAAGTCTCTGGAATACATCCCCCACCGGGATGGGTCGTTCAGTCCCCTGTGTAAAGCTTCAGTTTGTAGCAAAGTCCCTCCAGAGGTCAGAAGCAGGATTGAAGACAAGATGGAGACGAAGCATCAGGCTTATATAGACTTTTCCAGGTGTAAGAATCCCTTTGTCTTCACTGTGGAATTTTACAGCAAAATGGAGCCTTGAGTCACATGAGCCAGTCCCTGCATACTTTGCTGAGTCACAAGGCGTGTCTGCCTTCTCTCCATGGGTCCATTGTGTCCTTAATGGTCCTTAATGGGCCATCAAACAGGCTAGGCAGAGCTAACACCAGCTTGTCTGGGAGGCTTCCCCCAGAAGCACAGCACAAACTTGAAATATTGACAGCATAGAGCCAACATTCATAACTTCAACTAAAAATGATACAGACATACAGACAGCATAATTATAACCAGCAACCCATAACCTGGTCTTAGACACCTTATATGACCCCCTTTACTTAGGATTTGGTGCCACTACAGGACCTTGGTTGCAACCCATGTTCTATATGGTCCCCATTTATATCAATAACGTCACACCTGCCCTGCCCAAGGGCCTGGGCTTAGATACTGTGTTTACTCGGGCCCTGCTAAAGGGCCAGAGCTCTGCCTTGTTTAGAGACTGTTGGTTTGCTCTGCCCCTGCTGAGGGGTCTGAGCCCGAGAAGGATTGCTGCCCGTAGTGAGGCGCCCTGGCTCCCCGCCGTGCCTGAGAAGGACGAGCCCCTTACCGGACTCTTACAATCCCATACTGGGGAAGTGATGTTCTGCAGTGTTCTGGACTAGTTGGGTTTTCCTTAACACCTATGGCTTCATGCCCAGGTGACGGTCCATCACATTACTGTAGTGCATCTGAGAGGTGGTGAATAGGTGTATAACTGAGGCCAGGTCTTTGTCCACTAGGGTGGGATGAAGTGATCTAGCCAACCGGAGATGGTGGAAAAGGTGACCCGCAGACGCTGCTATGTGAGAGATTAGCATCAACAGGGAACCCAAGAGTTCTCCTAGGCTATGGACTGAACTGACCAATTGTGAGTGCACTTGTCTAACTGGAGGAGACTGCGCCAGGGCTGTGAACTCTTCAAAGTACTTTCCTTTGCCCACCAGCAACATTCCTTGTCTTGCTTAGGTTCAGCTTCAGCCAGCTGTTCTTAACCATCTCGTCCAAGCACGGGCCATTTTTGATGGTAGTGGTGTGTTGGTATGTGGGCAAGGGTTTGTAGAGCTGTGTCTCATCTGCATATTGCTTACACTTGAGTCCATCTGACCAGTTCACATAGCAGTTGCAGGATTAAACAGACTGTGAATGGCTAGCCAACTACAAAAGCAGTTTCTCCTCCCTTGGTTTTCACACCTCAACTGCTAGAAGAGGGCCCCATGCTCCCTGATTGAACTAACCGCATTATCTCTAGCCTGCTTCTTGCTTGCATATATATACCTGCCCCTGGAAATTTCCACTACATGCATCCGACAAAGTGGGTATTCACCCACGAAAGCTCATGCTCCAATACGCCTGTTAGTCTATAAGGTGCCACAGGACTCTTTGCTGCTTTTACAGATCCAGACTAACACGGCTACCCCTCTGATACTATAGCAGTTGCATGTAGATATTGAAAAGAACTGGACAGAGTTGATCCTTGTGGGACTCCAATATCTTTCTGGGTATCAAAGTTCCTCAGTCCTCATGGTTTAAACTTCTGAGTGGCCTTCTCTTGTTGCTTACTGGCTTGGGCAGTGGCTTCCCATTTCTGGCTCTCACTACATAAAGGGACATTTAATTGCTCCTTCAATTTAGTCTGAAAGAAAGGTTCTTAACGCTCCTAACAGCTTTGCCAATGAATGAAAGACCCACTTGATGGCAGCTGTTAGCCCTTTCTTAGGGCATGTTTGTAAATAGCGTTGTCTCCTTTGAATTGAGTGGCTAGTCAATAGTCAGGGTCTTGTGGGTTCTTTCTGTGAGAAGGTTACATTGATGATGGAGTCAGGTATTCCTTTGATGCAATCCTGTTTGTTTACAAAGAACATACACAATCCTGTTTCCCTGAACATAGCAGGAATCAAACAGCAGGAGACAGATTCCTTGCTCCCAACCCCCACTTCAACCAACCCTCACCCCACCCCCTTTTCTAGCTAGCACTCTGCCCAAAACCTCTCTCACCTTTTAGTCAGGGTCAGGCTTTCAGTGCTTCTGTGGCTAGTGTTTCCTTGCTGACTTCTGTTTCCTTCTGTTCACACACAGAGCACCCAAAAACCCTTCCCCCGCTCACAGCTCATTTTCTGGCCGGCCTTTCTTTCATGACCTGCATTTTGAGCAGTGGCTCCTATGGTTTCAGCTAGCCATTTCATAAAGGAGATTGATGGTTCATTTCTTACTTGTATCCTGAATGAAGGGCAGTTTGAATTAGGGTTTATCCAACCCAGAACAATACCGTCCCCTCTCAGAAAAGCCATAATTTAGCAAATTATCAATGATACAGTCTTTAGTATTTCTATATTGACACAGCAACTTTCTGTCAAGATGTTTTTTCACACCAACTCAGATTTGATCTTGCAAAATATTGTATCGGAGATGGAAGTGTTCCTGCTGTGCACAGACAGCATCACCTCTCCATACTACAGTAAAAACTATCTTCAGCATTGGCTGTGTTTGCCGAATGATTTTCCAGTCTACGCTGATATCGGGGTCTTCTATTTGGGAATCTTTCTGTTGTTCTGGAGTCCACTCCTGCCCCCCTTCACGGGTCTGACAGGTGAGTCAGGAACATTTGCATTTCTGCAAGTTATAGGGAGAGAGAGGAGACAGCCACTTCTCCCTAATGTCACTCATCCTCCTCCAGCACCAATTCCTTGCTCTCTGCGTAGGGCAGTGCTTGCCATTCACATCTCAGCAAGGCCTTCTAAACACGCGCCCAGCCCTGCGCGGGACTGTGAAATCATAGCTCTGCAGTGCTGCTAACCACGCAGCAAGTCGCCCCTCAGGATTTCTGAGTCTAAAGAGCTGTTTCAGAGACGCATGATCTGTCCTGATCGGAAACACCCTCCCATCCAAACCGGGCTGAAAAGGTTCTATAGATTTTACCACTGCCAGGAGCTGCCTTGGGCTGGTGCCATCATTTCTCTCTGGCAGAGTTGGACTTTGGCTGTAATAAGCTCCAGCCCTCCCCAGTGCTTTGCGTCAATGCTGCCCTCGAGCCACCTGAGTCCAATACGAAAGGGGGTTTGGAACCTGGGTCGGCCCAGACAGGAGCAGTCACAGGAGCCTTTTTCCAACTCTGAGAAGGCTACATCACATTCTGCTGGCCACTGGAACGTCTCACTCAGCCTACACAATGGGTTTGCAACACTGGCACAGCCACAGCCAAATCTTCTGCAATAGGAGCAGAGCCCTACAATGGGCCATTTAAACACCCGCATTCCGGCCTTTTAGCTCAGAAAGCAGAGAGAGGCTTTACGCTAAAGTTCACTCCTTGCAGATGACTTGCCCCGAAGAAATGCTGAGGTGTGGCATCTGAGGGTGAAGTGCTCCCTGTCCAATACAGGGTCTTGGACAGCACTCATCACGGGCATATCTGAGCGCCTTCCACTCATGCATGCTGCAATGGGACTGAGAGGGATGGGACAGATACACAGGGAGCTTGTGGGGTAGGGAATGAACAGATGCAAGGAACCCATGGCATGTGCTGTGAGCTCTGCCTGCAGAAACAACAAAGGTGTGAGACCCTCCTCTTGTATGTGAGTACACACACACACACAGAGCTCTATGCTTGACAAGGCAAGATCAGAGAAATGCCCCTGATGCTTGGAATGAAGGGTAGAGAGCTTTGGAATGGTCTGTAGTCACTGGGGAGTTTGTTCCCGCCTGGGGCCAGCCCCTGAGAAAGTTCTGTCTCCAGCACAGATGAGCTACCTCTATTGTATTATTATTTATTAGGAGAATGATAGTAGCAATTAGGACAGCCCCAGCCATGGCCCAGACCCCCACTGCACTGGGCACCATATAGTATTTATTAGGTGTATTACGGTAGCACCTAGGAGCCCCAGTCGTTGACCAGGATTCAATTGTGCTAAGCACTGAACATTATTTACTGGGTGAATTACAGTAGCATGTAGGCTACCTGCCCATGGACCAGGACCCTACTGTGTTAGGTACTGTACATTTATTAGGTGTATTACGGTAGCACCTAGCAACCACATCCCCATGGTTTCAGGCACTGCACAGAAACAGAACAACAAGACCCAGAGGAGCAAACTTGCCAACCCTGATCCTTATCCTGAAGCTTGAGATGTTTCTCAGTTCCCTGGGACCAGGCCTTGGAGCTAAGGACCAAGCCTTTGAACCAGATTCAGTATTCTCAGGGTATGGAAACTAAGCTGGATTCAGGTGGGCATGAATTTAAGGTGCAGTGCTCCACTTTCAGCGTGGGTGAAACCCAACAGGAACAAGACCCTCCTTTTCTGGAATCGGAGCATCCGCACATGGCGTCGTTCAGGATTTGCTCCTGAAGGGAAGCCGGTGGATGGAGTGGACAGGTCTGATGCACGCCCAATATCCTGCACTGCAGCATTTTGCACCAGCTGTTCCTAAGCACCAGAGCTTTGGGCAGTAAAGCCAACAAGGATTGTCCCTCATGGGCTTCTCCGTGCTGACTGCAGCAACTTCCCCAGTCAGGGCACCCGCTGCCCTAGGTTCAGTCTTTGCAGCCAGGTCTGAACTCTGATTGCAATGGGATCACTGCTGAGATTTCTCCTCGTTGTGGCTTCCCTGATGCTTCATAAGGCTGGAGTTAGGAGCCCTCCTCAGCCTGGGGCTGCCCCCTCAGGTTGATCCTCTAGCAGTTAATAAGAACTCCATTTGAGCTGGCTTCATGGCTTACCATCCCCCGGTTGGGGTACTGATAATGGCCCTAAGCAGTAGCACCAAGGGTCTGTCGTCCTTCCCAGGCCACACTTCCAGCCCCAGTCTCTCACACAGAGCGCTGACCCTCCAGATTGTCTCCCTGGATCCCTGGCTCCTACCAAACTTGGAGTCTCTCCCCCAGGCTAGAGCCTTATTCCCAGTCTGCCTCCAGGCTATCTGCCTCTCCAGGGCCTGCCCCTGGAGTCTCCTTCTCTCCTGCCACCCGCTTCCTAACTCAGCTCCCCCAGGGTTGGGTGTGTAGGAGACACAGGAGCGGCTGACCACGACTGAGCCCAACTCCCCTTAAAGGACCAGCCTTTAAGCCCATGACACCACTCTGAGCACACTGGTGGGTCTTCTGCTGTCCGCTCAGGATAGCAGGCTGGGTGAACCCTCTCTCATACTGGGGGCATGTATAGGGTCTCTCTGCTTGGATCCCAACAAGAACAGTCATGAACAGGGCTCAGAGCAGGGGCAAACCTGTGTCACCAGATTTGCCCATTACTTTGGGGTATGCTAATTTATTAGGGTTACCCTTCTGGGATTGGGGGGTGGTCTGTAATTCTATCAATGTTCTGCTTGTATTATGTGTGTTCTCATATGGATCTCGGCTTCTCCCTTCTGCAAGTCCCCTCCCAATGGAGCTATTCTGCAGGACCTAGGCTCCCCAGGGCTGGGTTCCTCCAGCCCCAGAACCGGATGAGAGCGTGCGCACACACACACACACTAACAGAGCAAGTCTGAGTGGACTGGGTCAAGCAGCATTTTCAAGCTGACACCCTTATATGCCAAAGGTACCACACAGGAATAGAGTAAGCCTGAGCAGACTGGGTCAAACAGCACCTCCAGACTGCCACCCTTATATGCCCCTGTACTCAGCGGACTGGGTCGAGCAGCACTTTCAAGCTGCCACCCTCGTATGTCACAGGTTCAGCATGTCCCTATCCCCACTTTCACATCACAAGTGTTCTGGTAGTAACCCACTTGATGAGCAAACCCCACAGGATTTTTGGGCTCTACAGGGATCTTTAGCTTAGGTAAAAGAAGTGTTGCTGCAGAGTAAATGGGGAAGCTCAAAATACAAAAGAGTAAAGTTTGGTGGGGGGGGGGGAAGCAACCAGCTTAACCATAAATGTTATTTATTGGATAGTAGTGATAGCTACACAAGGAGAACCTAAACCAACACAACAGTTACATTATTAAAGGTTAATACGTGAGGTAGAAAGGAAAAGAGAGAGAGCGAGAGAGAGCGCACACTGGGATCTCACCCACTCCATGAAGCTTGAACTGGTCGGGGTTCCCAGGTGATGGTGGTAGCTCAGGATCCTGAGTGCTGGAGACAGGCAGAGCCCCCAGCATGATCAGTCAGGAGAAGATGGAGTCCCAGTGGAACTGATGTACACTTTGGATCCAAGCATCAGAACACTTACTTGGGCATAGATAGGGGTTTTTGTAGAGAAAATACAATGATTCAAGAGAAAACACTAGATTTTTGGGGGGGTAGACTGATGACTCAGGGTTTTTCTTTAGGCTAGACAATAGGAGCTGATCGCTCTTGGCTATGGGCGGTGGTTTCTTCCAGGGAGCTCACAATGCAATTAGGCTGCTTCTGTATTTTGGATACCAATCAAGGATTCATTACTAGAATTGGTCTGATAACTGCTGAGCTGGGTGTGGGCAGGTGTAGGTTCATTAACATCTGGAGCAGAGATCCCTCATGATGCAGTGCTTCCCTGCTTTTCAGGTCCCAGAGTTCAGGGAGGTTCTCTGTTCTCCATTCTGTATGCTAATGGAGATGCCTTAACCTTGTCACCCTTGTCAGGAGGGGTCTAGGTGTGTCTCCCAACACCCTTCACTGCTCTCTGCAAGTCATTTCTCTGATCGGTCCCGGTTCAAGCAGAGACTGGTGGTGGTGAGAGGTGTCTTTCATGAGTCAGACAGGCTGGATACTGCGCCCTGGTCCCCAAGAACACAGCGCTGACTGGTATCACCTGAGGCTAGGAGTAGCCGAGGAGTCCATAGACGGGTCCAGACCAGGGCCAATATGGAGGGTCAGGCTTCAAGTCAGGATTCAGGATCTGAGTCAGGAGGCAAAGTCCCAATCAAGCCAGGGGCAGTTATGGCAGCTACAGAAGACCCACTCAGTTGCCTGGGCAGATCCTGAAGTGCCCTTGGGTTTACATAGGGCAGGGAGCCAATCAGGAGCCTTGGGGCTGCTGCCTGTCAAGCCCTTGAAGTGGAACAGCCCATTGTCTGTGTCCACAGCAGGTCATGGGAGATGGAGCAGAGGCTAGTGTTAGTTGCTGCTGGGTAGCAGCCTGAAGCTGTTAGTTGGCTGATAACACTACAAGCCTGCATTCTAGACCCCACAGCCTTACATTTACTGACCCCCCAACTAGGGTGCCTCCTTCTGGCCTCAGTTTGACAGGTTGTGTTGTGGTTTTGGCACAAAAGCTTACAAAAGTGTGGGCCCCCAATCATGGAAGGCTGCAATGAAGTTGGGCGCATGGTCTTGGGATGCAGGCCTGGGCTTGCTTTAAGCCATGAGGATACATTTTCAGCCTCATAACTATATACATGAAATTACAACCTATAACATTACTGTAACAACGATTATTATAACATTACCATAGCAACAATGCTCATTACATCACGAGCCTTCCGAAGACACCTGACATGACAAACTTTGCATCGGATACCAGAGGCTCATTTTATAAGGATGAACATGGGGATGTAGGGTGTTCCCACGAGGTACAGAACCTCACAGACACTGCATCAGAACAATTCCTCGAAAGGATGGGGTGGACTCTCCAATCCAGTTTGGACTGGCTTCTCTCAAAGATACAGTGGTCAAGATTTTCAAAAGGGATTAATTATTTGGGAGGGAAATGAAGGCACTAATAAAACCTCATCTGGAATACTGTGTCCAATTCTGGTCACATGGTCCAGAAAGATTAATTCAAACTGGGATAGGTGTAGAGAAGGCAGTTAGGATGATCAGAGGTATAGTAGGAAGAGAGCCTGAGATATAAGCCCTTGTATTAGAGCTGCATCCATTGTCATTGGCCTACGTGTCTTAGTATCCTCGTATAGTCTGCCAGGTGCTATTACCATGCTTTGTCAACAATAAACCTGGTCTTTGTACCTTAACGGATCTTGTGGTCATTGGGCGGTTTGCTCAAGGCCTGCTGTGTTGGCAGTCTGCACAGAGCTGGGGCAGCACACAGGGAGAACACATACACGCAGCTAACAAGAGGAATGGAGTACCTAGTTTATGAGAGGAGAGGGAAAGAGCTTTTCAGAATTTTGGGGTTTTTTTTTAAATAATTTTGAAGGATAATATCAATGTTTATTTTCAAGTAGGGCTATCAATTAATTGCAGTTAACTCATATGATTACCTCAAAATATTAATCATGATTTAAAAAATTAATCATGATTAATCACAGTTTTAATTGCACTGTTAAACAATAGAATACCAATTGAAATTTATTAAATATTTTGGATGTTTTTCTACATGTGCATATATATTGATTTCAGTTACATCACAGAATACAAAGTGTACACTGCTCACTTTATATTATTTATTACAAATATTTGCACTGTAAAATGATAAACAAAAGAAATAGTATTTTTCAATTCACCTCATATATGTACTGTAGTACAATCTCTTTCTTGTGAGAGCTCACATGAGGCATTCTAGTTCACCCATCTTATTATTTAGACTTCTAACATTTGTGTACAAGCACTTTAAAAACTTGTCACTGTTTCTTTGTCTGACCTTTTTCTGATGTGTCATTCTTTTTTATGTGAATGATTCTCATCTGATCTGGCCCATACTTTATCCTCTTCCATCCTCTGCTCCTGACTATAACCTAGAGAATCTCTATCAATAGACTCTCCTCTCAGAGAAGTCTTGGTCCGATCTACAGTGCAAATAAGGGGTAGTCACATAAACACCACCCTATACCGGAAACCTACTGACCGCTATACTTACCTACATGTTTCCAGCTTTCATACAGACCACATCACACGATCCATTGTCTGAGCTTGGCTGTAAAGATACAATCACATTTGCTCCAATCCCTCAGACAGAGACAAACACAGGAACTCTATCAAGCACTCTTAAAACTACAATATCCACCTGGTGAAGTGAAGAAATAGATTGACAGAGGCAGAAGGGTACCCAGAAGTCACCTACTACAGGTCAGACCCAACAAAGAAAGTAACAGAATACCACTAGCTGTCACCTATATCCCCCAGCTAAAACCTCTCCAGCGCATCATCAAGGATCTACAACCTATCCTGAAGGACAATCCCTCACTCTAACAGACCTTGGGAGATGGGCCAGTCCTTGCTTACAGACAGCCCCCTAATCTGAAGCAAATACTCACCAGCAACTACATACCACACAACAAAAACATTAACCCAGTAACCAATTCCTGAAACAAACCCAGTTGCCAAATCTGTCTGCATATTTATTCAAGGCTGGGACACCATCACAGGACCTAACCACATCAGCCACACCATCAAGAGCTCATTCACCTGAACATCTACCAATGTGATATATGCCATCATGTGCCAGAAATGTCCCTCTGCCATGTACATTGGCCAAACTGGACAGTCTCTACGCAAAAGAATAAATGGACACAAATCAGACATCAAGAATTCTAACATTCAAAAACCAGTAGGAGAACACTTCAGTCTCCCTGGACACTCAATAACAGACTTAAAAGTGGCAATTCTTCAACTAAAAAAAACTTAAAAAATAGTTAATCGCTAGGGGAAAGGTGCATGACACACACCTACCTGTTCAAGAAGCTGCATGCAGGGACTTTCTTCCCGGACCAGAAGATCACTGTAGGGGAAGTCGAAATGCCCATTGTGATCCTGGGAGACCCTGCCTACCCCTTAATGCCATGGCTCATGAAGCCATACACGGGGCAACTTGACAGCAGGAAGGAGTGGTTCAACAACAGGCTGAGAAGTGCTGAATGACTGGTGAGTGTGCATTTGGCCATTTAAAAGTCCACTGGTGATGCCTGTATGGGAAGCTGGACATGGCCGATGACAATATTCCTGTGCTTATAGCCATGTGCTGCACGCTCCATAATATTTGTGAAGGGAAGGGTTAACAGCTTCACTCAGGCTCACCACCTGGAGGCTGAGTTCAAACAGCTGGAGACTAGGGCAATTAGAGGGGCACAGCACGGGGCCATAGGGATCAGGGATGCTTTGAGGCAGCAATTTGAAGCTGAAAGCCACTTTGTTGCTATGCTCGGGATTGCAGTGTTTGTAATGCTAGGTGGTGATTGGTGCACATGATGTAAGAAGGGGCCTTAACATAGCTGTATGTTGCTTTTCAGGGCTCTTTTTGCTTTCACTTAATAGAATAAAGATTGCTTTCAAACAAACACTATTCTTTTATTGAAAGACAACAACCAGATGAGTGAGTCAATGAAAAAATTCATCAGCAGGGAGGGGAATGGGGGAATGGAAGGTCTCAAGAGGAGGAGGAGGAGGGGTCCCGGGATGGCGACAGATTTGTGTATGTCCAGGGATCATACACAACCTTCTCCTTTGGAGTACGATGCAGCGGATGTTCTATTAAGCAGGGCCAAACTGCAGCAGGATGGGTGTTGAGTGCAGTGGGTATCGGGAGTCCACACTGCTGGACTGCAAGGAGGGAGGAGTGGAATGCTGCCGGTAGACAGTGGAGCCAGGAGGTTGATAAGAGTGTGTTGGCAGTGTGGGGGAGGCGCACGGGAAAGAGTTTTGTGACAGCGGCTACAGGGGAGGGTGGGCACGGAGCTGCTCAGTTTGAAGAGCTAGTATTGCCTGGAGCATGTCCGCTTGGCCCTCCATAACTGTTAAGAGCCGCTGTGTGGCTTCTTTCTAGTGTGCCACATTCTTCTTTCGTTCCCTCTTCTCGGTGTCCCACCACTCTTTCAGTTCCTTTTTCTTAGTGGCAGAGTGCATCATAACCTCACACATAAAGTCCTCCTTAGTTCTTCTTGGACACTTTCTAATTCTTCACAATCGTTCTGCAACCAGTAAGAGAGGCTGGCCTCCCGAGGTCATCTGTGAAGTTTAAATGCAACATTTTACAGAAGCAGTGTCGTTTTCAACAAAGACAACACTGTTTCAGTGCTTTAAAACACAGCCTGTACTCTCACACCTGACACTAACTGACTGACCCCAGACAAACACACATAAACCACAAGACCCCCAAAATGGTGAGTAGCTGCAGGGGCAGGGTAAATCACTGTTCCCGGACCCTGCCGTACACTGGGCACGTGGCTCTTGGACCTTGGGGAGAGCCAGCACTATAGGGGGGCCTGATAATCATTCCTGTCCCCACACTTTCCAGAGGAGGTGATCATTTTGGAAGATATCTTGCTGCTGAGGGTGAGCAATGAAACAAGGGAGGGTCTTCTCCAAGCCTGTGGCTTCAGCCTTGGCCCCTATGTGACTAGCCTGTGTGCAGCTATGGTCCCCCCACCCTTGATGGCAGAGTGGCGCTGGAAAGTTACCATTAATGGGGCAAGAAAGAAAGCAGGTCTGCCGAGGAACCTGTGGCAGCAGATTGCCCAGTATCTCCATGAGAGTTTCCTGGAGATCTCTGAGGGAGATTCACATGAAGTGAGGGAGTGTATCAACAGCCTGTTCCACTGCTCAAACTAGGCATGAAGTGGGAGACAAACCTGCTTTCTGCAACACTTCTGCCCCAACAAGTCACTTCAGAAATTCCCAAAATCAGATCCACTTATCAGGAGCCTCCTCTCCTGTTTGCACTTCACCAATGTTCGCCTGCTGTGTCTGGCTAGGCTCCTCCAGGGTAGAAAAGGGCTCCTGACTGCATGCATCTCCGATCTCCGAGTCAGCCTCTGCCTCTGTTCCATCTCCCCCTCTTCATTCAAGATTGCCTCCTCCTGGCTCGGTCCACTCTCTACTGGCAATGAAGCCAACGAAGTATCCACAGGAGACTTCACAGTGGAGGTGGGGTCACCACCGAGTATCGCTTCCAGCTCTTTGTAGAACCGGCAGCTCATGGGCACAGCACCGGAGTGGCGGTTTGCCTCCCCCACCTTGTGGTAGGCATTCCGCAGCTCCTTCACTTTGACCCTGCACTGCAGTGTGTCCCGGTCATGGCCCTTTTCTATCATGCATCTAGAAATCTGTCCATAGGTATCATAATTCCGACGGCTGGAGCACAGCTGTGACTGCACTGCCTCCTCTCCCCAAATACCGATGAGGTCCAGCAGCTCGGCATTGCTCCAAGCAGGGGGATCTCCTGGTGCATGAAGCAGGCACAGCCACCTGGAAAGATGAGCTGAGACCACTGCATGCATCACCGAGCAAACAGGAAGGGGACTTTCAAATTTGCAAAGGAATGTACGGGGTGGGGCTGACGGTTGGTCACCTGAGGGCAGGGCAGTAGAGTTCAAACCGATGGCCAGAGAGGTGAGAACAGGCATAGTGGGACACCTCCCGGAGGCCAATCGCAGTGCTGTAATCACCATGGTGTCTACACTGGCACCGCAGTGCTGTAGCCCCGGCACAGAAAACACTACGCCTCTCATCGAAGTGGTTTTTTTAGAGCGCTGCATCTGCACAGTGGTTTGGCGGTGTGTACATCTCGGGAGTTACAGCGCTCAAAGCTGTTTTACTGCACACAAACTTGACAGTGTAGATGGGGCCTTAGAGCTTGGCTGTAGACAATGGATCGTGTGATGTGGTCTGGATGAAAGCTGGAGGCATGTTGGTAAGTATAGCGGTCAGTAAGTTTCCAGTATAGGGTGGTGTTTATGTGACCATCACTTTTTTGCACTGTACTGTCCAGGAAATGGATCTCTTGTGTGGACTGGTCCAGGCTGAGGTTGATGGTGGGAAGGAGTTCAGTCACAAATGTAACTAATGCATTTTTTTTTAACGACCATCATCAGCATGGAAGCATGTCTTCTGGAATGGTGGCCAAAGCATGAAGGGGCATATGAATATTTAGCATATTTGGCACATAAATAACTTGCAATGCCATCTTCAAAAGTGCCATGCAAACATCTGTTCTCACTTTCAGGTGACATTGTAAATAAGAAACGGGCGGCATTATCTCCTGTAAATGTAAAGAAACTTGTTTCTCTTAGTGATTGGCTGAACAAGAAGTAGGACTGAGTGGACTTATACGCTCTAAAGTTTTACATTGTTTTGTTTTTGAGTGCAGTTATGTAACAAAATCTACATTTGTAAGCTCTCACGAGAAAGAGATTGTACTACAGTACATGTACGAGGTGAATTGAAAAATACTAAAGATACTAAAAATACAAAAGAATAAATGGATACAAATCTGACATCAGGAATCATAACATTCAAAAACCAGTGGGAGAACACTTCAACCTCTTTAACCACTCAGTGACAGACTTGAAGGTGGCAATTTTGCAACAAAAAAACTTCAAAAACAGACTCCAAAGAGAGAATGCTGAATTCCAATTAATATGCAAAGTAGATACAATTAACTTAGGTTTAAACAGAGACTGGGAATGGTTGGGTCATTACACTAATTGAATCTATTTCTCTATGTTCTCCTCACACCTTCTATGGGTCATCTCAATTATCACATCAAAAGTTTTTTTTTTCTCCTGCTGATGATAACTCATCTCAATTGATTGGATTCTTCCTGTTGGTATGCATACTTCCACCTTTTCATGTTCTCTGTATGTATAAATATCTCCTGTCTGTGTGTTCCATTCTATGCATCCAAAGAAGTGAACTGTAGCTCACGAAAGCTTATGCTGAAATAAATTTGTTAGTCTCTAAGGTGCCACAAGTACTCCTGTTCTTTTTGCGGATACAGACTAACACGGCTGCTACTCTGAAACCTGTCACTATTTCTTTTATCATTTTACAGTGCAAATATTTTAACGGTGAGGGGAATTAACCATCAGAAGAACTCACCCAGGGCTATGGTGGAGTCTCCTTCACTGGCAATTTTTAAGTTACGATTGGAAATTTATATAAAAGTTCAGCTCCGGGAATTATTTTGGGGACATTCTCTGGCCTGTGTTATACAGGAGGTCAGATGAGATTACCACAGTGGCCTTGGAATCAATAGTGGTCCATCACATTACTGTAGTCCAGCTGAGAGGTGGTGAATATAACTGAGGCCAGGTTTTTGTCCACCAGGGTGGGATGGAGTGTTCTAGCCAACCAGAGATGATAGCAGCATCTATGTGAGAGATCAGCATCAACAGGGAATCCAAGAGTACTCCTAGACTATGGACTGAACTGACCAATTGTAAATGTGCTTGTTCAGGTGGAGGAGACTGTACCAGGGCTGTGAACTCTTCAAAGTACTTTCCTCTGCCCACCAGCAATACCCCTTATCTTGCTCAGGTTCTTCATCAGTCAGTTGTTTTTAACCATGAGTTGATCACATCCAAGCACTGGCCATTTTTGGTGGTAGTGGTATGTTGGTGTGTGGGCAATGGTTTTTAGAGCTGTGTCTCATTGAGTCCATCTGACCAGTTCACCTAGCAGTTGCATGTAGATATTGAAAAGGACTAGACAGAATTGATCCTTGTGGGACTCCAGTATCTTTCTGGATATCAAAGTCCCTCAGTCCTCATGGTTTAAACTTCTGAGTGGCCCATCTGGCTTGGGCAGTGGCTTCCCATTTCCAACTCTCACTACATAAAGGGACATTTAATTGTTCCTTCAATTTAGTCTGAAAGAAAGGTGCTTAACACTCCTAACAGCTTTGCCAGTGAATCAAAGACCCACTTGATGGCAGCTATTAGCCTCTTCCTTGGGGCACGTTTGTAAATAGCATTGTTCCTTTTGAATCGAGTGGTTAGTCAATAGTCAGGGTCTTGTGGGTTTTTTCTGTGAGAAGGTTACAGTGATGATGGAGTCAGGTATTTCTCTGATGCAATCCTGTTTGTTTACAAAGAACATACAAAATCCTATTTCCCTGAACACAGCAGGAATCAAACAGCAGGAGACGGTTTCTTTGTTCCCATTCCCAACCCCCTTTTCTAGCTAGCACTCTATCCAAAACCTCTCTCACCCTTTAGTCAGGGTCAGGCTTTCAGTGCTTCTGTGGCTAGTGTTTCCTTGCTGACTTCTGTTTCCTTCTGTTCACACACAGAGCACCCAAAAACCCCTCCCCCGCTCACAGCTCAGTTTCTGGCCGGCCTTTCTTTCATGACCTGCATTTTGAGCAGTGGCTCCTATGGTTTCAGCTAGCCATTTCATAACAGAGCTTGATGGTTCGTTTCTTACATGGATCCTGAATGAAGGGAAGTTTGAATTAGGCTTTATCCAACCCAGAACAATACCCTCCCCTCTCTGAAAAGACAGAGTTTAGCAAATTACCAACGATACAGTCTTAAGTATTTCTATATTAAAACAGCGTCTTTCTGTCAAGATGTTTTTCATGCCAACTCAGAGCAGGGAGCCAATCAGGAGCCTTGGGGCTGCTGCCCGTCGAACCCTTGAGGTGGAACAGCCCATTGTCTGTGTCCACAGCAGACCATGGGAGGTGAAGCAGACACCCACCATAGCTGCTGCTGGGTGGTAGCCTAGAGCTATCAGCTGCCTGGTAGCACTACTAGTCTGGGTTCTTGACCCAGGGGGCCTCACGTTTGCTTGTTTCCCCCCCGCTCCCTGCCCCCCCCCCACGCTAGGGCTGTCACCTGCAGGCCTTGGTTTGGAAGGTTTGTAAGATTTTGTGCCAAAACCACAGCCCAAACTGTGGACCCCCAATCATGGAAGGCTGGTGCGAAGTTGGGCGCATGGTCTTGGGATGCAGGCTCCCAGGATTGCTCTTCCAGGCCAGAGCCCTCCCAGCCTATAAGGAGTTGTGACTGATTTTTGAGTCAATTGTCGGAGAAAAACTCAGTTCTCGCTTTTTCTTTGGGTGCAGCAAAATCAAATACTTTATTATTTCTCCAGTAATTACAATAGAGGGAGGGAGTGCCCTAGGACACAGGGTCGCCTCAGTCCTGGACAGGTCTCTCAACAGGTAAACAATTACAGCAAGCATTTATACCTTTGTTACAGACTATAACAAGCAATAATACAGACAATAATAAGCAACAACTGCATTTTGTTTATACATAAGCCATCCTGCTATCTTATTTTTCTCACTTCTAGGAGACACCAGTCTACATATTTGGTTATCAGTTGCAAGGTCGTAATAACTTCTTACACAGTTCTTTCCCTCTCGCCTCACACCATCCTCATTTCTACAAGTCTCACGTCATTAGGGTTACAGTGTGGCCTAACTCTTGTTAACTACTAGTCTGACTCTTGCTAACTGACAGACATGCATTAAGATCCCCTTCAAATCCTTGTTAATTCTTCCCCTACTTCCACACCAGTATCTCTTGCACTTCGTACTCATTGTGTCCTCAGACCCGTACTGGAGGGGGTGGTGATTGAGCCTGGTGATTCCAAATATGGCCGAGGTCAAGCCAGGAGTTCCAGAGCATAGAACAGGAACAGTCGTAGCAGCTACCAAAGAGCCATGCTGTCACCTGGACACGTTCTGGACCACCCCTTGGGTTTTTATGGGACAGGGAGCCAATCAGGAGCCATGGGGCTTCTGCCTCAAACCCATGAGGCAGAACTTCCCATGGTCCGAGTCCACAATATAACCTCATAACATGGGGTACAGGTATTTCAGTGAGACCAGTGCCTGCAGCAACTTACACAAGCATTCCATAAAGTCTAAACACTACACACATTTGTCAAACTCTAATACCTAATTTATCAATTTTAACACACAGGTGAGCCAGACTGGTTCCCAGGTGTGCATGTGTCAGTGTGCAATGAGGCCTGGAGGCCTGGGCATAAGCTGGGAGCTGGTCTGCCAGAGTCACAGATGGGTTTTAACGTGGCCAAATGCAAAGCTGAACATCCAGGACCAACGAGACTATCTTTGACACACTTACTGGATGGGGTGACTGGAAAGCAGTGACTCTGGAAAGCTCGTAGGGGGTGTGCTTAGGGCTGTAGGCATGTCATGGTACTAAAACAGTCTGCTGTGGTGGAGCCTGATGCGCAAAGAATATGTCATGTAAATTGCACCTATTAAGGAAAATATAGTAGCAGATGCCCTGTCCTGGAATGAGGGTTCTGAGCCAATGCCTACGGATCAGCCAGTGACTGACCCTCTGCAGCTTTTTTTTTGCAAGAGAGAATGGGTGACCCTGGGAGCCCCTCGGGTCACCTCCCATACCATAACTCATACCAGGCCTGATGCACTCACTGCCACCAACACACTGTTAAAATACCTTACACAACATTTTTTATGTAAACTAGTGACACGCTGGGCACAAAAATCCACTGTGTGATGTACATAGGGGTTGTGTTCAGAGTTATAGATGTGTGCCGGAAATATGTTCTTGGAATGTGTTTGGAAGGATGTTCCTGCCCAGAGTCCACCCTAGACAAAGGAACGTGGATTTACCTGCGTCACCGGCAGGCCAAGGATAATGAAAATACATTGACATAGAAGTTAAACGAACAAATTGAGCTAACAAGCAATGGAGAGAAGAGCTTAGTGAGCTCACCGGGGGGACAGAGTCTGGCACTCCTGGCAATCACCTTGGCTCTTAAGGCAGAGACAATGGGCTTTGGGGAAGTATAAGGAGACCCAAAAGATATTCTAGTTTCCAGCACATTGGGGACAGCACCCTCTGATTCTATGACCACTGCGACCCTGGGCCTGGGGAGAGCTAGAGATGCTGGTAATTAGGCATAAGTGAGAAAACTACTCAAGCAAAGATTGTAACTCACTAAGATTAAGTTTTAGGCCCTTGAAAGTGTGTTTGGTTCATAGCCAGACCTGTCCTTTTTTCTCTTGCTTAGTATCACTTAAATCTCTGTTCTTTGTTAAATAACTTAATTTTACTATAAACCATCTCCGTGCTGTTGTATTGACGTATGAAGAGAGTCCTCAGCTAAGCAAACAGGCTGGTGTGTGGACATAGAAAAATTCTGTGAATGTCCAGGGAGAGGGACTGGACACTGCAGAGAAACGTGTCTGGGGAACTCGGGAACTGGGGTTGCTGATCATTACCGGCAAGGCAAGGTAAAGACTGGCAGAGCTTTGAGGAGTTGGCTGGAGAGGTGGATAGATGGGTGGCAGGGAGCTGCCATGCAGTCTAATCTCCAGTAAAGCTGACTCCTTCTAAGACAGAGGGGTGACACAGTGGCACACAGTTGTTGGTGTCCTATAAAGAACATCACACCCATAGGCGGCTACATCTCAGAGTTGGGCAAGGGATCCCTGTATAAATGCTAAGCAGGGCCAGCGCAACCCATTAGGCGGTCGCCTAGGGCGCTAACATTTGGGGGGCGATGACTGCAGCCAGATGTTCAGCCGTTCCGGTCGTCGTCGGTATTTAGGGGGCGGGACCTTCCGCCACCTCTGTTGGGGGTGCTATTTTGGGGGAGGGACCTTCTGCTACCTAGGGTGCCAAAAAAGCTGGCGGCACTCCTGATGCTCAGCCTGGAAAGTGTGTTGCTTTTGTGCATGTTTGAAGGCACAAGGAGATGAATGAGGGTCCCGCTGTCTATTTTTTGAAGGGGGAACAGGGTCCTGGCTCTCGGTTTTGGTTTTGCCACTTCCCTTTCTCTCGTGCGATCAGATGCCTCAGGCTGGTTCCAGATAAGAATTGGGGAAATTAGAAGCCAGGTTGCCTCACTAGTTCCCCATTTTTCTGAAATGACCAACTCCGTGTTTTTCTTTCCATTTCTGCATGTTCTGACAAAATATGTCAGACAAAAAAGAACGATCAAAGACAGCCGAGCTCCACAGCTCAGTGGAGAAGGTGAGCTGGTAACAGAAGATAAGAAGGCAGAGTTGCTCAATGCCTACTTTGCTTCAGTCGTCTCACAAAAAATAACATGTGACCGGATGACTAGCAAAGTTACCACAGACCATAAAGGGGAAGGGATGCTGATTGGGATAAATAAAGAACACATCAGAGCTCTTCTGGTCAATGTGAATGAATTCAAATCAGCAGAGCCAGATGCTGTTCACTGGAGGGTACTGAAGTGATATTTCCAACCACTCCTGTTCAAAAATCATGAGGCAGGCTCACCAAAAATCATGAGATTGTTTTTAAAATCATGAGATTAGGTAAAAACCGGAAATTTTGAGTTCCTTTTATTTGCCTTCTGCATTTTGAGCCTTTAGGCTGCACTGGGGTCACATTTTGAAGCTTTCTCTACAGCCACAAGGGCTATAAATGTACTTTTTCTTTAAGCATGAAGGCTGAAATCATCACATATCCACTTGACTCCAGGAGCGGGGGCTATAAGGAAAACAATAATTATCATGAACCTTATGACAAAATCATAAGAGTTGGCAATTCTGCTGAAGAAATTAGCTGAAGAAACCTCAGTGCCATTAGCAATAATATTTACAAATTCGTGGATGACAGGAGAGGTCCCAGAAGGCTTGGGAAGGGCTAATGTGGTGCCCATCCTTAAAGAGGGGAAAAGGGAGGAGCTGGGAAACCAAAGGCCAGTCAGCCTAACTTCAGTACCTGGGAAGGTACTAGAGCAACATATAAAGCGTTCAATTTGCGAATACCTGGAGGATGACGGGGTAATCGATAGCAGCCAGCATGGAGTTTCCAAGAACAAATCATGCCAAACCTGCTTGATTTTCTTCTTTGATAGGGTAGCTGGTTTGGTGGATGGGGGAATGTGGTGGACATAATATACGTGGATTTCAGCAAGGCTTTTACACAGGACCACATGACATTCTCATAAGTAAGCCGGAGAAATGCAGTCTCGGCAGAACTACCATTAAATGGATACAAAATTGGTTCAACAACCCCAAACAAAGAGTATCTATTAATGGAATGATGTCAGATTGGAGGGAGGTCTCAAGTGGGATTCCACAAGGATCTGTTCTGGACCCGGTGTTGTTAAACATCTTTATTAATGATGTAGGAATCGAAAGCTTTCTGATCAAGTCTGCAGATGACACAAAGCTTGGGAACAGGGGAGGGAGGTTGCCAATACTTTTAAGGATAGAGCTAAAATTCAGAGGGATCTCGATAACTTGTTGAACTGGGGTATAGACAACAAAATGAAATTCAACAAAGACAAATATAAAGTGCTACACATAGGGAAGAAAAACCAAGGGCACAGATACAGAATGGGGGGAAACTGGCTTGGCAGCAGCACTGCGGAGAAGGATCTGGGAGTTGCGGTGGATCACAACCACAACATGTGTCAGCAAAGCAATGCTGTTGCAAAAAAAGCAAATGCTATTTTAGGTTACATAGCATGCAAGTTATGGGAGGTGATAGTACCACTCTACTCAGTGCTGAGTATGTTACCAATTTTGGTCACAGCTGTGTAGAATGGATACAGAGAAACTGGAAAGGATCCTGAGACTAGCAAGAAAGATGATATAAGGGGTGTAATGCAAGTAATACGAGGAAAGGCTGAAGGAACTGGGTATGTTTAAGCTTGGAGAAGAGGAGATTAAGGGGGGACATGATGATGGTCTTCAAATACTTGATAGCCTGCCATAAAAAATGTGGAGAAAACTTGTTCTCTCTTGCCACAGAGGGCAGGACAAGCAGCAGTGGGTTCAAGCTACAGCACAGTAGGTTTAGATTAAATCTCAGGAAAAACTTCCTAACAGTAAGAACAATAGGACAATGGAACGGCCCTGCCTAGGGAGGCCATGGAAGCTCCTTCACTGGAGTCTTTCAAAAGGAGGCTGGAGCCATCTGTCCTAGATGGTTTAGACTCCACAAATCTTGCATCTTGGCAGGGGGTTAGACCAGATGGCCGTTGTGGTCCCTGCTAACCCTATGGTTCTATGTTCCTCTGGACCGCAGAGTGAATGGGAATCAACCACACCTGGGATGGAGCGTGGGGACTGTTTATACAGTCATCACTTGACTGGTGCTGAGATGTAGCCACTGGGAGGGTGGACCACAGGGGCTGGTGAGCCGTCACCCAGGAACGCAACTTAGAAGAAGTGAAACCCACTGTGCTGTTGAAACCTACTCTGCTCCCCAAGTTTCCTCCATCATGGCCATGGCCTAGCAGAGCCCTGCTCCACTCCTGTGAGTTGCAACAGGGTGCAGCTGCCAAGGGGCTCAGGTACGAGCTTCTCACTGGTGCAGATCAGGTGGGAGCCCTCTGGCCTTCTCACGCCGAGCAGCTCACAGCCAAAGGGGAGGCACCGGCCCAGAGGGGTTTGCTCCTGTGGGAACGGCTGGGTGGGAACATTTGTCTAGTGGTCATCACTGGGTTTAAGAAAAGTGTGTGTGGTTGTGTGAGTGCAGGAGTGTGTGGGATTGTGACTATCTGTGTCCGGTTGTTTCTGTCATATTGTGTGTGCGATTATAATGGTGTCTAACTGTGCATGTTTTTGGGTGACAGTGTTTTGTGTGTGTGATTTGTGTGTCTCAGTATTGTTGTGTGTCTAGCTCTGGCTCAGTGTAGTTGTGTATATGTGTCTGTGTGTTTAGCTCTGTGTGTGTCCCACTGCAGTTATGTGTCTCTGTCTAATTGTGCATGTGTCTGTCTATCTCTGTGTAGTTGTGTGTGTCTCTCTCAGTGTAGGGGTATTTCTCTGTCTAGTTGTCTCTATCTATCTAGTGTTTTTTTGTCTGTCTAGTTGCGTGCCTCTGTGTGTGTGTGTGTCTGTGTATGTTTGCCTTGTGTTTGCCTCTCTCTCAATGTAGAGGTATGTGTCTGTATATCTCAGTGTAGTTGTGTGCATCTGTGTAGTTGCTTGTGTCTGTTTCAGTGTAGGTGTGTTTTTTGTCTCTTGGTGAACTGTGTGTGTGTGTGTGTGTGTGTGTGTGTGTGTGTGTGTGTGTGTGTGTGTGTGTGTGTGTGTGTGTGTGTGTGTGTGTGTGTGTGTGTAACAGGGTGCTGGGTAGGAGAAACAAGCCAGGCTCCTGTTAGCCCTGTTCCGGGGGAAGAAGGATTATTTGGGCTGGCTGAGGGCCCATGCCTTAATTACCAGAGTGGATCCACATGCAGGTCTGAGTAGCCAGCCGGCCCTATAAAGCTGGCTAAGATACAGGAAGCTGGGGGAGACAGGAAAAGGAGGAGTGTGGTCTCCAGAGCCCTGTTGTCTGTGAAGTTAGCAATCTCCCAGAGTGTTGGTCTCTGTAAATATCTGTAAATAATAGGTGGTGGGAACGGACACAAACAATAAAAGGACATGGGTGCGGCACTTCAGTCGGTCTCTGACTCCATTTGTGGAGGGGCTGAGAGCAGGCACTGCTACAGTGTGTCTGACTAGTTGTGTGTCTCAGTGTTGCTTTCTTTCTTCCACCTCCTCATAACACGCTCTCCTTCCTCTGGTCAGTGTTTCTCTCTTTTCAGGTATCACTTCTTTCCTCTGCACTCTGCTGCCTCCTCTCCAGGCAGTGTCCTTGAACCTCACTCCCTGCTCCCCACACACCCTTCACCCAGCACAGGATGGACCCCCTGCCTCTGCTCCTCTACCTGTGTGCAGGCAAGTGCCAGCCAGAGGGACTGGGAAAAGCTGGGCTCCTCCACATGGGTGCCCAGTGAGTACCCCTCTGGCAGGCGGATGGGAACAACTGGACGGGACTCCTGGGTCCTATCCCTGGCTGGCTCTGGGGGTGTGCGCAGAGTGGGGTATGGTTACAAAAGGGCACCTGTGCATCAGGACTCCTCCTGGGTTCTCTCCTCAGATTGGGGAGGGGAATGGGGCTGTCATGGCTTAGAGGAGGGATGGTGCGGGGCTGATAATCAGGACTCCTGGGTTCAGTTCCCTCTGTGTTCTGTTCCCCCAGACTCTCTGGGATGGGAGTGGGTCACAGGTGTGACTCCCCTTCTCTGTGGGGTGTGTGTGCTCTGTAGGATGTGGTGGCAGGTCTGGCAGGTGTGAAGTGGATGCAGTGTTTGCAATTGTGCAATCCTGCTATAAAACCACAGCTGCTTCCTCCTGCTTCAATGTCACGTCTCTTTCCTCTGTGAGGCCTGGACCCATCAGGGAATGGAGGGGGTCAGACTTAGGGGTGGCTGAGAGTGAGGGGGATGGACTGGGAAGGAGATACAGACTGGGAGAGGGGGTCTGAAAAGGGAAGAATGGGGGAGGCCACCTCAGCTCCTCCCACACTCCTAGGACCATCTCCGCCCCTGTCTTTCCCCTTTACCCCCCCCCCAGCCCCACCCACCTGCACCCACTTTGCCCCATATCTGCTCCCCCTACAGCTCTGCAGGGTCTTTGCCCACCTCTCAGGGTTGGTGGCACCAAGGGGATTCTCCTTCCCAGGGCAGGGCTTGCAGGGATGGAGGGGGATGGAGGGGGCAGAAGGGAGGAGAGCTGTGCATCGGGGGAGTTGGCTATGCTGTGCATTAGGGATTCACCGATTGGCTGTTGGGTCTTTCTTGTACGACATGAGTTTGGTGGGTCTCAACTCTGGCTCCCACGGCACAAGCTTCCCAGACCCTGCACTAATTGATAGACTCGGCAGAGAGACCGAGAACTGCCCAGGAGCTCCCAGTGTGATACTGAGGTCAACCCTTGGATGCATGAATGGGGGAATCTCAAGTAGGAGTGAAGAGGGCCTACTCCCTCTGTATTTGGCAGTGGTGCGAGTGCTGCTGGAATCCTGTGTCCACTTCCGGTGCCCACAGTTCATTAAGGATGTTGATACATTGCAGAGGGGTCAGAGAAGAGGCAGGAGAATGATGAGAAGATTAGAAAATTGTCTGATAGTGACAAGGAACAAATATTTGGCGACGGGCTCTTCAGTCTAGCAGAGAAAGGTCTAACGTGCTCCTGTGGCTGGAAGTTGAAGCTAGACAAATTCAGTCTGGAAATAAGGTGTAACATTTTTAACAGTGAGAGTTATTAACCTCCAGAACAATTTACCAAGGGTTGTGGTGGATTCTTCATCACTGGATGTTTCTCACATGTTCTGGTCTGGTTCAGTTCAGGGAAGTTTGCTGGCTCGTGTTACACAGGAAGTCAGGCTAGATGACCACAGTGGTTCCCTCTGGCAGTACATTCTGTAAATCTATGAAGGCGGATTTGCAAGAAATGGCCCTCAAGGGGCTAGACATAAGGGAAGTTTTACTGAGCTGCTGGGGGAGGGGTGCTGGGAGTCAGGACTCCTGGGTTCTATCCCCAGCTTTGGGAGGGGAGTGGGATCTAGTGGCTTAAAGCATGGGGCCTCGGAGTCAATCCTAGAAACAGGAGGGGCTGGTCCCTGAGCCCGCACCACTGGCCCCACTCTGCATAGGGGAAGCTCTAATGGATGGGTGTTTAACCCCTGCAGTGCTGGCACCGAGCCGTGGATTCAGCGTGGATGTGGAGGGACCCATCACCTTCCAGGAGGCAGCTGCAGGGTTCGGGCAGAGCGTGGTGCAGTTCGGGAATGCCAGCACTGGGAGGTAAGGGCCGAACATGGGCTCAGGGCCCCAAAGCTACGTGCCTCACACCCATCCCTGAGGGGCCCATCTGGCTGGGCTGCCCTGCCTGGCCCCCGCTCCCCAGGGTTTGATGGGACATCCCCTGAGCCCCCTCTGCTCTCTCCCCGCAGGCTGATCGTCGGGGCCCCACTGCAGACGGGAGATGTGAATGAAACTGGCAAAGTCTACAAGTGCGACCCGGGCTCCGGACAATGCCAGGAGATCCGCATCCAGAGTAGGGGCACCCTGTGCTGTGGGGTGCAGTGGGTTAGAGCAAGTGGTCTGGGAGTCAGGACTCCTGGGTTCTATCTCCAGGACTGTGAGATCTAGTGGGTTGGAGTGGGGTGGTGGGGGCGGGGCTGAGAGTCAGGACTCCTGGGTTCTATCCAGGGGGTGGGGTTTATTTGCTCACTCTGGTGTGTGTTTTTGCCCTCTCAGGGCCCCCTGATGCTGTGAAGATGTCCCTTGGTTTGTCTCTGGCTGCCCAGGGCTCCCAGCTCCTGGTAGGTACCGTGCATGGGGCGGGGGGGGGAGGGTGCTGGGACTGGGGTCTGACACTCGGTTCCTGGGAATGCCATGGGGCAGCCCCCCCAAGCCCCACTCCTCACAGCTGGTACTAACTGGGCCATGTCAGTGCAACTGGGGCACCTGGGCAGAGTTCATGACTGGGTGACATCATTGTGATGTAACTTGGGGGGGTCCTTTGGTAACTCCTCTAATTGGTAGCGTTGCGTAATGCTGTGGTGGAGAAAGGTGGTCACCAGGTGATGTCACCAAGGCAACAGTGACTGTGAACTGACTTAGCTGTGAGCATGGTGACCAGCTGACATCACCATGGAGACAGTGACTGTGCAATGTTGTAAGAGATGGAGGTAACTAGGTGATGTTGGCCATGGCAACATTGATTGTCCACTGCTATAGCAGGGTGTGTGGCAACTGGATGACTTCACCATGGTGACCTTGACTGTGCACTGCCATAGCAGACAGAGCTGTAAACGGTTGATGTAGCCATGGCAACAGTGATTGTGTGCTGCCATAGCAGGGAATGTGGTAACCAGGTGATGTTTCTCAGAAGGCACAGGGGAGTGACATGAGGAGAAGTGCTGGGTCTTGGGGTCCCATCTGCCCTATGTGAGTCCCCTGTTCTTGCAGGAACTTTCCCTGCATGTCCGTGGGGGAGCAGGCCCTGGGTCTCCCACACTGGGGCTCTACTCAGGAGAGCCCAGTGACCCCGTCCCTCTCTCGTGCCCCAGGCGTGCGGCCCCACGGTGCACCAGGTCTGCGGGGAGAACATGTATGTCAAAGGCTACTGCTTCCTCCTGGACCAGAGCCTCCGGCAGCTCCGGCGCATCCCGGACAATCTACCAGGTGAGGAGCAGTCCAGGGGGTGGGGAACCAGAACCCAGGGGATGGGGGGGGATGGGGGTCATAGGGGGAAGAGAAGGAAGAGGCTAGATGGGCCCTTGGTCTGATCTGGGGCAGCAGGGAGGGGACCTGGCTAGATGGGTCCATGGGCCTTTGAGGGTGGCGGGGAAGGGGTGGGATACTAGGCTAGATGGGCAGATGTCTTGGCAGTTTCACTGCCATTTGGTGTCTCTTGGCCCATCTAGCTGAATTTTAATGTGTAACCCCCCTGTTCCCCAGAGTGCCCCAAACGCCCCACAGACATCGTGTTCCTCATCGACGGCTCAGGCAGCATTAATTCCCGTGACTTTAAAACGATGAAGACGTTTGTCATCGAGGTCATAAGGCGTTTCCATGGCACCGACACGCTGGTAACTGGCAGCTGCTAATTCCAGATCCTTGAGCCGCCGGCATCCCCTGCCCCTGGCAGGCAGGGCAGCGTCAGAGGGTGCTGAGCTGCAGGGAGCGGGCTGGGGGCTCATACGGGGCCCTTTCCCCTCAGTTACGTTGATCCCAGTGCCCCAGGATCTCTGCTGTTCTGACCCACTCTTACTCCACCCTGCCCTGTTCCCGGTCTTGTCTCCCAGTTTGCCCTCATGCAGTTCTCCGCCACTTTTAAGGAGCACTTTGACTTCAACAAGTTCAAGAGCACCCGCAACATAGATTCACTCGTCGGTCAAGTTGGACAGCTCGGAGGAGCTACCTATACACCCACTGCCATCCAGAAAGTGGTGTAGGTACCTCCTCTTCCCCTACAAGCGCTTCCCCTCCCAACCCACAGACATGGAGGCTGAAAGAACTAACCCCTCTGCCTGTGCCCCATTTCCAGGAGGGAGCTGTTCATCTCATGGAAAGGATCCCGGGATGGAGCTGCCAGGATTCTCATTGTGGTAACAGATGGCATGAAAAATGACTACCTTCCATACTCAGCCGTGATTCCAGAAGCAGAGAGAGCTGGGATCATCCGCTACGCCATCGGGGTGAGATCTATCTATCATAATGCTCACCTACAGAATCAGAGATTTGTTGGGACACTGCAACAAATTCAGCCATGCAGACATCACTTGTAGTTGGATCTAAATGACAGGGAGTGCAGGGTTCATGTCCTCTAGGTCCGGCCTGTCTATTGTGGACAGACTGTCTGCTAAAGATGGCAGTGGGCTGAGGTCCCAAGCACACCCTGGGAATTCCACCTCCACAACTGATCTCCCATTATGAGCCAACAGAACCTGCTGGGGTCTCTCTAAATTTTCTTCTGCATCCCTCTGGGATAGCGGTTGAGCAGCATCCTGGTTTGCCCTCCTTTCTCCTTCAATTAATCTGTTTGCCGACTCTGAATGCATTACAAAGGGGCACACCCTTGTGTCTTATATGAGAACAGACAAGTTGTTGTTTAGTTTCTTAATCACGGTGTAAGGTCCCCTCCGAAAAGAAGGAAGTTGGGTTTTTATCCAGGCTGCTTTTTCCAGGTGTGTAACCAAAGCTTCTCTCCTTTGTGGATGGGCACAAAATTTTCCTGTCATCTTCTGCCTGTGTAGTAAGGTGCAGCACTCACTGGCGCAGTGCCTCCTTCTGGTTACCTCGGGAATTAGCTCTTCCAGCACTGGAGCGCCTTCTGCTGGCCGGTGTCTCTCCTGCTGTCACTGCTTGTCTTACCACTGATGTCAATGTAGGCCCCTCATCCTCCCTGGCCCATGGTGCCCCTTCTCTGGGGTACTGCCCCACAGCAGTGCCCCCACACTCTGGGTCTCCTCTCCCAGGGGAACCCCAATGCCCTATACCCACCTTGCCTCAGTGGCTACTGCCAGTCGTCATCTAGCCCCTTCTTTCAGGGGCAAACCGCAGTCTGAAATGGCCGCTCATCACTGGCAAGGGTTGGACCTGCTGCCTTTCTAGCCCCACCTGCCTCCCTGCAGCCCTAGTACTTCCCCTGGCCTTTAGCCAGGCCTCAGCCTGGGGACTTGCCAGGCCAGAGCTCCCCAGCTCTGCCTGCCCTTCACCACCCTTGCTCTGTCTCAGGTACCCTGCTTGTTCCCCCAGGCAGCCTGGTCCTCTCTGCTCCCCAGCTGGAGCAAGAGTCTTCTCTCACTCTCTCAGCCTCCCCTTTTAACAGGGCCACCTGTGCCCTAATTGGGTGCAACCACACCAGTGGCTGACCACCCAATCAACCTCCCTTGGCTGCTTTTAACCCCTTTCTGACTGGAGCGGGGTGACTGCCCCGCTACTTCCCTCCCCCCACCTCCCACCAAATCCTCTAGCCTGTGGAACCTGGAGATGTCCCACCAGTCGCACTCGCTTCTCTTCACTTTCCTTCAACTTCAGGGCCAGGTCTTCCTTCTCCTTGTGGGCTTTCTGCAGCTCCACCTCCACTGTCCAGCCAGCCTGTTCCATGGCTGCCAGTCGCTTACGTAGGCTAGCATTCCCCGGACCATCAAACCTCAGAGTCTGGGTCCCACCAGCCGAAGCTGGTTGGGCTATCCCCTAATAATCTAACTCAGTTGCCATAGGATCAAAAACCATGACAACCAAATACACAACACCCATCATAGCCTGCTCCCTCACAGCCTGGGTCCCGACCTCTTGCTGGGTCCTCTCTGTCTCCGTTCCTCTGTCTGTGACCTCCCATGGGGCATGGTTCCCTGGCAGGCCTACCACCATCACCGCAGCATCGACTCTGCTGGCATTTGACCCTACCTGGGTCCTTGGGCACCTCTTCCTTCACCTCTCGTCCCTTGAGGGGGCAGTGCCTCTTAATATGGCCCTGCTCATGGCAGCCAAAGCAGGCTTCCTGCCTCTTCGCTACCTTAGGCCTTCACCTTGTACCTGGATACTCCCACTGCAGGTGTCCTTGTCACTCACAGCCTAACATGTTCATTGCCCCCTGGGTTTCCTCACCCCGTGGGCTCTCCGAGGCTCTTGCACCTCCCACCAGTTGACTTGGTGGTCCTCCCTATAAGGGAGGAGAGCTGCATCCCACCCAGGAGGAGCCTTTTCTCCCTACTACCACTAACCCTGCTGTGGCTTGCTTCTCACCTCTCCTCCCTGTCTCTCACCAGAACTGGGGGTTTTAAAGGTCATTGGCAGCCCTTAAATTGGACTCAGGTGTCTGTAGTTAACGTGGGATAACCTCATTTCAGTTCACAAGGAAAACGGCCTTCCCCATTCTAGGGTTGATAAACTTGCCTCCCACCACTCCCCTATAGCCGGCAGGTGTGACTTTTTCATGTATTCCCCCCGGCTCCATGCTATGGGGTTAGTTTACTTAGGCCGAGAAGCAGTGCACTCTTGACAGGCCATCGCTGTTGCCGGGCCTGACGCCAGCCCTATGTTGCACCCTGAAGGAGAAGGGCTGTTGCAACAGGAACCATCTTGTTACCCTGGCATTTTGTATTTTGTTCCAGTGTATCCACTTCAGGGCAGCCTGGCCTGTAACGAGGATCAATCTCCGTCCGAGTAGGAAATAGCAGAGACTTTCTGAGGCCTGTTTTACTGTGAGGCATTCCTTCTCCACTAGGGCACACTTTCCTTCTCCGTGAAGGAGTTTCCTACTAAGGTACCAGATTGGATGTTCTTCATCTCTTACCATTTGAGACAGTATGGCTTCCCCACCTTTCTTCAGAGGCATACATTTGTAGTACAAGCTCCTTCTCAAAGTCTGGGGCTACTAGCACTGGGTTACCCACCACCACCACCTTTTGATTCTCGGCCAAGATTTTAGTCTCTAATCTTTTAGTAGGGCCATTTAGTATGAGGGACTCCTCATTCGAGGGAACTAGATTTCTTCTGCTGTCAGCAGTGGCTGATAATTAATAGTCACCAACTTAACTCCCGCAGTGCAAATCTTCCCCTTCAGCACTGGGTGTTCTCTGTGGATCAGACTTATTTCAGATCCTGAGTCTAACAGCATTGTGGTTTTCCAGCTGTCTGTCTCCAGACACATGGTAACAGGTATCGGAGAAGCTCTTCACAAGGGCCATGCTAGTAGATGCTGCTGATGCATCAACAACTTTCAGTTTCCCTGGTGTGGCTTCTCTCTGCCTGGACAATTCCCTCTCCAGTGCCTTTCCCCCCATATTGCCTGCAAATGCCATCTGGTTTGGGACCCACCTGGGAAACTATCTCTCTCATCTGACCCACAGGAGGCTGAGAATTAACAGCTGATATTTTTAAGGAAACCCCCATTTCTGCTTCCTCATTTTGAACTCTGGGGGTAATCTGGTCCATAGGTTTATCCAGTTTATCCAGCAGGCTAGGAAGTTCCCCTTTTAAACCATTTATAAACTGGCATTTCACAGGATTTTCTCATGGCATAGCACTGGGCATATGCCCCTCTCTGCATTGCCACTCCCAGATTTGGAGAAACAGGTTCTGCTTCACTCCAGCCATCTCCCAGATAGGGTGATGCAGGGAAAACTCTGTCAAACCATGTATACAATGCACACAAATAACTATGCAGGGATTCCTGCTCTGCTCATTTACCATTCCTTCTGGTATTTCAAAAGGACCAATCCCCCCTCAGAGCAACGGAGAAGCGTTTGCGTATTTGTTTGTAAGACCCTGAGCCGCACTGGGAAGCTGATGGTAAAATGCTTTGGCATCACCATTGAAGAGCATGCTAGGTACTGAACTGCTTTCTTATCCGTTCAGTCATTCACAACAAGCAACAGCTCAGCGTCTGTCAAAGGCTCACAGATTCCAGTTTCATCTGCGTGCCCAGTACATTTCTTCTCAGGCAAAAGTGTTTTGTGCCATCTTGAAGCTGCTGCTGCCACCAGTTGTAACACTTGCTTACAGAAGCACAGAGACTTATTGGGACACTGCAAATACCAACTTCAGTACACACAGGCAGGACTGAACCTCCAATCCCCGATCATTCAACAACATAACATACAAGACAACAATGTAACACTAAGATAAAGATCTATCACCATCTACTGGTGGAGATGCTGTTTACACTAATTATCTATCCCCATACACCACCCCCAGTTCATACCAGCCCCCTAATTCAAGGAAAACAAAGTGTGTTTTTAACAATGAAGAATCTCCCTGGTGGGAGCCCAGCACACCTGGCATAAGTGCCAGAAAGGGATATGAGCCAGGAAACAAAAAAAACTGGATGGAGTGGGATTCATGTGTAATTTAATTCTGTGGCACCCAGGGGGAAGCTGGGTCTAGAATCCTGGTCCTGTAACTCTGTGAAGATATGAGCTAAAGGGAGATGCTCCCCAAGCCTTGCAATAGAGCAGTAGTAGGTCTTTTATACTGTCCATGCACTGCAAGCACTAGGGGATGATAAAACAGACGTGTGTGCGTGTGCACACACAAACACTGGTGGGTATTTGCCCAGGGCTCTTGGCTGTGACTTACTCTGGTGAATGTGAAATGCTCAGGGAGATTAGAGAGGTTACAAAAACAGAACACTCAGTAATAATGGGGGATTTCAACTATCCCCACATTAACAGGGTACGTCACCTCAGGACAGGCTGCAGAGATAAAGTCTGTAGACACCATAAATGACTTATTGAAGCAGCTAGACCTGGAATCCCCAAAGGGGTCACCTGATGAAATTAACAGGTAGCAGGTTTAAAACAAACGAAAGGAAGTATTTCTTCACACAACACACAGTCAACCAGTGGAACTCATTGCCAGGGGATGTTGTGAAGGCCAAAAGTATAACTGGGTTCAAAAAAACTAGATAAATTCATGGAGGACAGGTCCTCAAAGGCTGTTAGCCAAGAAGGTCAGGGATGCTACCCCATGCTCTGGGTGTCCCTAAGCCTCTGACTGCCAGATGCTGGGATGGCAGAATGGGATGGCTCACTTCTGGTTCCCTCTGAAGCATCTGGCAAAGGCCACTGTTAGAAGACAGGATACGGAGCTAGATGGACCATTGGTCTGACCTAGTCTGGCCACGCTTATGTTCTTCTGCTTCTGTTCCCTGGTCTCTCCTGCACCTTTGCCTCTTGAAGGTCGGCGATGCCTTCTCCCAGCCTAGTGCCCAGCAGGAGCTCCAAGAGATCGCCTCTCATCCCACCAACGAGCACATCTTCCAGGTGAATGACTTTGACGCCCTCCGGGGCATCCAGAATCAGCTGCAGGAGAAGATCTTTGCCATTGAAGGTACTGGACCAGGGAGAAGCACTTCACTTGCCCTGGGGCTGTGTAAACAGGTTCCTGGGGTAGCGATGGGCCAGGGAGCTGCTTGGATTCTGTATCACAAAGGGACCCAGGAACTATCCCTCTAAGGACTCCATTCTGTGCCCATCACCAGAGTATCTGAGCTCCAGGGTGAAGTGCTAGCAACTGCTAGCAACTCTGGCTGCTCCTGTAATGTACTGCTCAGGGGCAGGGGTGGCTCTAGGCACCAGCAAAGCAAGCAGCTGCTTGGGGCAGCCCATTTGCAGGGGCGGCAACTGGCAGGGATCCAGCCTGGGAGCTGTAGTTCCTTGGTTAGCTCCCTGCCTATAGAGCCAGCACTGGAGCAGGGAAAGAACTACATTTCTCAGCATTCTCTTAGCCACTATCAACAGGAAAGGGAGGGGGAGGGAGTATGGTAGCTGAGACCTCATGCTGCAGCTTGCTGTGAGTGGAGAGATCGCTGCTAGAACCGGGTGGCACTGTGAAGGGGGAACAAGTGTGCCCATGGAGTAGAAGGCTTTGGCCCAGATATCCCCTTCAGAAGCCATCCCCAGACTGGATTACGGATACTGGTGTGACCTGGCCTGGCAGCTCCCAAAGAAGGAATTGTGGGGAATGAATGGACAGTGTCCCTCTCTATCTGAAGCCTAGCAAGGGAGGTACGTGGATCCCACTAGAATTTAAAATGAAAAGTAAGTGAGGGGAGGCTCTACTGGACCTGGGCAGCTTTAGATACAGTACCAGGCACGCAGGAGGATTTCCACTCCTGAGCCATGGAAGCAGAAATTGACTTTTCCTTTCCAGATTTATCTAATATTCAGAAAGGGAATCTAGCGCCTGCCTTCCAGATTTGAACACCGCAAAATTCAGGAGGGCTCAAGCTCAATTTGGGCAGCTGTTACTTCATTTCTCCCAAATCAAATATACTGATCCACTGTAACTTGCTGTAGAAAAAGTAGGATAACATTGAGCAAGAAATGCTTCCCAGTGGTTATTAGGACTGGAATTGCTATTTTCAACGGCCATTGCCTTTTAGTTTTATTTGTTTAAAAGGAAGACAGTGATATTGCATTGGCAAATTCCCCATAGAAACAAAGAGTGGAACAAAAGAATAATAAAGGCACCTCAACTTTTCCTCATTTATGTAGGACAGTCTTATAATATGCATGCAGATATCCTCCAATCACACAAGCTGAAAATTGTTCAATTTTACTGTAGTTCTGTAACCATATGGTAACCAGTCCTGTCTGTGTTCTGTGCACATCCAAAATTCCTGCTGAATGACCCGCCCTGGAAGCAAGTTACCAGTGACCCAGGGCTGGGGTGGAAGGAGGGGGCGGGGGCGGGGGGAGAGCCCAGGGCTGGGGCAGCACAGGGTGTGTGTGTGGGTCAGGGGGATGGGGGGAGAGCCCAGAGCTGGGGCAGCATGGAGTGTGTGTGTGGGGGGGGGTCGAGCCAAGATCTGGGGCAGTGTGGGGTGTGTGTGTGGGTTCGGGGGAGCCCAGGGCTGGAGCAACAGGGGGTGGGGGGCGAGCTCAGGCCTGGGGTGGGGCAGCCAAATTTTTTTTTGCTTGGGGTGGCAAAAACTTAGAGCCGGCCCTGCTCAGGAGGCCAAATTAACTCAGTGGGGCTGACTGGCTCATCAGGGAATGGGACATGGGACCTTTCCCCTCTAGGGTCTTGGGCTCCAGTCCAGACCCAGGGCAGGGGACTGGCTGGCTCAGGGGGCCAGAGTATGAGACATGGGGCCTTTCCCTTTCAGGATCACTGGTTTGGCTCTTGGGGGTGGGGATGGGACACAAGGCCTCTCTAGGGATGATCTCTCCTGTGTCTGTCTGTCCTTCTCTCCCCACAGGCACCCAGTCCCAGAGCGGCAGCTCCTTCCAGCTGGAGATGTCTCAGGATGGATTCAGCTCCCTGCTGTCCCCTGTGAGTGATGCCTGGCCCCGGTGCTTGTCCCATGCTGCGGCCCTGATGGATTTTCCTGGATAGTCTGACTGGTTTAATGCCTAGACGGGAGAGACCACCCCTTAGTAGTCCACAGCAGTAATAGATGCTCCCCTTTGCAGTCAGTGCTGGCCAAATGCAGCTGGGAGGGGGGGCAGGGGGCTGTGCTGCAGTAGGTGACTCCGTCAGCTAATTATTTCTTCCTTGCTATATTTTGCTGTGCTGTCTGATTTGTGCAATCCATTCCCTTTGCCGTGCATGTCGGTTTAGGACGGGCCTGTGCTGGGAGCAGTGGGAGCCTATGACTGGTCCGGTGGGATATACCTGTACGGGAGCAGCGGGGAGCCGACCTTCATCAATGTATCCAGAACCTCCACTGACATGAATGATGCTTACCTCGGTAAGAATAGCCTGAGAGAAATCTTCCAACACAGCTCTAGCCCAGTGTTCCTGTCAGGTGATTTACAAGCTGCTGTGTCCCACCCCAAACATGGCTGCATCTCAGTGCTGGGGGAGGGATCCCTGTACAAACAGTCCTGGCACCCCACCACAGAGGCAGGTGCATCTCCTCACTGGGTGAGGGATCCATGCATGAACAAGGCTCGTGCCCCACCCCAGAGGCAGCTAACACCTCCGTGCTGGGCAAAGGATCTCTGTATAAACAGCCCTGGAGCTGCATTCCAGAGGTGGTGCATTTCAGTACCAGGGGTGGGACATCCCACCCCCCATGAGATCACCCCTCCCCCAGTAAGATCACACACCCCTTCCCGGAAGCAGATGCATCTCACTGACAAGTGAAATCTATCAATTTATAAAAGCTTTTATGTTCTTTCTTGATGACAAATGAGATGCAGTTGCTTTTTATTGTAATAACTATTGTCATTGTATCACCGTAATTATTGTAATGACTAATTTCCTCGTAATTTTTCATATTTTATTATGTTAATGTTGACAAATGCAAAGTAATGCACATTGGAAAGCATAATCCCAACTATACATATACAATGATGGGTTCTAAATTAGCTGTTACCACTGAAGAAAGATCTTGGAGTCATTGTGGATAGTTCTCTGAAAACATCCACTCAGTGTGCAGCAGCAGTCAAAAAAGCAATCAGAATGCTGGGAATAATTAAAGGGATAGATAATAGGACAGAAAATATCAGTTGCTGCTATATATATCCATGGTATGCCTACATCTTGAATACTGTGTGCAGATGTGGTCGCCCCATCTCAAAAAAGATGTATTGGAATTGGAAAAGGTTCAGAAAAGGGCAACAAAAATTATTAGGGATATGGAACGGCTTCCATATGAGGAGAGATTAATAAGGCTGGGACTTTCCAGCTTGGAAAAAAGACGGCTAAAAGGAGGTCTGAGGTCTATAAAATCATGACTGGTGTAGAGAATGTAGATAAGGAAACGTTGTTTACTACTTCTCATAACACAAAAGCTAGTGGTCACCGAACAAAATTAATAGGCAGCAGGTTTAAAATAAAAGAAAGAAAGTATTTCTTCACCTAATGCACAGTCAACCTGTGGAACTCCTTGCCAGAGGATGTTGTGAAGGCCAAGACCATAACAGGGTTCAAAAAAGAACTAGATAAGTTCATGGAGGATAGGTCCATCAATGGCTATTAGCCAGGATGGGCAGGGATGGTGTCCCTAGCCTCTGTTTGCCAGAAGCTGGGAATGGGTGACAGGGGATGGATCACTTGATGGTTACCTGTTCTGTTCATTCCCTCTGGGGCACCTGACACTGGCCATTGCCGAAGACAGGATATTGGGCTAGGTGGACCTTTGGTCTGACCCAGTAGGGCCATTCTTATGTTCTTATTACCTCACTTACATTAAGATGTCAATATTTTTCTTTGTAGCATTTATTTTGTCGGTCACTCTTGCTATTATAAGTGACATCCTTGTTTTCACATGACCATTTAGACTCACCACAGCCCTGGGGAGTTCGTTAAAAATTGGTGCCTCATTTCTGATTGGAATTTGTCTGGCTTCAACTTCCAGCCACCAGTTAGTTGTTTTGCCTTTCTCTGAGAGATCAAAGAGCCCTTTGGTACCCAGTGTTTTCTTCCATGAAAGTTTGTTTACACTAGAATCCAATCACCTCTCCTTTCTGACAAGCTCAACAGACTGAGCCCTTTAACTCTCTCACTGTCAGACATTTTCACCAGCTCCTGAATCATTTTTATGGCTCTTCTCTGCACCCTCTGCAATTTTTCAGTGGTGTTCTTGAAATGTGGACAACAGACTAGGACACCGTGTTCCAGTATCAGTATATGGGGGAATCACCTCTCTGCTCCTTCTCGTTACTCTCCTCTTTATACATCCAAGGGTCGCATTAGTTCTTTTGGCCACAGCATTGCTGTGGGAGCTCATGTTCCCTTGTGACCCCTAAATCTTTTTCAGAGTCAATGCTTTCCAAGACACAGTTCCCCTCTGTGCACATATGGGCTGCATGGCTTGTTCCTAAATGGACGACCTTGCATTTGGTTTTGTTTGGCTGGGCCCAGCTTACTAAGCCTGTATGTTGGCCCTGTCCTCATCATTATTCACCACTCTGTCAATCTTTGTGTCATCTGCAAATTTTGTCAGCAGTTGTTTTTGTATTTACTTCCCAACCATTGATGAAAATGTTGAACAGCTTCAGGCCTTGAAATGATCCCTGTGGAATTTTCCTGATATTCCAAAATTAATATCAGTGGGTTGGAGTGGTGGGTTTCAAACTTTTTTTTCTGGTGACCCAGTTGAAGAAAATTGTTGATGCCTGCAACCCAACGGGGCTGGGAATGAGGGGTTTGGAGTGTAGGCGGGGCTCAGGGCTGGGGCAGAGGGTTGAGGTGCAGGAGGGGGTACAGGCTCTGAGTTGGGGCCAAGGATGGAGGGATTTAGGGTGCAGGAAAGGGATCCAGGTTTGCGGGGGGACTCAAGGCTGGGGCAGGCGATTGGGGTGTGGGGTTGGGGCACGGGCTTACCTCGGGCGACTCCCAGTCAGCAGCGCAGCAGGAGTGCTAAGGCAGGCTTCCTGCCTGTCCTGGCACTGCTGAACGCGCTTCACCCCGGAAGCAGCCAGCAGCAGATCCGGCTCCTAGGCGGATGTGTGCAAGCAGCTCCCCGTGGCTCTCGCCCCCAGATCTCATTGACCAGGAACTGCTGCAGAGCTGGTGCTCGGGGCCGGGGCCATGCATAGAGCCCTGTGGCCCCCCCGATCTGGGAGCCAGACCTGCTGGTGGCTGCTTCTAGGGCCAGCTCGGTGTAGAGGGGGGCGCGTGGCTCAGCCTGGCGCTGGGACTAGACTGGTGCTCAGGGCAGCTGGCTGGGGCAAGCAGGACAGGCACTTGGAGGTGGGGGGTGGGGGCTTGGTGGAAGGGGTGGGGGGACAAGCAAGTCTCCCCGAAGTGGGGGTTCACCCCTCGCCCATGCTTCCTGCCCCTGCTGTTCTGAGTTATCCGTACTCTGAAACGGGCAGTGGTGTCTGTCACGTTGAGTCTTTCATGTCGAGTGCCACCCTTCACCCCTTTTACCCACTCTGGGGTGGAACCAGGGATTTTCGCATCGCAGCCATAAGAATCGTCCCACCAGGTTCCAGTAATGACAATGCCACCTGAGATTTTTCTCGTGAATGAGAATTTCCAGTGCCCTCTTGCTTGTTACCCAGAGGGCTAGCATCACGATGGAAGCATTTAAAAATGTCTTTTCTTTGCCTCCTTTGCCACCTCAGGACAACACGTCCCTGACATCTTGAGCTGAAGTAATGTCTTTAAATCTGGGGCTTGGATCCCATCAGACAGCATGCTAAGCAGGGATGCCCCCAATGCCATAATGGGGCACTAAGGATGCTGTGCTTTAGGGGTGTGGGGCTTGGGTTTCACTAGGGGGCGCTCTCCTCTCACAGTGAATGCTGGCCCCAATGCCCCAGTGAGGCACTAGGGGGTGCTGTGCTGCATGGAGTGGGGTGGGTCTCATTCCCTGTCAGCCAGTGCTGACCCCATTTGCCGCCTTAGCACTCTCTCCTTGAGTTAAGTTTAACATCCTCCTGTGCAAGGTCCAATGATGCTGATCTCCCACACGGGAGCAAGGGGGGCTCCTGACACCTACCCTCCCATGCAGGCTCAGCAAGGCTCATGATCAAGCCCTTATACTGCTGTAAGGCTGTGAGGCCCTGTGTCAGGAAACGCCTGTTTCCCCCGACCCCCAACTCAACCCTGTGTGTCTCTGTCTCTTGCAGGTTATTCAGTTCAGGTCATCACATCCTGGGGGCGGAGCAGCTACGTGGTTGGGGCCCCTCGCCACAATCACATTGGCAAAGTCATCCTATTCGGGCAAGATGCCAAGCGTGGAGGATGGCGGGTGGAAACCGAGGTGCTGGGAGAGCAGGTAAGAGGAGGGCACGAGGAGTGATGGGCAGAGAATGAGAGGGAGGTGAGACGTTTGCAATATTTCCACATGTTGTGTTCAGATCTCAGCTGTAGGCAGCACCGGGAGGTTTCAGTCAGAGAGACTCAGGCACTCGATAAATGCTACTGGTGTAGACATCTGCACCACAGCTAACAATCAGCATGATGATGATCGATTATTTATTTGTTTTGAGGCAGTGCCTAGGAACGCTACGGACCAGCTCAAGTTACAGACCAGGACCTCATTGTGCGAGGCACTGCACAGACTGCAAAGATGGTTCCTGCCCCCAAAGAGCTGGCAGCCTCGTAGCATATATGTTCAGTTAGATGAGTGATCCGGACAGAGAAAGGAAACATTTAACTTGTGCAAACATGGTAGCTGTGGTGCCATTATTTAAGCTAGCAGGAAGCACCTCTCTCACATACAGATTCCTGTGCGCTCAGGCAAACAGAACTGGAAAGACAATTTCAGCCAAGTAGACTCCATGAATAAACTTCACTTGTACAAACAGAGCAGCTAAAAAGAACTGAACCACAGTGAACAACCAGCATTTCTCCAAGACCAACAGCTTATACGTTCAGTGGGACAGAAAACTGACAGCAATAGCACCACCTGCTGTGTGTAAAGGGAGGGTGACGCTGAGGACAGAATGAATCCTGCTCCCAGCAGACTGGTGGGGAGGTCCCAGTGCGGGAAGTGACTAAAATGAAGGGGTGACTTATCTGCCCCTCCAGATTGGCTCGTATTTCGGGGGTACACTGTGTGCTGTGGACCTCAACAGAGATGGGAACACGGACCTGGTTCTGATCGGAGCCCCCATGTACTATACACCCCTGAATGGAGGGCGCGTCTATATCTGCCCGATTAACCAGCAGGTAGGAGAGGGGAAGAACTGGGGTTTATGATGTAGCTGGACAGATTTAGGGCTGGGATCCCATTAAATGTCTTGTTAGGCAGAGATGTCCCCATGCTCCAGTCCAGGGCTAAGGGGCGCTGTGCTGCCGGGACCAGGGTGGGGGCGTAGTAGAAGATGCTCTCTCCTTGCAGTCAGTGCTGACCCCCATGCCCTAGTGTGGCACTAGGGGGTGCTGTGCTGCAGGGAGCAGGGAAGGGTCTCTGTAGGGGGTGCTGATCCTTTCGCCCTTTATATCATTAAAAAGGGGATAGAGAATAAGAGGGAGAATATATTATTGCCCTTATATAAATCGATGGAACTCCCACATCTTGAATACTGCATACAGATGTGGTCTCCTCCTCTCCAAAAAGATATACTGGCATTAGAAAAGGTTCAGAGAAGGGCAACTAAAATGATTAGGGGCTTGGAATGGGTCCCATATGAGGAGAGATTAAAGAGGCTAGGACTTTTCAGCTTGGAAAAGAGGAGACTAAGGGGGGATATGATAGAGGACAAGTATCAGAGGGGCAGCCATGTTAGTCTGGTTCTGTAAAAGCAGCAAGGAATCCTGTGGCACCTTATAGACTAACAGACGTTTTGCAGCATGAGCTTTCGTGGGTGAATACCCACTTCTTCGGATGCAAGTGGGTATTCACCCACGAAAGCTCATGCTGCAAAACGTCTGTTAGTCTATAAGGTGCCACAGGATTCTTTGCTGATAGAGGTATATAAAATCATGAGTGATGTGGAGAAAGTAGATAAGGAAAAGTTATTTACTTATTCCCATAATACAAGAACTAGGGGCCACCAATGAAATTAATGGACAGCAGGTTTAAAATAAATAAAAGGAAGTTCTTCACGCAGCACACAGTCAACTTGTGGAACTCCTTACCTGAGGAGGTTGTGAAGGCTAGGGCTATAACAGTGTTTAAAAGGGAACTGGATAAATGCATGGAGGTTAAGTCCATTAATGGCTATTAGCCAGGATGGGTAAGGAATGGTGTCCCTAGCCTCTGTTTGTCAGAGGGTGGAGATGGATGGCAGGAGAGAGATCACTTGATCATTACCTGTTAGGTTCACTCCCTCTGGGGCACCTGGCATTGGCCACTGTTGGTAGACGGGATAGTGGGCTGGAGGAACCTTTGGTCTGACCCAGTACGGCCGTTCTTATGTTCTCATGTTATATTCTTTGGATGGGGCCTGCAGGGGGTGATGCAAAAGATCTGCAGCAGGACACTACAAGGGCAGACAGAGCAGGCGTTCGGGCGCTTTGGGGCCAGCATGTCTGAAATCGGGGACATCAGCGGGGACGGACAGACAGACGTGGCCATCGGGGCCCCCCTGGAGAACGACAATCATGGGGCCTTGTACATCTTCCATGGGAGAAAGGGAGGCCTCAGTCCCCAGTACAGACAGGTGAGCCCAGCTCCTGCATGGAGGGGTCATCACAGATCCTGAAAGAGACATCATGGGGCCCCACCGCCCCCTAGTGCCTATTAGCCTGTAGCAGCTGCTTTCCCTTCCCGCACCCTCTGCTGCCCCCTAGTGCCCATTATACAGCACAGCCGCCCCTTCCCCAACCCTCACCCTCTGCTGCCCCCTAGTGCCCATTATACAGCACAGCCGCCCCTTTCCCACCCCTCACCCTCCGCTGCCCCCTAGTGCCCATTATACAGTACAGCCGCCCCTTCCCCACCCCTCACCCTCCGCTGCCCCTAGTGCCCATTGTACAGCACAGCCGCCCCTTCCCCACCCCTCTCCCTACACTGCCCTCTAGTGCCCATTATACAGTACAGCTGCCTTTCCCCACCCCTTACTGCTCTCTCTGCCCCACAGCGCATAGAGGGGTCGCTGTTTCCCAGCAGGCTGCTCTACTTTGGCCAGGCCGTCAGTGGCGGGACAGACTTGACGGGGGACGGACTCCCAGACATTGCAGTGGGGGCACAAGGGCAGGTCCTGCTGCTGAGGTGAGTTACTCTGTGTCATTGCACTGCTCCACGTGGCAATCACAGACAGCACCAGTACATGGGGTGTGTGTGTGTGTGTGTGTGTGTGTCCTGCCCCCTACCGGAAAAGGGTAATGGCAGAAACCCCAAACTGGCTGTGTGCTCTATAATTAGATTTCACCAGCCAATTTAGAAGTATGAATTCCTCAGACACTATAACAACCTCACCGTGTCTCTTTCAACCTCACCTTCAGGCACTCTGGTCTACTTGCCACCCAGATAAGCCTGCCTTTGTGACAGATGGTCCCTTACACCAAAAACCACAACAATATTCAGGTTACTCCCTGCCCCAAAGGACCAGTCACCCCAGAGCAATTGTATGTCGGCTCTCAAACCTAAGACAATGCTGGTAGCCAATCCTGTAATAAACTAGCTAAAGATTTAGTAACTAAGAAAAAGAAACAAGAGTTGCTTATACTGTTAAAGCGGGTAATGTACACATGGAAATGAGTTACAGTCTTAGATTCCAAAAGATAAGAGAATCTTCTGTAATAAGCAAACTCCATATGTCCTTTAGGGCTAACCCAGAGTAAGTAGCTGGGGGTCTTTTGCTTATGCCTAGTGATTCTTCCCCTTCTAGCGTCCAAGTGGCACAAAGGAAACAAATTTCTCCTTGTCAGGGATTTGTATCCCCTTCTCCCCAGAGCCCACGCCGACGGGACAAGTTCATGCGCAGGGTTTCTCTTCCTAGAGGGGGTGAGAAATGCAATTAACCAAGTCTGTTCTTCCGTGTCTCACAATGGCTCACTTGGTCTCAGTGGCCTTCTCCTTTGGCAGGAGCTAACCCCTTCTGTAGGAAGCCACCCTTTGCATTAGAGAAGTCTCCTTCCTTGTTTGATGAGTTACACCAGGGGTAGGCAACCTACGGCATGCATGCCACCTTTGGCACGTGAGCCAATTTTGCCTGGCATGCGGCTGCCAGCCGGGGTCCTGGCTGCCGGCCCCGCTCAGCACGCGCGGCCGGCTGAGTGAAGCGGGGCCAGCGGCCGGGGCCCCAGACTGGTGGCAGGTGCGCCCCCTGGCTCCCCCCTCACCACGCTCAGGTTCTGCGGCTCCCGGGAATGTGAGCCGCCAGGGCATGGGACCCTGAGCCTGCTGTGGGAGGGGCGGCGGCAGCTCACACTCCCGGGAGCTGCAGAGCCCAAGCGCAGCAAGTGGGGAGCCGGAGGGTGCATGAGGCCCGCTGCCTGCATGCATCCGCTCCAGGAGTCCCCCCTGGGGGGGCACCGGGCCACAGCCTAGGGGGCACGCCCCCCGGCTCCCCCCTCACTGCGCTCAGGTTCTGCGGCTCCCAGAAGTGTGAGCCACTGTCACTGCCCCTCCCGCAGCTCCCTCCCCCCTCCCGCTGCCTCAGCACTCTGCGGGGGAGAGGCTGTGTGCACAGCAGCCCGGCAGCATGTTTTGTCTCCACATGGAGCCAGCGTCTCACCAACATGGGCCTGGTAAGGGGAGTCCCGGGGGGCAGTCAGGGAGCAGGGGGAGGCTTGGATGGGTCGGGAGTCCCGCGGGTCTGTCTGGGGGCAGGGGTGTTCATAAGGGTTGGGGCAGTCAGCGGACAGGTAGGGGGTAGGGTCTTAGGGAGGCAGTTAGGGTGGGAGGGTCTCAGGAGGGGACAGTCAGGGGACAAGGAGCAGGGAGGCTTAGGTAGGGGGTGGGGTTCTGGGGGGCAGTTAGGGGCAGGGGTTCCAGGAAGGGGCAATCAGGGGACAAGGAGCAGGGGGTTTGGGGGTTCTGATGGGGGCAGTCGGGGTGGGAAGTGGGAGGGAGTGGATGGGGGTGGAGCTAGGGCAGGACTCTCCCCTCTTGTTTGATTGTTGAAATATCGTAACCCTAGGCGAGGGGGGAGCCAGGGGGCGCATGGGAGCTGGCACCTGCATACATCCACTGCAGCCTGCAGGAGACCCTGGGGGGACGCCGGGATGCAGCCTGGGCGGAGAGGCGCAGCTGTTCCCCGCTAGTGGTGCCACCACTGCCTTTGCAGGGCTGCTGCTCCCCTGCACCACACTGGCTCCTCCATGGCTGGGGCTCGCTGCTGCCGCAAGCGGGGACACTCTGGTGCCTCCTCTGCCGAGCTGCTGCAGCGGCCCAAGCCCGGCAAAGCCAGTGAGTGGACTCGGGGCAGGGACACCTGAGTGGGCTCGCAGGGGGGCTGTGCACCCTCCAGGGGAGTTCAGGGGGTGGGGAGGGGGGGGAGAACCTGGTCTGGGGAGCAGTCCCTGGGCATGGCTGGCCCCTGGGGTCTATAAAGGCTTGTTGGGGATTTGCCCCTCAATGAACCGATGTGCAAGGTGGAAGTTTCACTTAGGTGGCAAAATATCCATGCACCGGCCCTGCCCCAGGGGGTGCGTGCACCTCAGGTTAAGAACCACTGCACTAAACTGATAAGATCTGCATTTTAATTTAATTTTAAATGAAACTTCTTAAACATTTTAAAAAATTTGCTTACTTTACATACAACAATAGTTTAGACTTATAGAGAGAGAGAAACCTTCTAAAAATGTTAAAATGTATTACCGGCACGTGAAACCTGAAAGGTTGCCAACCCCCGAGTTACACAGTTACAGAGGTTTAAAAGGCAAAGACTCCCTGGGGTGTTGTGAGCACATCCAGGCTGGGTGGGAGGCTCTGGGGAGGGAGGGGGCCTGGCCTCATTGCAGGGAGCAGCTGGGTGATGGTTCTGTTTCCCCCCATGGCAGGTCCCGGCCGGTGCTCAGAGTCGGGGTCTCCATCAGCTTCCAGCCCCACATAATTCCCACTTCAGCCTTCGACTGCCAGGGGCAGGATCCGCTCAATACGGAGGCCAGCAGGGCAGAGGTCTGCTTCAACGTCACTAAGAGCACCAAGGACAGCCTAGGTCAGACCAAACCCACCCCCTGCTCCCCTCCCCCCTGAGCCAGCCAGTCCCCTGCCCTGGGGTTGGATCAGAGCCAGCGCCCCTTAGAGGGGAAAGGCCCCGTGTCCCATTTCCCATTGAGGTTCCCGCTCTCAGTCTCTCTCTGTCTCTCAATTCCCTTCCCCTGTAGGCGACAGGATCTCCAGCACCATCCAGTACAGCCTGGCCCTGGACCCCAGGTGGACGAAGATCCGAGCCGCCTTCGACTCCACCGGCCCCTTCCTGAGCAGGGAGCTGCGGCTCGGCATTGAGAAGAAATGTGAGACGTACCGGATAACGTTACCTGTGAGTGTGGGGGGTCTGAACTCCTTCCCCTACTGCTGTGTCTGCCCCTCCAACCCTGCGTCTTGCTCCCAAATCACAAGAGAACAAACCTCTCTCCAGTTCCCACCCAGCCCCCAGCTCCCGTTACCCTTCAGGGGCCTGACTTGTCTCTGTCTCCCCAGCTCTGCCCAGAGGACACCGTGACCCCTATTACCCTGCACCTCAACTACACCCTGATGGGGGAGCCCATCTCTACCGCTAGAAACCTCAAACCCATCTTGAGCGAGGACTCTGCGCCAGTGTCTGCAGGCTCGGTAAGGTGCCAGAGCCAGGCCCAGAGGTGGGTCTGCTGCAGGGATCGAACCAGTGACCATTTGAAAGCAAGAGTCTGGAAAATTCAGAGACAGCAGCAGCCTCCTAAACCCCTTTACACAGCGCAGCCACTAGAGGGAGACAGAGATGGATGCTGAGTTTGCCTTGGCGATGGACCCATCTCCCCTCCGTGGGAACATTCCAACTACTCCTCAAAGATCCCAAACTATCCATGTCTAAAAAAATTGAAACATTTTCATCAAAATTCATTTTGGCCAAGGCCCCCTAGAGTGGAAAGTCCCTATGCCCTGTTCCCCATCCCCCTGAGCCAGCCAGCTGGAGCCTTCTAGAGGGGAAAGGCCCCCTGTCCTGTTGCCATCCTCCCTGAGCCAACCAGTCCCCCTGCCCTGGCACCGCTAGAAGTGTGATACTGCTGCTTGCCAGAGGGATTGTAGGGGGGGGGAGGGGTAGGTGCAGGGCTGATGATGGTGTGATGGTATCCCAAGGGTGAAGCCTGGGACAGTTGTGTCCCCTTAACCCTCTGGCCTGGGCTGCCTCTCACAATGCTTTGCTAGTGACAAGCAGCAAACTCCTCCAGGCACTGTGATCACTCAACACACCTGCATGTGGAGCCCCACACCCAGCTGGATTGCGTGAACACTCCCAGCGCCACTCATGAATCACACACAGAGAGAGGCACCAGCCAAATCCCCCCAGCTCCCAGCCTTGCACCTCAGGAATATACCATCTTGAACTGCATTAATTGGTTCACCACTTCATGAATGGAAAGTGGACATACACCAGCCTTTGTAACCTGAGCAGATTTACCAACCACTTCAGGCAAATTCACTGGTAAAGAGAAACAGTTAAACAAATTAATTGAGTACAAAAGATAGATTTTAAGTGATTATACGTGACAGGCAAAAAGTCAGTTAGTTACTAAAAGAAAATAAAATATATAAGCACAGAGTCTAAACTCTCAACTCTATTTCACTGGGCAACATCTAGATTAAGCAGTTTTTCTCACCCCACTGGATATTGCAGTTCACAGGACACAGGTTTCACCCTTGAAACCTGGGCCAGACCCCTCTATTGGAGTCTTGTGTCTTCTGACTGTCCTTGTTGCTTGCAGCGTAGGTGGGGGCAGGAGAAAGGCGCAGGATGGGGCCCCTGTGTTCTGTTCTGTACCCTTACTTGCCCCAAAGCTGAAGGTTTACCTGAAAGCAGCTCACAGAAGTGTTCCCGTCTTTAACACTCAGATGCCCAACTCCCAATGGGGTCTAAACCCAAATAAATCCATTTTACCCTATATAAACTTTATGCAGGGTAAACTCATAAATTGTTCTCCCTCTATAACACTGATAGAGAGAGATGCACAGTTATTTGCTCCCCGAGGTATTAATACACACTCTGAGTTACTTAAGTAAAAAGTGATTTTATTAAATACAGAAAGTAGGATTTAAGTGGTTCCAAGTAGTAACAGACAGAACAAAGTAAGTCACCAAGCAAAATAAAATAAAATGTGCAAATCTATGTCTAATCAAACTGAATACAGATAAGATCCTCACCAGTTCCAGAATGCTCCCTTTTACAGACTAATCTCCTTTTAGCCTGGGTCCAGCAATCACTCACACCCCTTGCAGTCACTGCCCTTTGTTCCAGTTTCTTCCAAGTATCCTGGGGGGTGGAGATGCTCTCTATTTAGCCAGCTGAAGACCAAATGGAGGGGTCTCCAAGGGGTTTAAATAGACTTTCTCCTGTGGGTGGAGGCCCCTCCTCACTCCTATGCAACGTCCAGCTCCAAGATGGAGTTCTGGAGTCACCTGGGCAAGTCACATGTCTTTGCATGACTCAGTCTTTACAGGCAGAAGCCATTGTCCACATGGTATCTTGTATGTCTCCAGGATAAGGTGACCATTTTTTTCAAATTTAAAACCAGGACATTTAAAATAGCTCAGCCAGCATGAGTAATAGTCGCTGTTGTAGAATATAAGTTGAAAAAATATTGCAGAGTATGCTTATCTTTTTTTCTCTCTAAGTGAAAGAATACAATAAAATGTACTTCTTTTATTTATATTATATATTATGAAAGTAATTTTGCAGAAAAAAACCAAATATTTGATATGGGTAGATTAGTACATAATTGTATACTTAGGATTTTGGGATCCAAGTAATAAAGAAACAAGTGTAGCAGTAAAACAAAATGGTTTTAATAAAAAATGGTACAAAAGTACTTAATCTACATTCCTAATTTTGCTTCTTATATTTTTGTGAAGAGTGGATTGATTTTAATAATAATTCGTTTTCCTGGATGTGTTTATAAAATTCCATGCAAGTTTGGTTAAAATTATATTTAGTAATTAGCAAACATTTCAAAGTTTCAACATGTACTTGAGTTTTATCACTGGACCAGATATTGTTCATCAAAGAAAAAAGACGTTCGGCAGGTGCATTGGTTCCTGGTAAACAGAGACAATATTCTACCAATTTGTCAATATTTTTGTAGGAAACATCATTTTCACTGAAGGCTTTGAATATTTCAATCCATCTGTTCGATAGTGGTACAGAATTTTGTCTCCAGTGAGTAATTTTTTCATCTATAATGTAGCGCAGGACAAAGCAGGTTTCATCAAACAGTTCATCTTCTACTAAATTGATTTCAGAAAAATACTGAAGAATGTAATCACTGCAAACTTGAATGTTGTCATGGGTGAGTTTAGTGTTTAACAAAACCCAATTGAATTTTTCGGTATGCTTAATAGGTCCTTCCCATTCCTCTAGATATTGAACACATGTGTCATAAAATTATACCACTTTTTCTTTGAAAATAGCAGGTTCCTTCTTCCTCAAGCTGCTTCAAATTTTGCTGCACCTGTAACGGCAAGAAAATGTTTGCTTTTCTGTCAGCTAATTTTGTTTTTAAGTCACTGTAAATATTGCTAGTTTCTATAATAGAAATCTCCTGTCCTTCTATTTTCAAAATAGCATTGTGGAACACTGATGACACGTTATGCAAAAAGTAAAGCCAAGACTCTGTCTCTGAATTATCAAAATAATTTGTGATAATTATGGGGCTCTTCTCGTTTGAGGCAAAATATGATTTTAAGGCAGGATATGTTTGTAGGACACGCTCAATCACGGGGTCGTAACGCCAACCATCGTGTGGCACTGTATCCCAAGATTTCTTATATTCGATGTCCACAAATTCACAAAATTCTTTCAATTCATTAACGCGCACTGTATATATATATATATATATATATAAAAGTATGAATAAATCTTGGTGATGAAAGTTTGCACATCAATTGGTACACAGTCGGCTGCAGTTTGTATAGCATTGTTCAAAATATGAGCGGCACAACCAATTCCCACAAGCTCTCTTCCACCCAAATTTGATTTCAGCTTGGTAAAAATGTTATTTTTCCCCCTTCTTCGCATTCCTCCAAAGTTAGTATTGGTGTTGTCAGCACAAAATCCAAGTACCTTGATATCTAAACAATACTTTTTTAACACTTCCAAAATATAATCAGTAACTATGTCAGATGTTTCGCCTGGCAAATCTCTTACTTCCAAAATTTTGACGTGTATTCCAGACTGGTATGAAAAATATCTTATTATTATGGGAATCAACTTTACTTCCTTGTGGTTTGATGCATCCAAATAAATAGAAATAAAATTTGCAGCATCTAAATCCTCTTCCAATAACTGTTTTGCATAAGGCACCAGCAGTAACTATTGCCTCGCATTTTGTTCTAGAACATGTAAACCTGGCATCAAAACATGTTTTAATCAGTTTGCAGGTACAATCCATTGATCGGAATGAGTGATTATGCATTACTGTGTGGTACGCCTATAAACCTTCAGCTGCAGCTAGTTTTCTTTCAGCATCTTCAAATTGTTTTTTCTTAAAATATGATGTCACACTCGTACTAGCAATTGCTGCAGACACGGCCCGTTTATGTTTGACTGTTTGTATGTGGTTTTCAATGTCGGTTTTTCCACTGTTTGCAATAGAAAATATACTTCTGCATTTTACACATTCCACCACCTCACTATTGTCATTATTAGTACTTGCTTTGATGAATGTATATTTTGATTTTAACTCGTCACTGAAGACGCACTTTCGTCGTTTTGGCGCCATGGGTGTCCAAAAATAAACAATTATTACAAACTTCGTCGGATGTTGGTCTTGGTCCGAGGGAGCGAAGTCACCGGTCCAGGATCGAGGGGGGCGAAGACGCCGGTCCTGGTCCAAAGGGGCGAAGGCTTCGATCCTGGTCCAAGGGGGCGAAGTCATCGGGTCCTGGCGAAGCAGCGAGGTGCGCCGTGAAAACAGTGGAGCGAAAAGCTCGAGTAACCGAGAGAGCGCGGAGCTCTGAGGGCCAGTGTCACGGTCCGAAGATGCCAGATCACTGGTGCCTGTCCTGTGCTGTGGAGGGCCTTTTATAGTCCGAAGCTAACACTGAATTGGTCGATTTTGGTGGGCTCTGTGTGATGTCATCATCGAGTTCCCACGGTCGGGCTGTATGTAATGCGCGGGAGTATTATTGAAGAGTCGCCGCAGCCACAATATAGTGAGAGTGCGTGTGCTGAATGCCGAGTATTGCCGAGATCCAACGACGAGAACCGTCGTGTAAAATCAAACTAAAACTAGGATAAATTAATAAAATTGATTTAGGCTGGTTTATCAAGGATTGATTTGATGTACTCAATCTTTTGATAAATTAATAATTTTTGATTTTGTAGTCCTAAACTGTACTGGTTACATCTCATGACTAACCAGACCAATGTCCAAAAAACCAGTACTGTACTGGTAAAACCAGTATGTATGGTCACTTTACTCCAGGAAGACTTCTTATGTGGATTGGAGCGTTCTAAGATGCATTGTTCCTTAAGTGCTTTTTGATTCCGCACTTAACTTTGCAAATTCCTTTCTAAAGAAGCTGACCAAATGCCTCACAAAGCTTACTTAGAAATCAAGCAAGTATTCAGCCAATATTCTTAACCTCCACTACAAAATGATATACACCTCTACACTGATATAATGCTGTCCTTGGGAGCCAAATAATCTTACTGCGTTATAGGTGAAACCGCGTTATATCAAACTTGCTTTGATCCGCCGGTGTGCGCAGCCCCACCCTCCCGGAGCACTGCTTTACCACGTTATATCCGAATTCATGTTCTATCGGGTCGTGTTATATCGAGGTAGAGGTGTATGTGTACAAATAGGATGAATAGATATAGTAGACCATAACCTTTAGAGAGATGTTACATGGCACAGGCAGCACAAAACATATTCCAGTTATGTCATACTCCCATAAAGCATTATGGGGTAGCGTCACACACGGTGCTCCCCCAAGATGTAGAATGTCACAGATGGGTTTAGCTGTCCCCCAGTGCAGGGTCCCTGCATTGTCGCTCTGGCAGGTGGTGCTGCAGCCCCCTCCCCACCCACTCTGATCCTGCTCTCCTGGGTCTCCACCCAGCTCCCGTTTCAGAAGGACTGCGGCACGGATGGCCGCTGCGATGACCAGTTAGAAATCTCCTTCAATTTCTCTGGGTAAGTCACTGAATCCTCCCCGCAAAAACACCCGCCATGGTGGGACGCATCCGGCTTGATCATGCCTCGGATCTTCAACATCCAGCTGGAGGTCTTGTCAGATTTCCAGGGCTGATGGATCCTGTGTCTGGGGCCCTGCTGTGGGGAAGATGCACTGCTAGGTACCCTGGCTGGGCACTGTTATGAGAAGCTCACAGCAGTGGAGTTATAGGAAGTTCACAGTGCTGGGGTCCCCGGCTGGGCACTGCTAGAGGAAATTTGAGGAGCAGCCAGGGTACTGCCCTGAGGAAGCTCACCCCTTTCTCTCCTCTTAGCTTGAGCACCCTGGTGGTGGGGGTCACCCCTGAACTCAACACCACCATCTCCATCCAGAACCGAGGGGAGAATTCCTACAGCACCACAGTGGAGTTCTTCTACCCAGCTGCACTGTCCTACCGCCGAGTCCTGCTACTCCAGGTACCCCAACATACACCAGGCATGAGGGGCAGGCTCAGCAGGGGGTGCTGTGCTGCAGGGAGCGGGCAGGGGGCTCAGCAGGGGGCGCTGTGCTGCAGGGGGCAGGGCAGGGGGCTCAGCAGGGGGCGCTGTGAGCTACGTCTCTCACTGGCTGGTCCCCTGTGCTCAGTCTAACAGGAGGGCCGTGGCCGTTAAGTGCAGCTTGGCCGTGGGCTCCGAGGAGCAGACTCAGAGGAACAGCACCTGCCACATCAACCACCCCATCTTCTGGAGCGGGGCCGAGGTAGGGACGGGCCCTGGCCTGTGAACTCCCCAGGGGTGAGCCCAGCTGTGGGCAGAGAGGGGCAGTTCCCTGGGGTCAGCCCAGCCCGTGACAAGAGAGGTGCTGGGGGGAAAGCGCCCCGGGAAGCCCGGCGAGTCAGTGCAAACAGAGCCCTGAGGTCACTCCGGGGCTGGGGTCAGGCCCTGCCGGGGCTGCAAACCAAGGGCCAGACCTGGGGGGCTGGAAATCAGGCCTCACTGGAGGAGAAAATAACGAGGGGAGGGGCTGTTCCCTCCCCCTTTGGGTCCTTAAAAGAAGCAACTCGGGCGGGGGGGGGGAGTGGCCATGGCTCAGTAAAAGACAAGGAAAGGGGAAGGAGCCAGCATCATTGTCATGGCTGCTCCCACGCCCGTCCCCTCGGACCCAGCGTGACACCACTGGGCCTTCGTCGTCCTGACAGGTCTCCAGACCCGACCAGGCCCAGGGAGAGGGACCGACCTGCCCCTGCCCCCAGCGAGATCCAGACACTACCTGGGGCTGGGACGGGAGACTTTGTCTCCCCACCCGCATCCCAAGGGCTCCTTCCCTTCCCTGCTGTATTTCTTCTCTTCCCGCTCCCCTCTCTCTAAGGAGCATCTGGCTGAGCCCATGTGTTGTGCTCGCTGCTGTGAGCCTGTGCCCAGGATGGCAGCTAAATCCAGCCCCCACGTCAGCCCGAGGCTGGTACCACTCGCCAGCTCTCGGCGCGGCTGGTCCGGGGTCTCTCCAGCAGGGAGGCTGCCAGCGAGAGGCAGCAGCCATGGCAGAAGCTGCATTTTCTCTCTGTGCTGCTCTTTGCTCAACCCACTAGGGCCTTTGCCTGGTTTTGTCCCCTGGGAACCAGGGCTGGACTTTAACCACAGCGCCCAGGCCAGCTCCAGCCCCACCACTAACCTCCTCTCCTCCCCCAGCGGCCAGCTTTTGCGTCCAGCGCCGCTCAGACAAGGGGGGAGGATAAAATGCTCTCTCCAGCGACAGGTGCAGGGCAGTGGTGAGGGGCGAAGATAAAAGCCTCATTGAAACTGTGAAAGCTATAGCCCCTCCCGCCCCCGCCTTTTCATAGTTTTGCAAACGGCCAGTAGGTGGAGGCAGAAGCCTCCACAAGGCCTCACGTACACAGTACCTTGAACTTTGTAACTAATCTTTCTTTTGCTGGCAGAGACAGAAAAAGATTCCGCTTCAAGCCAGTCTTTCTTGAACAGATAGCGGTGTTACGGGGCCTGACACCCACCAATGAAGTGTTAACACGGCATGGTCTTTGTCTGAAAGTGTATAAAAAGCTTGTGAAACTTGTGTGCAGTAGAGTTTTCTGTATCTACTACAGAGCTCTCCTTTCTTCTGCAGAATAAAGCATTTTTCCTTATCCCTGTCAGGCTGTTATTGGCTCTCAGCTAGGCAGACCCGATATTTCGGTAACAAAAATGTTACATTGCAAAGGCTTTAGCTGATTCTTCTGTCTGTAATAAAAGGATGGTTGTTGCAATGGTACGGAACCAACTGAAGTCTGTGGATCCCAAACCAGGTTAATGCTGATGGGCAGGGAAAGGGTCCTATTAACACCTTCACCTCTCTGGGCCCATTTATTCCATCTAAGTTCATACAACAGACCCCCTGATCCCCTGTGCCTGCCCCGCCCCCGCAGTCTCTGGCAGTTCCCCAGGCCCTGACTCTCACCCCCTCTGTGTTTTCCAGGCCATTTTCGTCGCCACCTTCGACGTCTCCTCTGAGGCCGACCTGGGCGACAGGCTGCATATCATGGCCAAGGCCAGCAGGTGAGGGGGCTGGGCAGGGTTGGGGGGCAGGGTGGGGGCAGTGGGAGGGAGCCGTGCACAGCGCAGGGCCAGGCAGAGGCCTGTGGTGCAGCCTCCCTGCACAGTTACCTGCCTGCGTCTCCTCACATCTCTCTCCTTTGCCCTCCCCTCCCCCCAGTGACAATGGCGGCCCCATCAACAAGCGCATGATGCACCGGGCAGAGCTGCCAGTCAAGTACGGCATCTTCATCATCCTCACCAGGTAGGTCAGTGTGGAGACAGGGGAGAGAGCGCCCCCTACTGGGACCCCTGTTCCCTGCAGCACAGCACCCTGTAGCGCCGCATGGGGTCATAGGTGCCAGCGTTGACTGCAAGGGGAGAGCGCCCCCTACTGAGCCCTTCCCTGTAGCACAGCGCCCCCTTCTGGACATGACACCCCACCCCCACTCTCCAGCCCCATCCATCACACTCCCGCCTCTCTCGTTCCTTCCATTCTTTTCCTCCCCCAGCCTCGAGGAGTCGACCAAGTACGTCAACTTCTCCAAGGAGGCAGAGACAAGCGTGCCAGTGACACATCGGTATGAGGTGAGGCCAGCGGCACAAAGGGTGATGGGGCAAGAGGGAGGGAGTGGAAGTGATCGAATGGGATCTAGCAGGTTAGGGCATGGAGGGGGAGGGGTGGGCAGGGAGCCAGGACTCCTGGGTTCTATCCCCAGATCTGGCAGGGCAGTGGGGTCTGAGGGTTAGAGCGGGGACTGGAGTTCAGAGCTCCTGGGTTCTCTTCCTGCAGTGCCCTATGGAGAGTCTGTTTCTTTCAGGTCAAGAACCTGCGGCAGCGAAGTGTCCCCATCTCGGTCACGTTCCAGTTCCCCGTGGAGCTGAGCGGGGTCCAGGTGTGGGACGCCTCTGACGTCATCCCCTCCAAGGTACCTGCCTCTCCCTGCCCTTGTGTGTGTGTGAGATGGGCCCAGTGACACCTGCTCTGCTCTACAGCGCTGGGACAGGCTGTCTGGGGGGGAAAGGCCCTGCCTCAGCCCCTGAGCCAGCCAGTCCCATGCCCTGGGGTGCTAGTGCCCCCTAGAGGGGAAGGTCCCATGACCCATTCCCACCATCATTAACACTGTGTCTCTCTGACTTCCCAGCCCCAGCTGGCTCAGTGCACCAGTGAAGCTGAAACGCCTGGTTCAAAGGACTTTGTGAAGCAGATGAGCAAACGCCCCGTGCTGGTGAGTACAGGCCGGTGCTGGTCCCAGCAGCCCCTTCCTCTTCTCACTAACACAGACAGCAAGTGGGGGGCTGGGCTGGGTGAGGGACCCCTGCTATAGAAAGACCCAGACCCTCATGGTCATGCTGGGCCCCTGCCTCATCCGGCGATATCCTTCCACCCCCAGGACTGCTCCGTGGCCACCTGTAAGAAGATCCGGTGCAGAATCGCCTCCCTGGAAATGCAGCAGCCACTGGAGTTTGTGATCAAAGGGAACGTCAGCTTCCAGTGGGTCTCCCAGGTACGAGAGCTGCCTCTGCCTCCCAGCACAAGATGAGGGATCCTCCTACCCCCTGTGTGAACAACTCCTGTTCCCCTCCCCAGAGGTGGCTGCATCTCAGTGCCGGGCAAGGGATCCCTGTGTGAACAGCCTGTAAATTGCTCTGGGTCCCCCTGGGACGATGCTCTGGGCTGGTTTGTGTCATTTCCGGTCAGGGACGGTGAATTTCTCTGTTCCAGACTCAGCAGCAGAAAGTGAGTCTGGTGAGCGAGGCCCGGATTGAATACGAGGAGGAGAAATACACCCAGAAGGAGGGATTCGTCCAGCGCCAGGTACCAGAGTGATTGTGCCCGGGATAGAGAGAGAATCGACTAGTGGTTAGAGCTGGGAGCCAGGACTCCTGGGTTCTGTCCCTGCTCTGGGAGGAAGTGGGGTCTGGTGTGTTAGAGCAGGGGTGGGTGATGGTGCCAGGACTCCTGGGTCCCCATCTCACAGCTCCTCTCCCCCAGGTGCAGACGGCAGTGGAGCGCTCCGAGGTCTATAACTACCTGCCCATCATCGTGGGCAGCAGCGTGGGGGGCCTGGTCCTGCTGGCTCTCATCGCTGCAGCCCTCTGCAAGGTGAGTGGGGCAGGGCTTGGACCCCTCCCCCATGGCCCTGGAGGCGGGGCCTGTTCTCTCAGCTGGTGGGGAAGGGACAAGGGTCTTTCCATCAGAGCTTCCTACAGTCCATCCCTCCGGCTCCTCCACCATGATCCTGTGTCCATCTGGCTCTCACTATCTCCCGTCTTTGTCTCCTTCCAGTTTGGCTTCTTCAAGCGCCAGTACAAGCAGATGATGGAGGATGGTGTGGAGGGCGAGGGGCCTGGCCCGATCCAGAGCACTGCCGCTGGAAACCCCCCTGTTTCCGATGCCCCCAAACAATAGCCCCCCATACACCAACGCCCCTGGCTTTGCCTCTCTCTGGGCTGCTCCAGATTCACCCTTATGTTGCCACCTCCAAGATGCAGAAAGACTGGCCATGCTCCCACCAACAAAACACGTCCTAGTGCCAACTAGAGCCAATCATTACTCAGATTAGACTTGGCCAAATTCTATTGATCTGTTTATAATTTTGATGGAGAATTATCCAACGTAATTGTCCTGAAAGCAGCCCCAGTGACACCGGTATTACCATAAGTTTTATACACATTAAGTTGGGACTCTAAGTTCTCCCACAACAATTTTGGTTCGTTATCTAGAGGCATGTTTTGATTATCGATGGAAATATTGTGTCGCTGGTTTGTGTGTGTGCGGTGAAACTGGTGTTTGCTGACAATTACCCTCTGCCCACCTTCCCCATCTAATTCACTCTTCCTGAAGTGAAAAAGGAAATATTCACTCGACGCTGCGGAAGCAGGCCTGACCTATATGGTTTGGTCAGGAAGGCTGCTGAAGGCATGTGGTGAGACTCTTTGGTGGAATCTGATACAGTTTTGTTAAATTAGGCACTAGTAAACTTCTCATCTTTTATTTTCTTTGTAACTATTCCTGGCTTTTATACCTCATTGCTTGGACTCCCTTAAAATCTCTCTCTGTAGTTAATAAACTTGTTTTATCTAATCCAGTGTGTTTGAATTGAAGTGCCTGTTTGGGGTGACAAGTTGCTTGCATAGCATGATCTTTAAGGAATAATGGATTTAATATAATTTGTTGTGTCCAGGAGAGGGCTGGGCAGTACAGGACATAGATTTCTGGGAGAAAATCTAAGACTGGGGGTGTGTTGTGGTCACCCTGCTGTATAACCCAGGCTGGTGAGAGCTTGAGTGTAACCCTTAGGCAGGGCAGAGCAAACAGACAGTCTGACGTCCTGGCTCTGGCAGTCAGCAGACAAACACAGGCCTCTTGGCCTAAGGTGAGGAGGCTGCCACCCCAATGGTGAGGTTGACAGCTGCGGGTAGGGGGACCCAGCTCCACCATACTCCACTGGGTCCCAGCCCAGGCCCTAACATTGGCAGAGGGTTCATCCACTGGGTCAGCGGGGATCCTACCGCAACACATCGACCTGGATTCAGGCAACAACCCAACCAGACTATAGTCTAGTGTCCCTAGACTGATTCCGACTTGCCCACTGTAATGTACCTGTGGCTCAGGGTTATCTCCCTTCTCTTAGGGGCATAAGGCATGTGGCAGTCCTGGCACTTCGTCACCTGGATCAGTCTCCTCCAGGGGCAGGGTGTGGCGCAGCACAGGTTCAGCTCTGGGGATCTGCAGCAGCCTGGAGACGTCTGCTCCCTTCCCTTGCTCACTCAACTGGGTTAGGGGCTTCGCCTTTTGTACTTCCTGTCCCACCCTTATCTTCCAGCTGGAGGGGCAAGCCTGGCCTAGCGCCACCCACCAGGGATCAGAGAGCGGCTCCTTGCCCCGCCCCCTGGCTCAGTGGGAGGCCACTCCAGCTCACCCCCATTTTTATCCCATTAGCCGTAGCCCACACACTGTCGTGCACCTTCCCACACCAGTAATGTGCCCTTTAATGTCATTCAGGACTTTTCTTTGTCTCCCTGAGATCCAGACTCCCATCCGGGAGACTTTGTACTTCAAACCACGACATTAGTAGACTCAGGCATGCACCTCGTTTCTATATGTTCCATCTCACCACATCTTCTGGAGAGAAGATTACCATCCAGACCAAACTTCTTAATTGTCCTCTGATCCATTCCGACTCCCCTTGGCCTGCTCCTGTATTCTCTGGGTCCCAGAAGCTCCTGTTTCAAATCCAGTCTCACGTTCAATTTCTCTCCTTCTGTCATCAAGGAGTGTTTTCTTCAAATCCTGTCTCCCTTTTAAATTCGCTCTGAAAAGGGTCTTCCATTCCAGAATTACCATTCTCTGACATCGGGCCAGCCTGCCCCACAAAGTACCCAGCGTCTCTAAGGTTACAAGGCAATGACACATTTTCAGCCATGCTGTGGACACGCCACACCTGCCCTGTCTGGTCCTTCACGTCCAAGAAGTTTTATAGCCGCCTCCTTAAAGCCTAGGAAGGAAATTTTGGGATTCTGTCTTAGTCACAACCTTAGCTCCCTCAGTAAAGTATCCTCATATAACACCTCAACAAATTTGCCTTTCAACATTTTATCCATATGTTGGGCTTCATGTGGTTCTAACTTTTCTATTGCTTGTAAAGCCTCTTGTAATCCCAATGCGTGTCCCCTTAGTCTCTCTGCTGGACTCTGCATTCTGGAGAACAACTTCTTCAGTTCTGACAAGGTGTGAGTGTTAAACATACAGCCCAGCCTTCTAAATATCTGTTCTGCGCTCCCTTTTTCATTTTCTGGCCACATCGGCCCTTCCCTCCTGGCACTCTCTTTGCCCCAGCAGATTCTCTATTTCCTGTCTTTCCAGCAGTTCATGCGATCTGTACATTGGCTGAAGCGTTGTCTTAAATTCCCCAAATGAAACCATTACTTTCATATTTTTCGCCAGGAAATCTAGGAACTGGAGTGCTCCAAAGAAATAAGGCATGGTTGAGGTGTCTGCATAAGTGGAAATTAGGTCCCCTGGTTGACCTTCCTCCTGCATTCTCTCCTGACTGACTCGTGTTCTTTTAAGATGGTTCGCTCCTGCTTTGGACTCCTCCTATCCTGTTCATGATGCTAATTAGCATAGCCTGACCTAGGCAGGTCACTGCAAACTGTGAGGAGAGGCAGAGGCAAACCCAGAGAAAAAGGATCATTTTAAATGTTTAGAACTTGAAAGGGAAACCCCCAAAATCGCACCAGGAGGATAAATAATATAGAACATTACCAAGTACTTACTACTTATAATAATTAACTATAGGTTACCAGTGCTGTCAGTTTGGGGTGCATGTGTGTTCTCTTCATGCGCTGTCCTGGTTCGGTGTAGGTAGCTGGCTCAGCAGACCTTCATGGAACTGCCTAGAAAGACGACAGATTCCATCTGGTGGCACCGGCGCTCAGCCAGATTTATTGTCCGTGAAGCGCAGTACTAGACCTCCAGCTCAATGGTAACAAAAACACTAACGTGTATGGCCGTCACAATGGACCAGCTCAATCTGCTGCCACCAAGGCCGGGCAAAGGGTTAAAGTGAGGTACCCCAACATTTATAGACAGAGACAATCTGCAATAAACAACTTAGGTATCACCTGACATGTTTCATTACATGGTTGTTACCCCCCATGGTACCTTGCTCCTGATTTTTTCAGACCAAACAACCCTATTCACCACTTCTGTCTTTGTACTTTACTCCTGATGTTTCAAACAATTCATCACTTTTGTCAAATAATCTTATCTTGTGCTAGAGGACTTAAGTGCTGGACCTATGACTAGAAAATCATCGTCCGGAACCTGTTTGACCGGTTGATGGAGATTCGTGGTAATCCTTGAATTCAATTTGCTAGTTGGATTGCCCGTTTCTCCAAATGGCAGACAATCTGCAGCTGGGTAGTTACGGGGGATGCATCGGGAACGCTGATCCATTGTCCTTCAAAATGATTCAATTTCTTGGAGATCTTCATGCCTTGAACATCATTGATAAGAACGCTGTGGCTTGGCTTGACCAGATCGCATATGCCAAATAAAAATAATCTTGTGGTAGGTTAGGATGTACTTGTGCTAACCCACTGGAATGTGTTTACATGGTCGGTGTGTTTTAGCAATGCTAGAAGTACCTGTGCCAAGATCATGTACCGAACAGTGAACGTGCAAGAAAGCATCTGCTTTTTAACAACGCCCGCCTTTTGCTCATAGCATAACTTTTGCTGACTTTGGTTCAGACCTCAAGCCTTGCCAGGCCTCATGCCCCAGTCTCTCTTTCTACTATGTTCCCCTACTTGTCTTTTTTTTTGTGGGGAGGATGTTTACTCATCATCCCGGAAAAGGATTATGCATAGGCTCAAGTTGACCCAGTGGGCTAAACAGGGTTTTATGGCCATCTTGCATTGCTATCCACACAGTCATGCCCCATCTGTCCTTTGGTGTACACATTCCTACATAAGATCAATAGGCAGATTTTCATCTCCAATTGTTCTTAGTTCCATATAGTGGGCCTGGGAATGTTAGGTCCAGGACCTTGACTGAGGAATTAGTTTTATGATGGAGCCTACTACTCTCAATCAGTTAAGAGCACATTAGCCATTGAGGGAAGAGAGAAGGAGCAGACCCCCATCCCTGCCGTTTCTTGGGACTTGTTTAAGTAATTGTTGAAACCGGTTAAGGGGTTAATTATTTAAGAAGGAACATGTCTACTATACATGTACACTATACATATGTATAGTGTAAAGTGCGAACTAAACTAGTTAGTAGAATTTAATTAAACTCATTTGAGGTAGAATATGCAGGTGAGTAAAGTTACCTGAGATTTCTGGGAACCCAATTATGGTCGATCAAAATGTAGCATGAAAATACATTAAAATTCAGAAAGGAGTTTTTGTACGAATGCAACATAACTGGAATATTTTAATCACCCCTAGTCGGTGGGGTTTGATCATATGATCATGTTTTTAGTGTTATGTTTAATGTGTGGTGTGGTGTGGTGTGGTATAGTCAGGAAAAGTACAAAAACTGCACTTACAAGTATCACAAACCGCTAAAGCTTATCGGGGTAATAAATGTGAAAACTGTCTGTCTAAGTGCAGCTGTAAGTATGAGCTGCACTACCAACAAAGCAGGGCATTAACAATCAAGGAAACTAAATTGCATAGGAATGGTTAAATAAAACATAAAAAACAACAACTGTTACTTCCCAGAAAGCACTGAAAGCTCACCCCCGCCCCACACCCTACAGGTCATAGAGACTGTAACCCATATCTTATACGCTGTCAGGCTGACTGTCACTTTGCTTTTAATTTAGGAGTTCGAAGCCAACAGGAAACAAAAAGTCACTGAATCTTTGATTAGCAGCTAACATGTTGCTGTGAAAACCGTAGGGAAAATGCTTCTGAGCATTTTGAGAAAGGAGAAAAAAAAAGGAAGTGGGCAAAATGACTTGCTTCTGACAAAATAATATTAAAGTTAAAAACCCATAAAACATCTAATTCAGCATCCTTTTGATTCATTGGGCTATGGCTAATGTACACGTACAAGGTAAAGCAAATTCTTGCTTACTACTGCCTCCCCCCGCAACCTGTAAGTGGGAGGCAGTAGGAAAAGAAGCGAGAGTAACACCCCTTGGGTGAAATTAATTATTGTTTTGTTACTTGCATATTTGTATTAGCCAAATTGCAGTCACAACACTTTGGGGTTAAATCAGTTGCTGCGCATCATGATTCCAAAAATAGGTATCACGTTAGTTGCCATTTCAGACATATCCAGCACGGTAAAGGAAGCCAGCAACGTATAATCTTTCTGCCTTACACAGGAAGTATCCAAGCAAAATGCAGCCGCTTTTGCTGCCTACAACTTAAATCATAGTTATTGTTACAAGTCTTAATTCAAAATAAAATATTTGATTGATCTCTTGCAATTTTCTCTTTCCATCGCCTAAACAACTAAAGTTAATCTTTTAATATTTTTCCCTCTTACCCACCTATGTTTTAATCTAGGGTCTAAAGATGCAAAAAAGAATAAAATAAAACCCCACCCATATTTGGCTCCTAACTAAATCCTTAAACCTCTTTTACAGGCAAACCAAGGTGTAAACCCGAAACGATTAATGATTTCAACCCTTAGGTTTCCTGGACCTGCTCTAAACACAGGCGAGGTTAGCAAACAAAGGATATAAAGGAAAATCAAACTGGTATGTAAAAATATTTGAGACAGGTTATGTTGTTAGCTCTGAGCAAGGAGTGGGATTCTGATGGTTAAAGCAGTTGGGAACCTGTATCCTGATTCTGGGAAGAGAGTAGGGGTCATCTGCTCTTGCAAAACGTGAATTTGTTCCCTCGGTGTTTGTTGCTTTTTGTCTACATGCCAAATGGATTGCAGGAGGGCCCTTCTCTGCTGCAGTTAACCGTTTCTAGACAAGTCCATGTGCTAATGCATCAGTTTTAGGTGTTAACCTGCTTACTTTCAGTTTTTCACTTGGAAATTCTTTTTTATCCACTCCTCTGTGATCATCACGTCACATCTCCTGCCTCCTAAGGTGCTCTGTTAACCCTACCGTTTTCTCCTTCATCTGATTTACTAATCCATGTTTGTCACTTTTCTCCTGATGTTTCAGACAAAACATCCCACTTCATTACTTCTGTCAAACCATCTTATCAGGGGGTTGGTTTGAGGTGTTCTTGTACTGGCCTGCTGGAATGTGGTTACATATTCAGTGTGTTTTAACAAGGTTAACAGTGTCTCTGCCAAGCAGTGTTGCCTCTAATTTGCAGATTGAATTTTGCTATGTGCACCAATATGGAGGTAATGTGTGGCACATCACCTTCATATTGCTGCACAGAACAAAATTCATGTGGTGGAGGTGGGGCCGTGGGGTTCAGAGTGTGGGAGGGGGCTCAGAGCTGGGGCAGAGAGTTGGGGTGCGGGGGAGGGAGCAAGCGCTCTGGCTGGGGGTACAGGCTCTGGGGTGGGGCTGGGGATGAGGGGTTCAGGGTATGGCCTGGGCTGGGCCAGGGGAGGGGCTCCTCTCCCCCTACTGCGGCAAGTCCAGGGCAGGTCCACGCTGGGGATGGCGTAGAGGGGCCAGGGACACCTTTCCCCGCCACGGCAGGTCTGTGCTGAGGAAGAGGCATCTTCCCCCCACCGCAGCCCAGAGCCCCTGCATGGGACTTAAGAGGCAGTGACCCCGCAGCTTAGAGGGAACTTAGGTGCCAAGTTCATGTACCAGACAATGAACTTGCAGGCAAATGTCTGCCTGACTTTTGCTCATAGCATAACTTTTGCTGACTTTGGTTCAGGCTTCAGGCCTTGCACCAGGCCCCATGTTCCAGGCTCTTTCTACTACATGGATGTTTCAGGCACAACATCCCTATTCCTCACTGCTGTCAAACCCTCTTATCTTGTGCTAGGTCAGGACGTGCCTGTGCTAATCATCCCCAGTGCCTAGTACTTCTGAGGAATGCCTGTGTTTTAGCAATGCTAACAGTACCTTTTCATATACGGGACAGTGCACTTGTAAGCATCTGCTTTAATACATGGCCTGATTTTGGTCAGTGGCAGATTAATGTGTCCAGGGGACCCAGCCAATTTGGGGCCCCCCGCAGGAGCGCCAGAACCTGTGAAGAAGGTGGAGGGGCCACCAGAACCAGAACTGTGGTCTCGCCTTCTGCTCCTCCTCTTTCCCCCAAGACCCCACCCCTGGCCAGAGCTGGGCTGTCGTAAGGGCTGCCCATGGAGCCTGGGCCACTGTGGGGAGCCCCGCCCGGACCCTCCACCTGCCCGAGAGCAGCCCCGAGCTTGTGTCTCTACCCTGAGGGAGCGCCGCCCAGGGCAGGTGGAGCGTCTGGGGCTCCCCAGAGGGACCTGGGCTCCCTAGGATGCTTTTACTACTGCCTGGTTCTGGCTTCTGGCCTGGCTGGGGAGCATGGCCTTGGGGGGAGAGGAGAGGAGGGGCTCTGTGGCAAGGGGGGGCTAAGGCCCACCTCACCCCCCCGACCGGGAAGAGACCTGCGCCACCGGCAGGGGCTGTGATTTGCTGGGGGTGGGGAGGAGCTGGTCAACTTATCACCTCCTCCGCCGCAAAGCACGGCCCGTGCCCCAGTCGCTCTGTGCCTGCCCCAGGCTTCTATGCCCATGTTAAAAGGGGGGAACATGGCCCCCCAATTCCAGTGGCCCTGGCCCCCCAAGGTATGAGGGGCCCAAATGTTCTTTGTGCCCAGAACCGCCGTAAATCTTAAACTACCTCTGCTTTGGTTCATGGCATGGTCTGACTTTGGTTCACTGCTGTGGTTCAGGCCTCAGGCCCTGCACCAGGCCCAGTGCTCCAGCCTCTCTCACTCTTTACTACAGTGGGGTTGGTCAGCCCTGGCAAGAACGACTATGTCAACCTCCGTCCCAGCCTGATGCCCCCAAACAGTAGCTCCCTCCCCCTTTGCACCAGCCCCTCAGCATGCCCACCCCATTGCCTCTCCGGATCCGCTACACTACGTGGACTCAGAGCATCCTGGGGGAGGGGGCTATGAACCAGGACTCCGGGGTTCTAACCCTGGCTCTGGAGGGAGACTGGGGTCTAGATGGTTACAGCAGGTGGGGCTGAGAGCTGGAACTTCTGGGGTCTATCTTTGGCTCTGGAGGGGGAGTGGGGTCTAGATGGTTACAGCAGGTGGGGCTGAGAGCTGGAACTTCTGGGGTCTATCTTTGGCTCTGGAGGGGGAGTGGGGTCTAATGGGTTACAGGAGGGAGAAAGGGCTGGGAATCAGGACTCCTGGGTTCGGGTTCCAGCTCTGGGACAGGAGTGAGGTCTGTTGGTTTATGGCGGGGGTGATGCTGAATCTCTCTGGGTCTCAGTTTCCCCACCTATAATAAGGAGAGAATAATAATATGCTGTGAGCTGTTTGGGGCAGAGCCTGTCTCTCACAATTTATCTATGCAGTGCCCAGCACAATGACAACCCTGATCTCACCTGAGGCCTCGACGTGCTCTTGTAGTACTTCTAATAAAACCAGCCTCTCAAAGTCCTTTGCCTGACTTGTCTGAATTCTCATGGGCCCTTGATCTTCTGCCCCTCCCCCCCCGTTCCAGCACCCCTGGGTGCCAGTTTGTACCCATGCGGATGATTAACCACGGGAACACACTCCCCAGGGGTGTATTCGCTGTCCTTTGATGGCATCCGCACCAGACTGGAGGCTGGTCTGGAAGATGCTTTGGCCAAAGAGAAGCGATTGGGCTCAGTACAGGGGTGACCGGGTGAAAATCTTTGGCTCAAGCTATTCAGGTCAGCTTAGATGATCCAATGGTGCCTTCAGTTTGTCTCTACAGATCTATGAAGGAATTTCCCCCACGGGTGGGGAACTCTTCCCAAAGTGCCCACTGCAGAAATTAGGCTTGGTTTGGGCTTAATTGGCTTGTGAGTTGCTTGTTGTCTAGTTTATAGCTTGTTGCTTCTTGTAGCTTGTTGCGGCTGCTGCTGCTTTTTTATTTATTTATTTTTGATCGGCTCCTGGCAAGTGGGGGCAAGGGAGGAGAGAGTTGGGGTGCACAGAGGGCCCAACACAGTCCCAGACTGCAGGCCGGGGGCGGGGGATCTAGTCACGTAGAGTGTTGGGGTTCTTAGGGATTGGCTTGTTTTGAAACTCAAAAACTTGAGTTTGGGCTTCTTGTGACAGTCGGGTGCTTATGGACCCAGGGTGAGAGTTGGCAACTGTGTTTCTCGCACCATCCCCTGCTGCCGCTGGCTTTGGGCAGAGCTGGGGCGGGGGGCAGCATTGGCCTGATCCAGGGAGACGGCTCTGGATTTCCCTGTTGGGAGCTCCCCTGCGGGCTGGAGAATGAGAGGGTTAAAACCAATGAGCTCTGAGCCTGGCCACTTCCCAGAGCGGTGCTGTAAGGGGCGGTTGTAAGCAGTGCAGGGACCTTAGCTCCTTCCTGTCCAGCCCCCTGCACCTCGCCTGGATTCGGAGTCACTCCCTGTGCGCAGGGGCGAGTCCCCGTCTGCAGCGGGGCCGGGCGGTGAGTGGGGGCGCTGGGAGCGGGGGGGAGAAGCAGCCAGAGGCGGCTCCAGGGAGGGAGAGAAACGGCAGCAGAGGCAGGAAATCGCTGCCTGGAGGAAGAGGCGCCGGGGGCGAGGGGATCGTGAGCCAAACTGTGGCTGGGACAGAGAAACACCCTCCCGCAGCCAGCTGCAGGGAAAGCGTGTGTGTGTCACATACCCAGCAGGGTGCCCCCAACTCGGGCAGCGCACAGATATTAGCCACACTGGGTTGGGTCACCAGGGGCCTAGTGGTTAGAGCGGGGGGCAGGACTCCTGGGTTCTCTCCCTGGCTCTGGCAGGGGAGTGGGGGCTGGGAGCCAGGACTCCTGGGTTCTGCCCTCAACTCTGGGAAGGCACTGGGGGCTTGTAATTAGATCGGTGAAGATCTGTGTATCAGGATCTAGGACAGGGGTTCTCAACTGGGGGTCGTGAGGTTATTACATGGGGGTTGCGAGCTGTCAGCCCCCAGCCCCAACTCCGCTTCGCCGCCATCATTTCTAATAGTGTTAAATATTTAAAAAAGCATTTTTAATTTATAAGAGGGGGGGGGGGGTCGCACTCAGAGGCTGCTGTGGGAAAGGGGTCACCAGTACAAAGGTTTGAGAACCGCTGATCTAGGAACAGGACGCAGGTGAGGAGTCTGTAGCCCAGAGGGCTGGTTTGCCTTTATTATATTCACTGCTTTGCATTATATTCAGCCACAGGCGCCTGCTTCCTCCTTTCCCTGGAGGTGCTTGACACACCCCCCCCAGCCCTGCCCCCACTCATGGGCAGCAGGTGCTGGCTGGTGGACACTAACCCCCAGCTGCCCCCCCCTCCCCCCGCTGCAGCTCCACCCCCTTCCCTTGCAGGAGTCCTGAACCCCCCCTCTGCAGGGCCACCCCCCCCCGTACCTCCAGCCCCCCCAAGCGCAGGGTGGGCAGCCTGAGCGCCTCCAGCTCCCCAACTCAGCACCTGGGCCCCCCCAGCGCTAGGCAGCCCCAACCCCCCAAGTCCTGGCCGCCCTAGCTCCAGCCCCAGCAGTGCTGAAGAGGAGCAGCAGCCTGGGCTGGGGCCAGGGGGAAGGGCAAGGAGGAGGCGGCTTCGGAGAGGAGCATGGCTGGGGCCATGTGGGGTTGTTAGAGGAGGCAAAGCCTTCCCCAGCCTATTGGATACACCACCCAGGCCCCCACTCCACCCCTTCCCCAAGGCTACGCCCCACCCCTCCTCTTCCTGCCCCCACTCCGCTCTCGCCCCACCTCTTCCTGTCCAGTTCCATCCCCTCCCCAAGTGCGCCCCGTCCCCGCTCCTTCCCCCCTCCAGTGCCTCCTGCACACCATGGAACAGCTGATCACACCCAGACCAGGAGGGAGAGGGAGGAGTTGATCAGCAGGGAGGCACTGGGGGGAGGGGGGTCACTGGCTGCCGGTGGGTGTTTTCCGTGGGGTCTCCAGCGCCTGTGTATTCAGCAGTAATTGCAAGGAACCTACAGGCCTGAATCCTGTAAGACGTGAGCTTCAGCCAGTTTGCATAAGGCCTGAGGCCTATGAACTCTGAACAGCTAAACTTTGCGCAGATAAACGGCCCAGTGGAAAACTCCAAGTATTTGGGGAGCTGAAAATAGAGTGTATAAGGGGAAGTTCTGACCACGGGTACATGATCCAACTTCAGAAGTGTCATGGCAACAAATTTACATACATAACAGGTACATGTGCTACATCCGCAGATACCTAACCACTAAAGGGCCACGGAAACAAATTGACATATATGATGATAAGTTGAGATCACTGATATACTAACCCACAGAAGAAAGACAGTCCAAAATTGGAAAGGCGAGGATATACAAATAAGGAAAAAGGGAAATATCCCTACTGAATATGCATCAAACATAGTGTCGGCAGCGTATCATATTACAAAAGTTTCATCCAGCCTAGGAGCGGTAGGAGACAGAGATGATGTCCTTGGGTTGGCCACTGGAGATGACGGGGAAGTTGATAGTAATGTTCTGCAAGGGATGGTGAGAGTATATGGCTGTGGAGCGGTACATTCTGTAGTATCTCTACCTACCTTACTGAGTGGGGTGTTTGTGACTGTACCAAATGTATTAATAAACCATATTTATCAATATAGAAGAGTTCCTATAGTGTGAGTGTTGCAACTGTGCACACTGGGGTTCCCAACTATATAATAATTTAAATAATACAGGGCCTGATCTTGGGGGCAAGAACCTGTCAACCCTCAAAGTGATAATTGGGGATTCTTAAGTTATATATATAATCTGTAGATCGGGCTACAAGTCCTAACAATGATACTTTTTTGGTTGATTTTCACTTCACATGGCCAGGAGGGGACCCGGGCGTGCAGAAGTACGTAGGTGATAGGAGGGAAAGAGTCACCAACTTTGGGGGCGCCTGGGCTGGGTCTGTGTCTCTCCCCACAACACTGGGGCTGGGGACGGGGGGCTGGGAGGGACTGTTCCTGTGTGTCTCATTCCTTCTGTGGCTCTAATTTCTCTCCCTAGAGGTGATCATCCCCTGGGCTGATCTCATCCCCCCTTGGACGTGTCCCCCACCCCTGTACGGATGGTGCTGCAGGGGGTCCATTGCTGACGCCAGGCGATCCCCAGGGAGATACGGCTGCGCTCCGGCTCAGAGACGGGCCATGGCTGCCCAGGTGGCTCCCCCAGCCGCTCTCAGGCTCCAGTTCCAGCCCCCACCGGGATGTGGCCTGGTTCCCAAAGAGGAAGTGGAAGAGCCAGATGCCCACAGAGCCGTCGACATGGAGATGCATCGTCTGCGCTTCAGGGGGTTCCGCTACCAGGAGGCTGAGGGGCCCCGGGAGGCGTACGGCCACCTCTGCCTCCTCTCCCGGGCGTGGCTGAGGCCGGAGCAGCGCTCCAAGGAGCAGATGCTGGAACTGTTGGTGCTGGAGCAGTTCCTGAGCATCCTGCCCCAGGAGATCCAGAGCTGGGTGGGGGGGTGTCACCCCCAGACCGGGGAGCAGGCCGTGGCTCTGGCAGAGGGTTTCCAGTTAGCCAAGCAAGAGCCCGGAATATGGCAGCAGCAGGAGGTAAGGATGTGAAATCATTAGGGAGTGGGACACGGGGCCTTTCCCCTCTAGGGGGCGCCAGCTCCAATCCACCCATGAGGCAGAGGGGACTGGTTGGCTGAAGGGGGTCTGGGAATGGGACACGGGCCCTTTCACCTTGGGACGGGGAGGCGCTGGCTCTGATCTGGCCCCAGGTCAGGGGACTGGCTGGCTTTTCCTCCTAGATGGGGGGGACGGGGTGGCTCATGGGGGTGGGGAATGGCACAAGAGCCTCCGGGTCAGGAGTTCCCATCTGACGGTTTGAAGGCTGGCGGGGAAGGAGTGGATCTGGCTAGAGTTGCAGCTCCTGGTGACCACACTGAAGCAGTGCTTAGGCCATAGGTGAAGGGAGAGACTGTGGCTTGCAAAACTGTGCTAGTACTAGAGAGGCAATTTCCATACAAGGAATGGAATCCTGCTGAGGAATGTGAAAGCAGCTTGCAAACAGATGGATTAACAAAATGGGAATTGCTTTACTACTCCACTATGATTGTATAAGGTGGCTGTGCAAAGCAAATAAGGCAGATGTATATCCATGAACGGTACTCTCCAAATTCTTTGTACTTGTACTACCATTTCCACTTTGCTGTGGAAACCTCATGGGAGCTAAATGGTTGCAATCGCTGTGCTGCTTACCTGTGCCTCTGTTCTCTGGATGTTTGGAAGCTTAGCAGGACCTGTCAGAATGAGGATATCTGAGGCTTGCGAAACCCAGAAGCCTCCGGGTATCTGTCTGGCTACAAGACACCTCTGTGTCTGGCAACTCGTAAATGGAGCTACGAGAAAATCGATGAGGTCTCGGTGTTAACCAATCTCATATCCATAATGCCAATCTATATCAATAGCATGTGTTATAGTCATGCTTTATGTGACTATGAATTGTATTCATATTAAGCTCTTCCCAGGGTGCTTTTCAGTTATGCTAAGATTGGTTAACTGAGGGCACATATGAAGTGTTGCAATTTCAGTGTCAGGTACAGAGACAGGATAAGATTAATAGTTTTGTTGATGCTTAACAAACATCTGTTCAGTACCAAGGCACGTGTCTCTAAGGGTTGATGACCTTTAGAGAAATATGTTCAAAACAAGATAAGAAACTGGTGAGGACTGGTATGTCAACCTTCGTTAATATCATGAGATGAGTAGAACTTTCCTTTTGTTGTAAACAACTCAGGAATAAATACGATTGGAGGTAAGCCAATAATTTCAGGACAATCTGGATCACTGCAAAAACGGTCTTCCAGATCCGATTGATGATGTATTAACCTTTGCCTTTCTGTGCTGTGCTTTTTGGCCTCTGACTAATGAAGCCTGATTGAGCCTGGTTGTGGGATGGCTAAACTGAACCATAACATGCCGATCGGGGGCCCTTGTTGTTCCAGGAGCTGGTGATGTGGAAGGAGGAGACTGTGTGTTCCTCTGCGGCAGGGCAGGCAGAGCTGGATCCAGGACAGGGCAAGATCTGCAGGGAGGTTAAGGAGGAGAATAAGGAAGACACTCTCATTTTGCTGGGTGAGGAACCATTTTAGGAGCTGGGGGGTGGGGGTTGGCAGGAGTGACTGAGTACTCAGGCTGCATCGGGGGCATTACATTTCTGGGGAAGTGGCTTGTGGAGCCCCCAGGCCCAGCAGCACGGAGATGGTCACCCTCCAAATGGTGATGCTGCGTCTTCCCAGCAGAGACCAGGGCTGGGGTTAAAATTGGGGCACGTTCTCCATACAAAGCCCTAGGGGGAGATTTCACCAGGTGCGTCTCGCCCGTTTCCTCCCCACCAGAAGGATTCACCATCCCCGACCCAGCCGCGATCTCCCAGATGGAGCCCGAGGAAGAGCCGAGGGTCCCGAATCTCCAGGGCTCTGAGGAAAGGTTGATCCCGAAAGGCGGCCGCCCAGGTGAGGAGTGAGCGACACCGGCTGGGAGTGAAGGGAACAGGTGGGATCCCAGCCAAGCCAGCGGGAGCCCCCCCGTTCTGCCTCCACTCGCTCTGTATCGTCCCCAGCAGGTCCCTGTCCTCATGGCAGGTGTCACTGCCGGATCCCACCCCCAGGCAGGAGCCCTCCCCTCCCCCAGCCTTTCTCTAAAGGCTCAGCTGGGATGTTAGGGCAACCCCAGCCCCTCCTCTCCCCTTGGGGAAGGGTTTGGGGGTTTCACTTCCTGCCCATCAGGTTTTCTGCTCAACGACAAACTCCTTTGCTGCCCCGTCTCACCCCCGCACAGGGAACGAGCCCCGGCTGGATTCTCTCTCTCTCTCTCTCTCGTAGCAGGTGCCAGGACAGATGAGGGGAATCCCCAGTGGGAAGGACCCGTGGGAGCTGAGCCACCTGGGACGTCCCGGAGCCCCGAGCAGGGAGATGCCTGTGGGACAGCATGGCTGCAGGGAGACCCCCCAGGGGAGGAGAGACCTGCTGGGTGTGATGACCCCCAGCCTCAGGGAACCCACATGGGACACAAACCCCGTAAATGCCCCGACTGCGGGAAGAGCTTCAGGTGGAACTCGGCGCTCCTCCACCACCAGCGATCCCACACGGGGGAAAAACCTCATCAGTGCAGGGAATGTGGGCAAAGTTTTGGGCAGAAATCCACCCTGACGAGGCACCTGAGGATCCACACTGGAGAGAGACCCTATACATGTCCCCAGTGTGGGAAAAGCTTTAGCCAGAAGTACAGCCTGTCCCAGCATCAGATGACGCACCAGCAAGAGAGACCTCACAAATGCACCGCATGCGGGCAAAGCTTCGCTCTCAAATCGTACCTTGTTCGACACTTGGTGAAACGCCACATGGGACAGAAACCCTATAAATGCCTCCATTGTGGGAAGCAGTTTGCTTGGAGCTCAGACCTGAGGAAGCACCAGACAACCCACACGGGGGAGCGCCCCTACAGATGCCCCCAGTGCGGGGTAGGGTTCACTCAGAGGTTCAGCCTCCTAACGCATCAGAGGACCCACCTGAACGAGAGACCCTACAAATGCCCCCATTGTGACAAGAGCTTCAACAGGCGATCGGGGCTTGTCAAGCATCAGAAGACCCACACGGGGGAAAAACCTCATGAGTGCACCGAATGCGGGCAAGGCTTCAGGCAGAAATCAAACCTGACTAGACACCTGAGGATCCACGCTGGGCAGAGACCCTACAAATGCACCAAATGTGGGAAAAGCTTCACTCAGAAATCGAACCTGGTTCAACACTTGATGAAACGCCACGTGGGAGAGAAACGTGATGCAGCAAATGTAACTTCAGATTTGGTAGCTCTAGCATTGCGATAGGGACTCCACACACGGTGTGGTACTTCCTGTGCTTGGAGAGGGGCACTTCTTCCCCCATATGTATTAAAAAGTACAAGGTTTAAAGAGCCTGGGTGGGTAGTAGCGGCTTATCAATGGTGACAAGTGTGAGAATTGGGAGCACAGGCACCAGCTTCCCATTTTCCTTGGGGGTGCTCAACCCCCGCTCAGCCCCAGGCCCCACCCTTCCCCACTCCTTCCCCACCTCTTCCTGCCGTTGTGCACCCTGTCCCCTCTCCTCCCCTCCCAGTGCCTCCTGCATGCTATGGAACAGCTGATGACGGGGGCCAGGAGGCGGTGGGAGGGAGGGGAAGGAATTGATTGTCGGGCTGCCGGTGGGTGGGAGGCACTGGGGTGGAGGAAGGCGGGATCTTGGCTGCCGGTGGTGCTAGACACCCGCTAACTTTTCCCATGGGTGCTCCAGCCCTTGAGCACCCACAGCATCAGCAGGGCCACCCAGAGGATTCAGGGGGCCTGTGGCAAAGCAATTTTGGGGGCCTCTTCCATAAAAAAAAGTTGCAATACTATAGAATACTATATTCTCGTGGGGGCCCCTGTGGGGCCCGGGGCAAATTGCCCCACTTGCCCCCCCACACTCTGGGCAGCCCTGAGGGTCAGAGCCTATGTTTGGGAGGAAGGAAGAGATCTTTCTCCAGGGGTGGGAGGGGGAGATAGTTAGGGGGAGTTTCAAGGTTAGATGATTGGATGTTGGAGAGAAGTGATCACAAGGGCACTAGTGGTAGAAAACTAGAGCAGAGACTGGCAGTGGAGGTACGGACCATTTGGAAAGTGGGATGACGTAGGCGTGGGAATACGTGTGTGTTTCTGTGTGCGTGCGTGTGTATCTTTTAAACACGTCTTCAGGCACGTCTACCCCGTGAGGTTTACTAGTATAATTATCCCTCTCTGGGAATACCGGTTATAACTTCCCCAGTGGACACGCTTATTCCGGAATAAGTGTGTCCACCCAGGAAGTTAGAGTTATAATTAGACTTGTATGCGGACGCCTGTAAAATACCCTGTGCTGACCAACCCTCACTGGGGGAAGTTTAAGGTGACAACCGAGTAGGAGTAAATCAGTCGTGCCACACCCAGACAGCAGTTTGCTACCATGCTCCTAACTGGCAAGTAGCATTATGGGATAAAAACGCAGCTCGTTGTCACAGAGCACATGGTGAGCAATGGGTTACCAACCATCCCGTCTTAGCCTGCGGCTTCAGCGCTGAGCCGCTCCGTCTATCGCAGGGCTCCTGTAAGTGGTGGGCACACGGCGGTTTTCCTGTGTGGCTGCTTCCTGTAACTGGTGATTCACAACCTACTTCCTCGCCTAGCTCTGCATCCCACAGTCCACTGTGAGTGTCTGAACTAAATAACGTCCTTGTGGGAGGGAGCTGCTGCTTGGCCAGGACAGACAGCCCAGGATATTTCACTGTTTACTCCTACAAACGCCGCTGGGCCGAGTGCTGGGTGTGAACCCAGTTTTCTCTGCAGTGTAAATGGGGCGTCGGCCAGTCGGTTTCATAGGGATTGAGCAGGACGGTGTCCCAGAAGTGTGGGACTTTTAGGGGAGGGGATTGCAGGGGCACCACGAATCAGCCATTCTTTTTCCTTTCCCAATAGGCTGATGGAACCAAACAATCACTACTTTACCTGATCAACCCTGCGTGCTGTTCATTAAGCATGAGTGTGCCCTGTGAAGGCAGCTGTACCTATTGCAGAACAGCGAGTTGGTGTATTTCTTTGGCTGTGCTGGGGACTGCTGTGACCCTGCCGCTTCCAACAAAAGACCCCTCCCCATCCCCCACCCCATGGCTCCTCACTAGGGAACACAGTGCTTTGAGTCTGGAAGGTGGAGGGGGTGAATCCCTTGTTTCTGAAAAATGGATCCCCTTGGAGTCTCCTCAGCTGCCTGCTCACTGCCGTCCGCTGGGAAGAGACTGGGGGTATGTCTACACCCCACGTGCTACCGCAGCACAATTCCAGTGCTGCAGGTCTGCTGGTGTAGTGCAGATACTACAGTGATGGAAGGGGGTTTTCTGTCACTGTAGCAAATCCACCCCCTCGAGCGGCGGTAGCAAGGTTGGCAGAATTCTTCTGCCAAGATTTCAAGACATTTTTCACAGCCCCGAGCGATACAGCCAGGTCGATGTCAGTTTTGATGTAGACCAAGACTGAGATATGAGTCTCTTTCCCGTTGCCCCTCGCCAAAATCAGCTCTCTTTTCTTTCACTATCTGCCATGACGTTGTTCAGTCCCCATAGGAACAAGCCACACTGGTGGGCCAGAGGCCAATATTTAGGCCCTTCGTAGGTACATGAAAGAAATCCAGTAGTGGAGAAAGGTGGCATAATTTGCCCCTCATCCAAGTGTCTTCCTAATCCTGTCAGCTAGTTGATGGGTTGTGCCCAGAAGCAGATTCCTCCTAAAAACATTTTTCACTTGGGCTAATAGCGTACCTAGGGAGGTTCTCATTATCCATGTGGCTATCCGATCCTCCACTGAGCTCCAGGCCTCAGTGCTATCTAGTGGAAATGAGTTCCACAGGTTAATAATGCATTGTGTGTAAGTATAGGTGTGTGTCTGTTTGCGTGTATGAAAGTAGAACCTACATTTTGATGAATTTTCTCCCTGTGAAGATACTTATACAATGAAGTCACCCCTTTACCTTTCTGATAAACTAAACAGAGTGAGCCAAGTCCCTCCGTGTAAGGCATCGTTTCTAGCCCCTGAATCATTTTTGTGGCTCTTCTCTGCACCCTCTCCAGTTTGTTAACATCCTTGGACATTGTTTTCTAGTATTGGTCTCCCCAAAGCCACGCAAAGAGGTCAAATCACCTCCCCCCTCGCCGCTCCTGTTTAAACAGCCATGGATGGCACTGGCCCTTTTTCCCCAGAGCATCTCACTGGGAGCTCATGTCCAGTGGCCTGTTGACAATGACACCAGAATCCCTGTCAGAATCAGTGCTTTCCATGAGACAGTCCCGCGTGGGGTCAGTAAGGCCTGTATTCTTTGTTCCCGGGGGGATACCCTTTCATCTGGATGTATTGAAACACATTGTGTTTGCATGTGCCCAGTTTACCAAACAGAGCAGATCCTGCCCACGTTCCCACCAGCGTCACCAGCTCCCATCCGGCCCCAGGGCAGCAGGACTGGCTGGCTAATGGGGGTGGGGAATGGGACAGGAGACCATTCTCTTCTAGGACCGCATGGCAGGAGCTCCCATCGGATGGTTTGTTGGCCGATGGGGAGCGAGTGGGTCTGGCGGGGATTGCAGGTGCTGAGCGGGGGTCTTTGTTGTTCCAGGAGCCGGTGACATGGGAGGAGGAGGCTGCGTGCTCCTCCAGGGCAGAGCGGGCAGCGCTGGCCCCAGAGCAGGGCAAGATCTGCAGGGAGGTGAAGGAGGAGAATAAAGATGAGCCTCTGATCTCACCGGGTGAGGAGCACTTTCCCCTCAGGGATTAGCAGCTGGGGTGGGGGGGAAGGGAGGTTCTGAAGCCCGTGTGATGCCTTTGGGGCATTGGCCTCTGGATCCCCCAGACCCAGCAGCACAGAGACCATCACCCCACAATGCAGATCCCACTTCCCCCCAGCAGAGAGCAGGGCTGGGGTTAAAATCAAGGAGCAGTTGTCTGTACTGAGCCCTGGGGGGAGATTTCACCGAGCGCCATCTCGCCTGTTTCTTTCCCCCGGGCAGGATTCCCCATCCACGACCTGGCCATGGTCTCTCAAATGGAGCGAGGGGAAGAGCTGAGGGTCCCGGATCTCCACGGCTCTGAGGAAAGGGAGACCCTGAGAGGCGCCCGCACAGGTGAGGAATGAGCGACGCTGGCTCAGAGACTGTCCAGGAGGGAAGGGAAAAGCTGGGATCCCAGCAAAACTGCCAGGGTTTCCCCCTATCTCCCTTCTGTTCTACCTTGTCTCTGTCAGTACCGTCCCCAGCAGGTCCTTGTCATCACAGCAGGTGACACTCCCAGATTCCCACTCCTGGCAGGAGCCCTCCCCTCCTCCAACTTTTCTCAGAGGGCTCAGCTGGGCCATTGGGGCAGAACTGGCCCCTCCGCTCCCCTCAGGGAAGGGTTTGGGGGATTTGTTTCCTGCCCATCAAGTTTTCTCCTCAGCAACAAACCCCTGTGCCCCTCTCCCCGGCACAGGGAACGACCCCGGCTGGATTCTCTCTCTGTCCCAGCAGGTGCCAGGACAGAGGAGGAGAATCCACAGCAGGAAGAGCCTGCAGGAGCAGAGCCGAATGAGATGTCCTGGAGCCCTGAGTGGGAAGACCCCAGCGGAGCAGGATGGCAGCAGGGAGACCCCATGGGTGAGGAGAGACCTGTTGGGTGTGATGATCATAATCCTCAGAGAGCCCACGTGGGACAGAAACCCCATAAATGCCCCGACTGTGGGAAGAGTTTCAGGGGGAACTCGGCGCTCCGCCATCACCAGCGATCCCACACGGGCAAAACACCTCATCAGTGCAGGGAATGTGGGCAAAGCTTTGTGCAGAAATCAAACTTGACTAGACACCTGAAGGTCCACACGGGGGAGAGACCCTACACATGTCCCCAGTGTGGGAAAAGCTTTAGTGAGAAATGCAACCTTTCCCAGCATCAGTTTATGCACCGGCAAGAGAGACCTCACAGATGCACTGCATGCGGGCAAAGTTTTGTGCAGAAATCGACCCTGACCAGACACCTTAAGGTCCACACTGGGGAGAGACCCTACACATGTCCCCAGTGTGGGAAAAGCTTTCGTCAGAAGTACAGCCTGTCCCAGCATCAGTTAAGGCACCGGGAAGAGAGACCTCACAAATGTACCACATGTGGGCAAAGCTTTGCTCTCAAATCATACCTCGTTCACCACTTGATGAAATGCCACATGGGAGAGAAATCCTATAAATGCCCCGATTGTGGGAAACTGTTTGCTCGGAGCTCGTATCTTAGGAAGCACCAAATGACCCACATGGGGGAATGTCCCACAGATATCTCCAGTGCAGGGTAGGGTTCACCCAGAGATTCAACCTTCTGGTGCATCAGAGGACCCACACAGGTGAAAGACCCTACGGCTGCTTGGACTATGGGAACAGCTTCAGTTGGAGACTGGGGCTTGTCCAGCACCAGAAGACTCAAATGGGGGAAAAGCCTCATGAGTGCACTGAATGCAGGCAAGGCTTCAGGCAGAAATCAAACCTGACTAAGCACGTGAAGATCCACACCAGGGAGAAGCCCTATAAATGTCCCCAGTGTAGGAAAAGCTTTTGTTAGAAGATTGCCCTTTCCCAGCATCTGGTTATACACACCGGCAACGGAGCCCTCACAAATGCAGCAAGTGTTGGAAAGCTTCACTGTCAGATCAAACCTTGTTGAACACCTGATGCCATAAATGTAAGTTCAGATGAAATGTGATCTAGCATCGCAATAGGGACTCCACACAAGATAGAAACCATTGGCATGGTACTTCGTTTTCTTGGAGTGGGGCACTTCTCCACTAATATATATTAAAAATTACAAGGTTCAAAGTTCATGGATAGGTAGTAGCGGCTTATTTATGGTGACGGGTGTGAGATTTGGGAGGGGGAAGGAGCTGGTGAAGGAAGGAAGAGATGTTTCACTGGGGCGAGATGGTTAGTGGAAATTTCAAGGTAATATTATTAGGTATTAGAGGGAAAGTGATTGCCAGGGATTGGCAGGAATCAAAAACAGAGAGAGCCTGGTTGTGTCTAGGGACTTATGGTGATATAATTAACCAGGTATATTTGTGATGGTAAAAGTCCCCATGTAGACGAGCCCAAATAAGATCCACCTGGACAATAAGAAAATGGTTCATATCATGTGAGACACTGTGTCTAAGAGAGTGGTTCTCAAACTTATTGTATTGGAGAACCCTTTCACACAGCAAGCCTCTGAGTGCGACCCCCATTATAAATTAAAACCACATTTTTTTAAATTAACACCATTTTCAATGTTAAATTTATAACCATATTGTTTAAAATGAATTGACCTTTTCTCAACGCTTTAAAATTAAAGCACATTTTTATCGAATTATTGTTCTACGCAGAAAAAGTTAGTTTGTAAAATAGTGACTGCTTACCAGTGGGAGGGTGCTGCTGTGAAACCTGCCCCAGCCAGTCTGCTATGAAAAGTGAGATTTGTATGTTTAATTTCACTTTTCACAGCCTCCCTGCTCTGAAGGCAGCGCTGCCGCCAGCAGCAGTGCACTAGGGTGCTAAGTCTGCTGTGAAAAGGGATTATTAATAAAGTTTCTTCATGCCCCTCACCAGAGAATCTCAGGCACACCTCCCAGTTGGTGCACCATTGGTCTAGCCCACCTCAGCCCCCGCACTGGGAAGAGGCTGGCACAGCCCCTGACTCGTGACCCCCATGTAATAACCTCACACACACCCCCGTTTGAGAATTCTTGCTTTAAGACACTTGTCCACAGATCAGCCACGGTCTGGCGTTCCACTTCTTCCCCAAAATAGAACCTAAAATGGCTGAATGAGATTATTGTTAATTGCCTAAGCAAGAATCTCACTCATAGTTGTCATATAGGTAAAATCTCATTCTCACTCCCAATATAGCTAAAAAGACCTCCAAAAAGTCACCAAGTAGGGTGATACCCTGCTTCCCCATGGCACACTGGGAGTGGATCAAATGATGGGTGGGGAAGCTGGCAGACTGATAGGGCAAACTGTTACCCCGAGAACCAAAGCACATGTTTTCACCCCAAAAGCAAAACTATAAGTCTGTTGTGCTAGTCAATCAAATATATCACGGATGATCTGTTTTGTCCTATCAATATGTCTTCAACCCCAAATTTAGAAACTGCACACTTGTCTGCTCTGTGAATCTGATAAACTCTCTCTCTATGCGGATAGTGTCTTCTGGGCTATTGTGAGAACTAAATAGTATGAAATGCGTCTATACAATCAAAGAACGTATGGAATTTATCCACCAAATTTAGAAGACTATAATGGATTTTGTTTGTTTTCTTGGTACATGGTGGTTGCACTCCAAAAGCAATAGGCATTGGATAGCACGAAACGGAAGATTGAAAGATATAACCACCTCACCAGCGTACAGCCTTGAATTATTAAAAGAAATTGCTTAAAAGGGGTGAAATTCCAATAAACAACATCACAAGATGGGCGAGGTGATAAGTTATTTTTACTGGCCATTTGCCAAGGGAGTGCTCAGATTTCAGCTTAGTTTCTCCGCTGTTTCCAGGGGTATCCAGTAGATGGCGGTAGTGTACAACAAAAGTTTTCATTCCTTTTCCTATCAGAGTCTTTTTGTTTGATTCATTTCAAGGATTGTATTTCATATTCGCCTGCCTCATTTATTGCATGCAGTGTAGTTGTAGTTCGTAGTTGTAGTCGTATTGGTCCCAGGATACTAGAGAAACAAGGCTACTCTCATTCCCGTGCTGCTGCTGGTGGCAGCGCTGCCTTCAGCACAGGGAGGCTGTGAAAAGTGAAATTAACAAACATACAACTATCACTTTTCACAGCAGACTTGCTAGCGCAGAGGTCACAGCAGCCAGCAGCAGCGCAGAAGGAAGGGTGGCAATGGGGCACTAAGTCTGCTGTGAAAAGTGATACTGACAAAATTCCTTTGCGCCACATCAACCGTATTAAACAGGAATTATTTTCAAAATAACTTTTCTGCTTAGAATATTTCAGTAAAAATGTGTTTTAGTCTTAAGCTGGTCAAATAAAAGATATCACTTCACCCATCTTGTTTCTCTTGTATCCTGGGACCAACATGGGTACAACTACACTGCATGCAATAAATCAGGCAGGTGAATATGAAATACAATCCTTGAAATGAATCAAACATAAAAAGACTGACAGAAAAAGGATTGAAGACTTTTGATGCACACTACCGCCTTCTATTGATTACCCATGGAAGCAGCAGAGAAACTGAGCTGAAATCTGAGCACTCGGTTGGCGAATGACCAGTAGAAATTACAGGGAGGCCCCCCTCCAACAAGGACTGGAGTCAGGGTGACCTCAGTTTTATAGATCCTGTGGGAGGAGTCTAGGATTGACTGAACCCCCAAAGAAGCTGCAGTAGCCCCAGATGTTTGGAAGCATTCTCCCCCTTATCCAGGGTTAACAGGATAAGAAGAAGAGGTGAGATTTCATTTCAAAGATTGTATTTCCCCTTCTGTTCTGTAACATAAACTGAAGGTTGTATTGAGTAAGTCAGTATTCTCTAGTGAGACATCACCTAACAACACTATAGATTTTCACTAATGCTATAAGCACGCTCTCCTTTATAAACGCAAACAAACTGGCCTGCGAGAGATCTAAAACAATAACTTTAATCAATTGCTTTTAATAGTCTAAATTTGTCTCTTTTGAACCAATCTATTCAAGTGGCCGCGATCACGCTCTTCAAAGTGCCTTAAAGATAAGCACCTCCTTGGATCTGCCATAATGTGTCAGGTACTAAAGTACCGATGCCTGATGTCATAATAAATGTCATAAGAAAAGTTGGTGACTTGTATCGTTCATTGATAATGCCTGCAGCACCTCAGTGCTCGCAAGACTGTATTGTGTATATTCAGTACATCCCCAGAATGGTGGTTGTATCTACACTGGATTGGTGAATTGTTGGTTCTACATTAGGGTGGTTCTCGGTGAATTCATACATTCTTGATTGGTTAAGAATAACCAGTGTCCTGATTGGAGAGACACTGTTCAAGTTTAATGTTGACCTGAAGAGAACCTAGTGTTAAATGACTGAACTAGCATTCTCTGCATTCAATAGGAAGGGATTATCCTATTAGATTCCATTCTAATATTGGCCACACCCCCAATCCAACGGATCTAGTTTGCTTTAAATCTAACTGGCACATTGGCAAATTAATAAACTAACCTTCTTTCACACTTTCAGCAGGACTAAATCAGTCATGCCCCACTCACACAACAGCTTTCTACCATGCACTAACTGGCTAGTGTGCTATTGGCTGAAGATACAGCTCATGTCCACAAATAATGTTGATAATGTTACCAACGGTGCATCTGAATCATAGAATCATCGAATCTCAGGGTTGGAAGGGACCTCAGGAGGTCATCTAGTCCAACCCCCTGCTCAAAGCAGGACCAAACCCAACTAAATCATCCCAGCCAGGGCTTTGTCAAGCCTGACCTTAAAAACCTCTAAGGAAGGAGATTCCACCACCTCCCTAGGTAACCCATTCCAGTTCTTCACCACCCTACTAGTGAAAAAGTTTTTCCTAATGTCCAACCTAAACCTCTCCCTCTGCAACTTGAGACCATTACTCCTTGTTCTGTCATCTTCTACCACTGAGAACAGTCTAGATCCGTCCTCTTTGGAACCCCCTTTCACATAGTTGAAAGCAGCTATCAAATCCCCCCTCATTCTTCTCTTTTGCAGGCTAAACAATCCTAGTTCCCTCAGCCTCTCCTCATAAGTCATGTGCTCTAGCCCTCTAATCATTTTTGTTGCCCTCCGCTGGACTCTCTCCAATTTATCCACATCCTTCTTGTAGTGTGGGGCCCAAAACTGGACACAGTACTCCAGATGAGGCCTCACCAGTGCTGAATGAGGGATGTGATCATTCCCCTCTAATCTGCTGGAAATGCCCCTACTTATACAACCCAAAATGCCATTAGCCTTCTTGGCAACAAGGGCACACTGTTGACTCATATTCAGCTTTTCGTCCACCGTAACCCCTAGGTCCTTTTCTGCAGAACTGCTGCCCAGCCATTCGGTCCCTAGTCTGTAGCAGTGCATGGGATTCTTCCGTCCTAAGTGCAGGACTCTGCACTTGTCCTTGTTGAACCTTATCATATTTCTTAACTCACAGCTTCCATCTCTAGCTGCTCAGTCTATCTCAAGGCCCCTGCAGGTGCCTAGGCACACAGGGATTTTCCTGTGTGGTAGGTACCCTCAACTGGTCATTCAAGTCCTACTCCCGCCCATGACTGCATCCCAGTCTGCTGAGTGTGTCTGAAAAACAAAACAAAACAACCCTGCCCACCACGCCTGAAAAACATAGTCCTTGCTGCATGGCCAGTGTGGAATAGCTGCCCAGGATGTTTCACAATTTACTCTGAAAAACACATCTGCAGAGTGTGAACTGGAAAACAGAAAACGCCCCGTTTGACTTGTAACTGGTAAAGCCTGAGAGTCCCTCCAACCCGTTACAAAATCCCAGTTCTCTCTGCAGCGTGAATGGGGCCTTGGCCGGTGGGTTTCTTAAGGACGGTATCCCAGAAGTGTGGGGCTTTTAGGGGACACTGAAGGGGAGAGGACTACAGGGGAATGAGAATCTGCCTTTACTTATCCTTCCCAAGAGGCTGATCGAACCAAACGCTCACTCCTTGACCTGATTAACCCTGTGCGCTGACACCTGATGTTGCCCTGTGAAGGCAGTTGTGCCTACTGCAAAACAGCAGGTTTGTGTATATTTTTGGTTGTTCTGGGAACAGCTGTGACACCACAGCTCCCAACACAAGCTCCCCCCCACCCTCTGATGGCTTCTCACTAGGGAACACATTGCTTTGTATCTGGAAGTTTGTGGGGTAAATCAGAAGAATCTCTAAGCAAGCTCCTTGTCCCCTGCCGCCTGCTCACTTCCATCCGCTAGGAAGAGACTGGGAGTACATCTACACTACACATGCTACCGCAGCACAACGCCAGCGCGGCAGCTATGCCTCTTGCTGTATATAGAGATCAAGTCACCTCCCTCCTACTCACTTCTCCTCTTTGTACATTCAAGGATCGCATTTTCCCACACAGTGTATATAGCCTTGCTTGTATCTTGTGCCCTATGTTGTGTTCCATAGATGCCGAGTCCTTTGCCTGTAACCTGAGCTACCTGATACCGTCACTATCATCAGCATCTCCTTTCTCCAAAACTAAGTTTGGGTAGGTGGGTGGTTATGAGTGGATTCCATCCACACCTATTTTGAGCCCCCAACTTTCAGCCTGTTGTGGGGTTGCCTGGATGGTTTTAGATACCGTGTTGTACCACTTTCTCCTTGGATGCCCGGGGCCTCTCCCTCCATGCACTGGTATACAGAGAACAATTGTAGATCGTCAGTATGGGGTCATTCTGGCATGATGGCCAAACCCCTTGTAGTTGTCACTGAGCTCTGCCTGGCAATGCATGAATGGGAACTCCTCTCCTGGAGCCAGGCAGCTTAGGTGCCTCAGCTGTGTCTTGGGAGAATGAGCTAAGCTGGTGCCTCGCTCCCCACAAAATAGCCAGAGGAGGAGCTGCCCACCTTGCAGGGGTTAGAGCACTCACCTCTGACAGAGTAGACATCTGTTCAAATCCTCTCCCCTCTGCCCAAGTGGGGAATTGAACATAGGTCTCCCACATCCCAGGCAAGTGTGTGAACCACTGGGCTAGAGAGTAGAGTCACCCACCTTGTCCTCCTCCAGACAGATTCTGAATAGGCCCTGATCCAGTAGTTCGCCTCTGAGCACACCTACCGGATCAGGACCCACCCTCACCTACCATCTTCCCTGATTCATGAATCACTCCAGGGGTTCGATTGGATATCACCATCCAGATGCCTAGGATAAGGCAGCTGTGCACATGCACAAAGGCAGAGGTGTAGGCCCCTAAGTAATTTTTACCCAGAAAATGCAGCTGCTGAGTTTGTTTAGGTGCCTAAAGGGTTTGGCGGGAGTTTTGGGAATTGCAAGCGGAGCCTAGAATTGAGATGTCGACCTAAGTCTTTACAAAGAGGAACAAAGGAACCCAGAGAATTATAGACCAGTCAGCCTCACTTCGATAGCTGCAAAGAGATGGGAACAAATTATTAAACAAACCATCAGTCTGTAAGCACCTGGAGGATAATCAGGTTTATAAGGAATAGCCAGCATGGGTTTGTCCAGAACAAATCACACCAAACCAACCCGATTTCCTCCTTTGACGGGGTTACTGGCCTAGTGAAAAGGGGGGACACAGTAGATGGGAAATAGCTTGATTTGAGGTAGGCTTTTGACACAGTTCCACATAACAATTTCATAAGCAAACTAGGGAAATGTGGTCTAGATGAAGCTACAATAAGGTGTGTGCACAACTGACTGAAAGACCGTACTCAAAGTGTAGTTATGACTGGTTTGCCGACAATCTGGGAGGGCATATCTAGTGGGTACTGTAGAGGTCGGTCTTGGATCTCACAACTATTCAATATTTTCATTAATGACTTGGAGAATGGTACTGAATGCACATGTGTAAAGTTTGCAGACGATACCAAGCCGGGAGGGGTTGCAAGTGTTTTGGAGAATTAGAAATCAGGATGATCTGGAGAATTGGTCTGAAATAAAGAGGATTAAATTCAGTAAGGACAAATGCAAAGTACTCCACTTAGGAAGGAACAATCAGTTCCACACATACAAAATGGGAAATGACTAGGAAGGAGTACTGCAGAAAAGGATCCCAGGGTCATAGTGGATCACAGGCTAAATATGAGTCAACAATGTAACACTGTAGCAAAAAAAGCAAACATCCTTCTGGGATGTTGTGATGGGATGTAGAAATCCCTCACTGGACAGTAGTGGATTCAAGAGCAGCTCCGGGCTCAGGAGGCCCCGCCCCTCCACCCTTGCTGAGCATGCTCCAGTTGGAGGCGGGGTTTAAAAGGGAGCCAGCGGCTCAATGGGGGCTGGACAGGGCAGGGAGAAGGACCTCCTCCAGGACAGAATGCAGCCAGGCCCTGTCTGGGAAAAGGAATGTCAGTGAGCGGAAGCCCCTATGAGTTGGAGGCAGGTAGGCAACCTGCAGACTGGTGCTTATGTGGACATCCTGCATCCTGGTGCAGGAAAAAGGAGGTAGGAAGTGGCCCAGAGAGGCTGCCTTAGTGCCTATCCCTGCACCTTCATGGGCCTCAAGAAGGGACCTATATGCCCACCCTTATTTAAATACCTCACAACTTGATTAATGTTGCCCACTAGTGCCCCATCCCCTTTCAGGGCTGAACCTAAATCTCTGAAAACCAGGAAGCACAAAGTCAAGGTACATGATCTTGAGGTACAAAAGAACCTTGGAGCTATTTGAGTCACGAAGCAAGTAGAGGGATTTTGAAAACAAATTCTAGCTGCCTCATTGTGGTGACGTCCATTGTGCTGGTTGCAACATCTGAATGCTCTGTGTGTGTATGTATCTGTGTGTTCATGTACTGTGATGCAATAAGCCTGAAAGAACACACTTTGCAGAGAACAGATCCCATCTCATGAGGGAATAATTTCTCCTGGGATTATTTTTAAATTTCCCACCCACTGTTTCTTAGAGGTGATGATGCATGCTGGGATTTTCCAAGGACCCTGGGGAAGTTAAATACCCAACATCCTAGCTGTAAAGAATTGCTGGATTTACAAGGAATAGTGAAGGGCATTCCCTCATCTGTGCATTTGATCTTTCCCTGTAAAACAAGAGTATTTATACTTAAAATTACTAAATAATTTCCTAAACAACCTAACATATGTCCACAGGATGGGAAGAACTTCCGCTATTGAGCCTTACAGGTGCTATTTTCAAAAGAGCTCAGCATTGCTCTAACTTCGCTTCCTTGGGAGGAGCAACTGAACAGGCTGCCCTGGGAAAGGGCCCATATCTCAGTGTCTGCCCTGGAGGTCACTGGGGAAGTGTCCCCAGAAGTAAGACACCCCATTCCTCTCCCTGCCTGTCCTTTAGTAAAGGCATTTGTGCATTGGATCCGGACTGTGTCCTGGCAGAAGGGGGTAGCAGTGTGGGAAGTTTGACACAGGGCAAATCTACACTACAAAATTAAGCCGACCCAAGTTGAGTACAGCCACTGCAGTAATTGAATCGGTTTTACACGTCCACACTACGCTCCTTGCATCGGCTGTGCACATCTTCAATAGAAGTGCTTGCACCAATTTAACTGCCAGGGTCGGGCATCGGGGGATGATTTCTGAAAGGCAGCAACTATCGATGTAAGCAATGCAGTGTCCACACTGACACTGCGTCAACCTAACTACATCAGCCTAAGCACTAACCCTCTCTCTCAGGGAGGCAGAGTTAAGTTGGTGGGAGCTACATGTCAGTATAGATGCTTACAAAGCGAGGTAGACGTAAGCTGCCTCACGTCAACCTACCTCTGTAGTGCAGACCAGGCAATTGTAGGGCACTGCTAACACCATTTGGTTCTGATCAATGGTACACAGGAACTGACCCTCAAGAGGACAAGATTAGCCTCACGGACATAGTTGATTCTCCCCCTTTTATGATCATGTGAAGAAAAGTTACATTCTACAAGAAAAGACAACTTCACGTTCAAGTTGAATTTAACAACTCAAATTGCACAAGATCAACACAATGGCTCTTCCAAAAATAAGGGGTAGAAAAGAAACTTACTCTCTGCCCCACTCTAACCCGGAGGCCCCACTCCTCTGCCACAGCAAAAGTCCTGTTCGGAGCTCTGAATGATGCTTACCTCCACGTTTATTTCTCAGGCCTGTTTCTGCTGTGGATCCTCTGATGAATAAGGTACATCCTGGGACTAAAGCTCTTTCATCAGTTGGAGCATTTAGAGGGTTGCCATGTGGATTTTCTGGTACCTACAAAGCTCCGAGCAGAGACAGAAGCTCTGGCTACAGTTGGGGCATTTACAGCATCTCTCCAATGCATGGGTTCACTCTCTAAAGAGCCCAGAGTGCTCACAGTAGCATCTCCCAGAACTGGGTCACCTGTCAGGTTTACTCCTGGGCGTGGGTCCTCAGATGCCTGCTAAAATTTGGCCAGCCGCTAAAGCTCTTCCCACAATCGGGACATTTGTAGGGTCTTTCTCCTGTGTGGATCCTCTGGTGGACAACAAGGCTGGAACTTACACTGAAGCTCTTCCCACACTCATCACATCTATAGGGCCGCTCCCCGGTGTGGGTTCTCAGATGCTGGGCATGGGTGGAGCTCTGACTGAAGCCCTTCCCGCAATGAACACATTTGTAGGGTCGCTCGCCTGTGTGGATGCGCTCATGCCGGGTCAGGACGGAGGGATCACTGAAACACTTCCCGCAGTGGGCACATTTGTGGGGTTTCTCCCCCGTGTGGATCCGCTCATGTTGGATCAGGACTGAGAGAACGGCAAAGGCCTTCCCACAGTGGGGGCATTTGTAAGGTCGCTCCCCTGTGTGGATCCTCATGTGTCGAACGAGCATGGAGCGGCGTCCAAAAGTCTTCTCGCACTCGGGGCATTTATAGGGTCTCTCACCTGTGTGGACCCGCTGATGGTTGGTCAGGGAGGAGCTGTGGCAGAACACTTTCCCACAGTTAAGGCATTTGTAGGGTTTCAGGCCTGTGTGGATCCTCTGGTGCTCTAGGAGCTTGGAGCTTTCTGAGAAGTTCTTCCCGCACTCATCACATCTGTAGGGTCTCTCGCCCGTGTGGGTCCTGCAGTGCTTGATCAGGGTCGCGTTGTGCCCGAAGCTCTTCCCGCACTGGGCACATGTGTAGGGTCGCTCCCCCGTGTGGCTCCTCTGATGGCGAAGGAGGTTGGAGCTGTCAGCAAAACTCTTCCCACACTGGAGGCATTTGTAGGGTCGCTCCCCCGTGTGGGTTCGCTGGTGCCGCCTTAGGGTCGAGCTCTGCTTAAAGCTTTTCCTGCAGTCAGAACATTTATGGGGTTTTTCTTCCATGTCGCTACCCTGGGATGGAAGGAGGGGGTGGGGGTGTCTCTCTGGTGCCAACCAGCCCCGAACGGACTCAGACTGGGGTCTCTCCCTGCTCAGGGGTCTCCCCGCCAGTGGGCTGGGCAGCTCTGGAAAACACAGCTGATCTGGAAACCCCGCTCCGACTGCTCCCCAGAGCGGGCTCGGCTAGGGGGAGGGGCGGGCGGGGTCTCTCCGGCACCGGCCGCGTTTCGGCTCCGACCCCCCGGCCCTGCGACTGCTTCCTCCAGGCAGCGATGTCCCGCCTCGGCCTCTCCCCGGCGCCCCCACTCACCGCCCGGTAGCCGGGGCGAGCCCTTCCCGGGCCCGCTGCCTGCACACTGGGACTCGCCCCCTCACGGCGCTGCGAGCCAGGCTCGGAACCCAGGCGTCCGGAGCGCTCCCGACCTGCCCTAGTCCAGCCCCCTTATGGCACCACGTGCCCCGGGAAGGGGCGGGGTTCGGATTAACCCTTCCCTGCCCTGACGTCAGGCGCAAGCAGTGATTTCCCTACACCCCCCCCAGGGGGGGGTGTACACCCCCCCTGAATTTTCCCAACACCCCCCCCCCCTAGTTTTGTGAGCTAGTTACATACCAATTTAGTGACTGTTTGGAAATCTGAATTTAAACTGAAACATTAATACACACTTTAAAAGCTTATACAGTGTATGATAAAATATGTGTATCTGAAAAAGTATAATAGATTTGAAAAGTATGAACATAGACTAGCTTCCTTGCTTCCTTATACAGCTGTTTTTTTATGATGTCAGTGCATTCATTTCGGTGATGTTGGCCAACCTAATAATTTCAAATGCTGATTTGTCTTAGCAAAGTCTAAGGCTATGGCTACACAAAACACTAAGTGTAGTCAAAGCGCCAGCGCTGGGAGAGAGCTCTCCCAGCGCTGTCCGTACTCCACCTCCCTGTGGGGAATAACGTACAGCGCTGGGAGCCGCGCTCCCAGCGCTGGGGCTTTGACCACACTGGCGCTTTGCAGCGCCGCAATTTGCAGCGCTGGAGAGGGTGTGTTTTCACACCCTGCTGCAGCGCTGCAAATTTGCAAGTGTAGCCATGGCCTAAATGAGCTCTCCCTGACAGCTAGTGATGAGCTGGGGGCTAAGGTTTCAGGGGCAGATTATATTTACATTCACACCTAATCTACCTAGGTATCCAGCAAACAGAGCTGTGTTGTCCAAGTGATAGATTTTGGCTGGTGTTGGGTTACAAACCACTTGAATGTGGGGGGAAAAGGGATGAAATGTTGTTCTTATTGTATGAGTAAAGGGCAGTAGAACTGTGCTTAGCCTGTGATGATTTGAAGGCATCAAGAGAGAGGGTGGGGACCTGTCCCTCTCCACTGTTTAAAGACAGAGCTGATTAGGCTCCAATAGATAGTCTTTTGTTCTGTTAAGTGACCACTGCAGTTGAAATCACTGACAATCAGGTCTAAGGGCTTGGCTACACTTACAAATTTGCAGCGCTGCAGCAGGGTGTGAAAACACACCCTCTGCAGCGCTGCAAATTGCGGCGCTACAAAGCGCCAGTGTAGTCAAAGCCCCAGCGCTGGGAGCCGCGCTCCCAGCGCTGTCCGTTATTCCCCACAGGGAAGTGGAGTACGGACAGCGCTGGGAGAGTTTTCTCCCAACGCTGGTGCTTTGATTACACTTAGCGCTTCAAAGCGCTGCCGCGGCAGCGCTGCCGCGGCAGCGCTTTGAAATGCAAGTGTAGCCAAAGCCTAAGTGCTTAGTCCTGTTGTGGGGACAGTGTTCCTGTGGGTACAGTGTTTTTGTATAAGAGACAGCCCAGACTGCACTAGCAGCAAGGTTCCCGCACTGAGAGCTCAGCTGAAATCACTGAGCGCTGGTGGAACCTCAAGAGACCAACTCACAGAGGTCACAGTGGTAGGTGACAGCAGAAGGTGACTGTGCAGGGCCATTGGCAACAGAGCGGTGGAATGAACGGTGGCACAACGAACAGCCGTGGCCAGAGCGAACTGTGCCTTTTTGTCCCCCACCTAGAAGGTGTACTCACGTGAAAGCACCTCTGAACTCTGAGTCTCCACTGACCAAGGACAACACCGGTGAGTGGAGTGTGGTGGAGGGAAAAGTGAGGGGCATGTTAAATAAACATTTGTTTGTTGGACTATATTTTAGCCACTTTGCTCCAGAATGCTGGATTTGTGACTGGGAATGGAAACTTATATAAATATGTTTCCCAGTAGGCCAAGATTTTTGAAATGCAGTATTTGCCAAGGTTGTTATCTCACATTGTTGCTATCTTGGGAGGTCATTATGTTGGGGAGTTTCTGTACTAAACATTTTTATTATAATTAATTTTTACATAAGAATGGTCATACTGGATCAGACCCATGGTCCATCTAGCCCAGTACCCTGTCTTACAACAGTGGTCAAGGCCAGGTGCTTCAGAGGGAATGAATAGAACAGGGAATCATCAAGTGATCCATCCCCTGTTGCCCATTCCCAGCCTCTGGCAAACAGGCTAGGGACACTCAGAGCATGGCATTGCATCCCTCTCATCCTGGCTAATAGCCACAGATGGACCTGTTCTCCAGGAATTTATCTAGTTCTTTTTAAAATCCTGTTATAGTTTTGGTCTTCACAGCATCCCCTGGCAAAGAGTTCCCTGGGTTGACTTTATATTGTGTGAAGAAATACTTTCTTTTATTTTTTTAAAATCTGCTGCCTATTAATTTCATTGGGTGACTGCTAGTTCTTGTGTTATGTGAAGAATTAAATAAAATTTCCTTATTCACTTTCTTCGCACCAGTCAAGATTTTGTAGACCTCTATCATATCCCCATTAGTCATCTCTTTTCTAAGCTGAAAATTCTCAGTCACTTTAATCTCTCCTCCTGTTTCATACCCCTCATCATTTTAGTTGCCCATCTCTGTACCTTTTCCAAATCCAATATATATATTTTTAGGATGAGTGACCAGATCTACACACACTATTCAAGGTGTGCACGTACCATGGATTTATATAGAGGCAATATGATATTTTCTGTCTTATTATCTATCCCTTTCTTAATGATTCCCAACATTGTTTGCTTTTGTGACTGTTGCTGCACATGGAGTGGATGTTTTCAGAGAACTATCCACAATGACTCCAAGATTGTGGCATTGAGTGTTAACAGCTAATTCAGATGCCATCATTTTGTATGTATAATTGAGATTGCTTTCCAATGTGCATTACTTTGCATTTATCAACACTGAATTTAATTTGCCATTTTGTTGCCCAGTCACCCAGTTGTGTGAGATCCCTTTGTAGCTCTTCGCAGTCTGCCTGGGACTTAATTATCTTGAATAGTTTTGTATCATCTGCAAATTTTGCCACCTCACTGTTTACCCATTTTTCCAGATGAATATGTTGAATAGGACTGGTCCCAGTACTGACCCCTCAAGGATACCACTATTTATCTCTCTCCATTCTGAAAACTGATAATTTATTCCTACCCTTTGTTTCCCATCTTTTAACCAGTTACTGATCCATGAGAGGACCTTCCCTCTTACCCCATGATGGCTTACTTTTCAAAAGTCAATTTAAATTAAATACATTTTTTTTTAAATTATATATTTTTTTAGAAATCTAGATCTGTTATGTGTTTTGGTGTAACTTGCATTTTCCTTATGTTAAATTTGCATTATCCTAACAAAACATTTACTTTGTTCACTTTCTTCACATCAGTCAAGATTTTATAGACCTTTAGCATATCCCCCCTTAGTCATCTCTTTTCTAAGCTGAATATTCCCAGTCATTTTAATTTCTTCTCCTATTTCATACCCCTAATCATTTTAGTTGCCCATCTCTGTACTTTGTGCATTTCCAGTATGTCTTTTTTGGGATGGGGTAACCAGATCTGCACACAGTATTCAAGGTGTACATGTGCCATGGATTTATATGGAGGCAATATGATATTTTCTGTCTTATTATCTATCACTTTCTTTAAAAAGCAAAGGTTTCAGAGTAGCAGCCATGTTAGTCTGTACTGCAAAAAGAACATAAGCTTTCGTGGTCTACATCCGATGAAGTGGACTGTAACCCACGAAAGCTTATGCTCAAATAAATTTGTTAGTCTCTAAGGTGCCACAAGTACTCCTCATTCTTTTTAAAAAAGCAAACAGAATGTTGGGAATCACTGACTGCCGCTGCACGCTGAGTGGATGTTTTCAGAGAACTATCCACAATGACTGCAAGATCTTTCTTGAGTGTTAACAGCTAATTCAGACTCCTTCATTTTGTATGTATAGTTGAGATTGTTTTCCAATGTACATTACTTTGCATTTATCAACATTAAATTTCATCTGCCATTTTTGTTGCCCAGTCACCCAGTTTCATGAGATCCCTTTGTAATTCTTCGCAGTCTGCCTGGGACTTACCTTTCTTGAATAGTTTTGTATCAGCTGCAAATTTTGCCACCTCACTGTTTACCCATTTTTCCAGATCATTTATGAATATGTTGAACAGCACTGGTCCCAGTACCGACCCCTCAGGGATACCACTATTTATCTCTCTCCATTCTGAAAACTGATCATTTATTCCTTTGTTTCCCATCTTTTAACCAGTTACTGATCCATGAGAGGACTTTCCTCTTACCCTATGATGGCTTACTTTTCAAAAGTCAATTTAAATTAAATACTTTTTTTTTAAATGTATGGTTTTTTAGAAATCTAGACCTGTTATGTGTTTTGGTGTAACTTGCATTATTCTTATGTTAAATTTGCATAATCCTAACAAAACATTTACTTTATTCATATCTTTTTTTATATATCTCATTGGTCCTGACACCCCCCCTGTAAATTCGAACACCCCCCCTAATTTCAATTCCTGGGGAAACCACTGGGCGCAAGGCTCTGGCGAGGGCGGGATTTATAGCCTGGGCATTAGCGCGCTGCACCGTCATGCTAGGACTCCCCCCGGGGGCACTGGCAGGCAGCCAGCCCTTGTGCAAGGGAGCCCCGGGCGGGATCTCACTGAAGGCCTTATCCACCCTATGGATGTTCAAGCACAAATGGACACAGTCCCACAGGGATCCCTTCTCCCAGGGAAAGTGCAGCTGGGCGAGATGTTGGGACCCTGAAGGTTCCCTGGCAGCTGCACGGAATATTGGGGCCCTGAGGGTTCCAAGGCAGGTGCACAGAATGTTGGGGGCTCTGAGGGTTCTGAAGCAACTGGATGGAATGTTGGGGCCCTCAGGGTTCTGAGGCAGTGGTGGGTGAGAAGCAGACAAACTTGATTCCACAGGAAGGGGATTCATGCCTCAGACTTTGACCTGAGGAGGGGTGTGGGGGGGTTCCTATTGAGGCTCTCAGGATGGGATGGTGCAAGCCCACCCATAACTAAGGGACCCCTCCTCCAGCCTAACGGGGTTTGCTACTGGACCCAGCTCTCAAATGATTTTGAGGGACAAGTGAAAAAAAAATCAGGGGTCCAAGTCATAGGTTCAAAAACCTAGATCCAGGTGGGGCACCAAGCAGAGAACCCCGGACAGGGCTCACACCCATGCTCATGGCTCTGTGAAGAAGCGATCAACTAATATCCCTGGTGGGCCGTGGGACCACAGTGAAATATGCGCTTGCCCACCAAAGTTCCCCACTCTCCACAGGGGATAGGCGGTCCCACCTCTTGGTGCTGGGGCAGGACACAAGGCTAAGGAAGTGAAGGGTGTGGAGCACAAGCCTCAACAGCTGTTTCCAAGGCACAGTTCAGAGGTGGGCCAGCTGCATATCACACAGCTGGCTCAGGTGGTGCATAGAGGGTGGCTGGGGAGGCTCATGGGTCAGGGGCCTGATTGTACTTGGGGTGGATAGCTGAGGAGGCAGAAATGTCTCATGGATTCATACTTCCTGCTCCCCACCCCGACAACTGCTTAGGAAGTTTGTCCATTGGAACTGGACTATGGCCACTACATCATTTCACTCTGGGGTCAATGAATGCTCAGCAGAAGGGCTTTGCATTAGGTAGGAAAGGCAGCTATTAGTACTCAGCAGATGGGTCTAACAAATATTTATTAAGGCAAAACACTCAGCAAGTTGTGATCAACTACTTACAAGTGGGAAGCTCCTCTTCCAGCATCAGACCATACAACTTCAACCTCCCTTTGTTACACAAACTTACTTATCAGAGGGCGACTTTGTGATGAAAGCTTATTAAAACTAAATTCACCACACATCAGGTTCTTCCAGCACTGCGGGGCCAGCCACTTACCAAGGTCAATGGATACTTCATATCATAAATAAAAAAAACATGCCGATAGCCAATCCTTTAGTAAGCGGTCTAGAGGTTTATTAACAAAGAAAAAGAAATGAGAGTTATTAAAAGGTTAAACAGATAAAGTACGTTGCAGTTGAATTATAAAGCATATAGTCCAGAAGATAGCAGGGATGTTAAATCTGCTGGTTTTCTGTAAATCTCTCTGGATTGCCCAAGTAGTTTGGGGGGGGGGTACCTCAGTCTTTTTGTTCAAAATTCCCTTGTTAGAATTCATCAGTCCAGACAAGGGACAGGAAAGAGGTGGGGAGGAGCCTTTGTTCTCTCCTTGTATATCTTGACCCTTCGGGCTGGAAAAATACTGGCTGTCTCATGGGGCAAGCATCTCCATGGCACACAGGAAAAGAAAAAAACCTCAGTACCCTATGTTGTGGAGCTCCTCCTGGTGCTGGCCAAGATGATCATCCACCAGACGGGGAGGAGGAAGCTGGACAGGGAGGTGCTCTGGAAGTACGGGGCCTACTTCCAAACCTCCCTTAAATCACATCTCCTGGCAGAGTTCCTCAGGTCCATGTCCACTGGCTCCCTGGATGGCTTTAAGGAGCAGTGGGCACTGTCCCGGATTCCTTGCTCAGCGCCCCCCTCTGAATCGTTGTCTTTCAAATGTTGACTTTCACTCATGTCCCTGTATTTTTAACTTGTTGTCCCTCAAAATAATATCAGACCTGGGTTCAGTAGCTCCTCCCTTTAGGCCCACCCATCCCCAGTACCCACCAGAGCAAATGCTCGGGCATGAAATCTCTTCCAGTGGAACCTGTTTGTCTGCTTCTCAGTCATCCACAGCTTCAGAACCCGCAGGACCCCAACATTCCATCCAGTTGCTTTGGAACCCTCAGGAACCCAACATTCTGTGCAGCTGCCACAGAACCTTCAGGGCAGGGCACCAGTATTTCATCCAGCGGCACATTCCCTGGGAGAAGGGATCCCTGTGAGACTGTGCCCATTTGTGCTTGAACATCCAGAGGGTGGATAAGGCCTTCAGTGAGATCCCGGCCGGGGCTCCCTTGCACAAGGGCTGGCTGCCTGCCAGTGCCCCCCTGGGTGGATGACGGTGCAGCGCGCTAATGCCCAGGCCATAGCTAAATCCAGTGATGAGCTGCCAAATTTTTAACAACGGGTTCCCTCCTCCCTCCAAAATTTTAACAACGGGTTCCCTCCTTCCCCCCCCCCCTCTGGGGGGGGGGGTCGTTCCCCATCCAACCCCTCATGTTCCTTGACACCCTCCCCCGGGACCCCTGACCCATCCCCCCCTTCCCTGTCCCCTGACTAACCCCTTGCCGCCCCACCCAACCCCTCCTCTCATTCTCAATGGCCCCCCAGAACCCCTACCCCATACAACTACCCCTTCTCTCTGTCCCTGAGTGCCCCCACCACCTCATCCAACCCTGTTCTTTCCTGACTGCTCCCCGGGACCCTTGCCCCCATTCAATCCCCCTGTTCTCTGCCCTCTGACCCCCCCACCCCCAAACTCCCCTACCCTCTCTCCAACACCCCCTCCCTGCCCCCTTACCGCGCTGCCTGGACGTGGCCGGGCCAGGACAGGAGTCGCGCGGCCGGAGAATGCGGCGGGAGCCCAGCGGCCGGAGCCAGGTGGCTGGCCAGGTGGAGCCAGGGAGGGCTGCGGCCAGAGCTGGAGCCGGGCAGCCGGGGCCCCCGCCACGCGCTGCCGGAGCCCGGCCCCCTGGCAAAACAGCAGGGGCGGCTGGAGCCACGGGGCCAGGCCGGGCTGGAGGTGGGGGGCCGTGTCCAGAGCCGAGCATCCCGGTAGGTGGGGGCACGGCAGGGCGGGGGGGGTGCGGCCGGAGGCGGGCGGCCGGGGAGGGGTTGGGGGGGGTCGGGGACGCGGGGCCGTGCCGCAGCCGGTGAGGGTCGGGCGGGGACCCGGGGACGGGGGGGGGCAGGGCCGCGAACGCGGGGCCGGGAACGCGGGTGGGGGGGACGCGGCCAGGGAGGGTCGGGCGGGGACCCGGGGCCGGGGGGGGGCCGGGCAGGGCCGCGGGGGGGGAGGCGGCCAGGGAGGGTCGGGCGGGGACCCGGGGGGCCGGTGGCCGGGCAGGGTCGCGCCCGGGCATGCGGGGGGGGCGGGACGCGGCCAGGGAGGCCGGTGAGGGTCGGGCGGGGACCCGGGCCGGGGGGGGGGGCCGGGCAGGGCCGCGAACAGCCGCGAACGCGGGGCCGGGAACAGGGGGGGTGGGAGGACGCGGCCAGGGAGGGTCGGGCGGGGACACGGGGACGGGGGGGGGGACCGGCCGGGCCGCGAACAGCCGCGAACGCGGGGCCGGGAACAGGGGGGGTGGGAGGACGCGGCCAGGGAGGGTCGGGCGGGGACCCGGGGCCGGGGGGGGGGCCGGGCAGGGCCGCGGCCGGAAACGCGGGGGGGGGAACGCGGCCCGGGAGGCCGGGTAGGGTCCGGCGGGGGCCCGGGGCGGGGGGGTGGGGGGGACGGCAGGGCCGCGACCCGCCGCGAACGCGGGGCCGGGAACAGGGGGGGGGGGAGGAGGACGCGGCCAGGGAGGGTCGGGCGGGGACTCGGGGCGGGGGGGGTACCCGGGACGGTAGGTGGGGGCACGGCAGGGCGGGGGGGGGGGGGGTGCGGCGGAGCCGGGCGGCCGGGGAGGGGTGGGGGCGGACTCGGGGACGCGGGCCGGGCAGGGTCGCGGCCGGGGAGACGGGACGGGCCGCGGCCAGGGACCGGCCGGGGCACACGCCCCCGTTTCCTACCTTAGGGTCATCTTCCTGGGCCGGGGAAGCCTGCCTGCTTCTCAGCCCTCCCAGGCTTCCCGCGCGAACAGCTGATTCGCGGGAAGCCGTGGGGGAGGAGAAGCAAGGAGGAGCTTCATGGCAGGAGGTGGAGGCAGAATTTTCAACTGTTCGCGCGAACTGTTTGCTAAAATTAGATGCCGGACAGAGAACTTTAGCAAGCGGTTCGCTGTCCGGCGTCTAATTTTAGCAAACGGTTCGCGCGAACCGTTGCGAACCGTCTGCAGCTCACCCCTGGCTAAATCCCGCCCTCGCCAGCGCCTTGCGCCTGACGCCCGGGCAGGGAAGCGTTAATCCGAACCCCGCCCCTTCCCGGGGCACGTGGTGCCATAAGGGGGCTGGAATAGGGCAGGTCGGGAGCAGGGTGCGAGCCCGGCAGCGCTCCGGACGCCTGGGTTCCGAGCCTGGCTCGCAGCGCCGTGAGGGGCGAGTCCCAGTGTGCAGGCAGCGGGCCCGGGAAGGGCTCGCCCCGGCTGCCGGGCGGTGAGTGGGGGCGCCGGGGAGAGGCCGAGGCAGGACATCGCTGCCTGGAGGAAGCAGTCGCAGGGCCGGGGGGTCGGAGCCGAAACGCGGCTGGTACCGGAGAGACCCCCCCGCCCAGCCAGCTCTGGAGCAGCGCGGGGGGGTCTGTGCCGCTGAGCCCAGCAGGGCCCCCCCCAGCCGAGCCCGCCCTGGGCAGCAGTCGGAGCGGGGTTTCTAGATCAGCTGTGCGGGGTTTCCGTCCTGTCCCGGAGGTGAGAACAAAGGAGGGAATCCGCATCCGGCCGAGACTTGGAGCCCAGAGCTGCCCAGGCCACTGGCGGGGAGACCCCTGAGCAGGGAGAGACACCAGCCTGAGTCCGTACGGGGCTGGTTGGCACCAGAGAGACACTCCCCCCCCACCCCTTCCAGTGTAAAGACGACCCCGCCCTCATGGAAGAAAACCCCCATAAATGTTCTGACTGCAGGAAAAGCTTTAAGCAGAGCTCGACCCTAAGGAGGCACCAACGAACCCACACGGGGGAGCGACCCTACAAATGCCTCCAGTGTGGGAAGAGTTTTGCCGACAGCTCTAAGCTCCTTCGCCATCAGAGGAGTCACACGGGGGAGCGACCCTACGGGTGTGAGTGCGGGAAAAGCTTTGCCGACAGCGCCAAGCTCCTAGAGCACCAGCGAACCCACACAGGAGAGCGGCCCTACAAATGCCTGCAGTGTGGGAAGAGTTTTTCTGACAGCTCCAGCCTCCTTCGCCATCAGAGGAGCCACACGGGCGAGCGACCCTGCATGTGTGCCCAGTGCGGGAAGAGCTTTGCCGACCCCTCCAACCTCCTTCGCCATCAGAGGAGCCACACGGGGGAGCGACCCTACACGTGTGCCCAGTGCGGGAAGAGCTTTGGGCAAAACTCAAGCCTGATGAAGCACTGCAGGGCCCACACAGGTGAGAAACCCTACAGGTGTGATGAGTGCGGGAAGAGCTTTGCTCAGACTTCCAACCTCCTGGAGCACCAGAGGATCCACACAGGCGTGAAACCCTACAAATGCCCCGACTGCGGGAGAGTGTTCTGCCACAGCTCCTCGCTGACAGGCCATCGGAGGGTCCATACTGGTGAGCGACCCTACAAATGTGTCATCTGCGGGAAGAGCTTCAGCCAGAAGTCCAACCACACCCAGCATCAGCGGACCCATACGGGGGAGCGACCCTTTACATGCGATGAATGTGGGAAGAGCTTCAGTGTTCGCTCCAGGCTTATTATGCACCAGAGGATCCACACAGGGGAGTGACCCGGTAAATGTCCCAACTGTGGGAAGCACTTTAGTGACTGGCCAAATATCACGAGACATCTGAAGACACATACCCAGGATGGGCCTGAGGAATACATTTGGAAGAAAGCTGAATTTGGAGCTCAGACCTTGGTGCCGAGAGCAGGGGTCTTGGATTATCAGGATTCCTGGGTTCTGTTCCCAGTTCTAGGAAGGGAGTGGGGTCTAATGGGATAGAACAGCGGGAGGGATGAATGTCGGGACTCCTGGGTTTTATCCCCTGCACCTGGAGAGAAGTTGGGTCTAGTGTGTTAACACAGGGGGCCGGGAGTCAAGACACCTGGATTCTATTCCCTGCTGTGGGAGTGGGATCTAGTGGGTTAGAGGAGGAGCTGGGAGTCAGGATGTCTGGGTTCCGTCCCAGCTCTGGGATGATGTGGGGTCTACTGGTTAGAGTGGGGAGGGCATTTGATTACTTTCCTAACCTTTTAGTTTTATAAACACCATTGCTGGGATACCTATGAGCCCCAATGTCATGTCACCATTGAAAAGGCAAACACAATCCCAGGATGTATCAGGCAAGGTACTTCCAGTAGAGCTCGGGGGGGATAGCTTAGTGGTTTGAGCAGTGGGCTGTTAAACACAGGGTAATGAGCTCAATCCTTGAGGGGGTGACTTAGGGATCTAGGGCAAAATCAGTACTTGGTCCTGCTAGTGAAAGCAGGGGGCTGGACTCAATGGCCTTTCAGGGTCCCTTCCAGTTCTATGAGATAGGTGTATATCTCCATATATTTAGGTTCTTCTCATCCCAAACCATCTTTGGAGAGACAGGGAGCAATACAGCATTGCCATTCATTCCTCACAAAGAAAAGTTGGTCGGGAAGGGACCCCCTGAGCTCATCCAGTCCAGCCCCCTGCACTGAGGCAGGACCAATTTTGCCTAGATCATCCCTGACCGGTGTTTGTCCAACCTGTTAATCCAAAATTCCAGTAACAGGGGGGCCACAGCCTCCCTTGGAAGCCTGGTCCAGAGCTTAACTATCCTTAGAGTTAGAAAGATTTTCCCAATATCTAACCAACATCTCCCTGCCTGAAAAGTGAGCTGATTACTTCTTGTCCTGCCATTGGTGAACATGGAGAACAATGATCGCTGTCCTCTTTATAATAGCCCTTGCTATATTTGAAATGTTATTAGGTCCTCCCCTCCCATCTTCTTTTGTAAAGTCTAAATATGCTCCGTTTTTCCCCCTCATAGATCACGTTGTCTAAACCTTTGATCATTTTTGTTACTGTCCTCCTGGATTCTCTCCAGTTTGTCCACATCTCTCCTAAAGTGTGGTGCCTAGAACTGGACACGGTATCCTGGTGAGGCCTCACCAGGGCTGAGTAGAGCAGGACAGTTACCTCGCATGTCTTACGTACAACACTCCTGTTAATACATCCCAGCACGATATTAGCCTGTATTGTATTGACTCGTATCCAATCTGTGATTCACTATAATCCCAGATCCTTTTCAGTAGTATTACTGCTACCCAGTGCTCCACGTCTTGTAGTTGTCCATTTCATTTTTTTCTTCCTAAATCCAGGTCTACACTCAAAAATTAAGTCAACCGAGTTATGTTGCTCAGACACCAAACACTCTCTTCTGAGCTGTGCTAGCTCTGTCTTTACTTTGCAGGTAACAAGAGGTGCACTGTAGTCTCCTTGAAGCATCCCCCTTGTGACATCCAGCCCCTGACACTGATTACTCACAGAAATCCCAGATCCTCTGCTCCCAAAGGAGCAGTGTACCCCAATTTACGAGTCTGACCTTACCTCACCACTCGCATAGCACTTGTGAGCACTTCTAATAAAAACAAAAGGTTTACTGAGGGAAAAGATAGACGTTCCACTAGAAACAAGAGAGAGGTGGTCACAATACAAAACAAAATCACAAAATGTGAACTAGAGCTGTTGGGAATGAAGGCAGAAGCCTGCTGTGGATTTTAAGAGTTTGTTCTGATACCGTTTAACAGCAGAAGCAGAGCTATGTATGTGTAAGAAACTGCAGAGCAATCATGGTCGTGAGAACAAGAAAAGATCCAGTGACTAAAAAAGCTAGAAAAGACCGGTTTGAACTAACATTAAACTTGTACTGATGAGGGAGGAGAGTTAACATGGAAATGAGAGACTAATACACGTATATAAGAAAAGAATAAAAATTATAAGTTTGTGTAACAAAGGGAGGTTGAAGCTGTATTGTCTGATGCTGGAAGTGACTGCAATTGTCCTAAGGAGCTTCTCACTTGTAAGTAGTTGATCACAACATGCTGAGTGTTTTGCCTTAATAAATATTTGTTAGACCCATCTGCTGAGTACTACCTTTCCTACCTAATGCAAAGCCCTTCTGCTGAGCATTCATTGACCCCAGAGTGAAATGATGTAGTGCCCATAGTCCAGTTCCAATGGACAAACTTCCTAAGCAGTTGTCGGGGTGGGGAGCAGGAAGTATGAATCCATGAGGCATTTCTGCCTCCTCAGCTATCCACCCCAAGTACAATCAGGCCCCTGCCCGTGAGCCTCCCCAGCCACCCTCTATGCACCACCTGAGCCAGCTGTGTGATATGCAGCTGGCCCACCTCCGAACTGTGCCTTGGAAACAGCTGTTGAGGTTTGTGCTCCGCACTCTTCACTTCCTCAGCCTTGTGTCCTGCCCCAGCACCAAGTGATGGGACTGCCTATCCCCTGTGGAGGGTGAGGAACTTTGGTGAGCAAGTGCATATTTCACTGTGGTCCCACAGCCCACCAGGGATATTAGTTGGCTGCTTCTTCACAGAGCCATGAGCATGGGTGTGAGCGCTGTCCGGGGTTCTCTGCTTGGTGCCCCACCTGGATCTAGGTTTTTGAACCTATGATTTGTATCCCTGTTTTTTTTTCACTTGTCCCTCAAAATCATTTGAGAGCTGGGTCCAGTAGCTCCCCCCCTTAGGCTGGAAGAGGGGTGCCTTAGATATGGGTGGGCTTGCACCATCCCCTACTGAGAGCCTCAATAGTTACCCCCACCACACCCCTCCCCAGGTCAAAGTCTGAGGCATGAAACCCCTTCCTGTGGAATCAAGTTTGTCTGCTTCTCACCCACCACTGCCTCAGAACCCTGAGGGCCCCAACATTCCATCCAGTTGCTTCAGAACCCTCAGAGCCCCAACATTCTGTGCACCTGCCTCGGACCCCTCAGGGCCCCAATATTCCGTGCAGCTGCCAGGGAACCTTCAGGGTCCCAACATCTCGCCCAGCTGCACTTTCCCTGGGAGAAGGGATCCCTGTGGGACTGTGTCCATTTGTGCTTGAACATCCATGAGGTGAATTCATCCATGGGGTGAATGAGGCCTTGGGTGAGATCCCGGCCGGGGCTCCCTTCCACAGGGGCTGGCTGCCTGCCAGTGCCCCCGGGGGGCGTCCTAGCATGGCGGTGCGGCGCGCTAATGCCCAGGCTATACATCCCGCCCTCGCCAGCGCCTTGCGCCTGACGCCTGGGCAGGGAAGGGTTAATCCGGACCCCGCCCCTTCCCGGGGCACGTGGTGCCATAAGGGGGCTGGACTAGGGCAGGTCGGGAGCAGGGTGCGAGCCCGGCAGCGCTCCGGACGCCTGGGTTCCGAGCCTGGCTCGCAGCGCCGAGAGGGGCGAGTCCCAGTGTGCAGGCAGCGGGCCCGGGAAGGGCTCGCCCCGGCTGCCGGGCGGTGAGTGGGGGCGCCGGGGAGAGGCCGAGGCAGGACATCGCTGCCTGGAGGAAGCAGTCGCAGGGCCGGGGGGTCGGAGCCGAAACGCGGCTGGTACCGGAGAGACCCCCCCCAGCCAGGTCTGGAGCAGCGCGGGGGGGTCTGTGCCGCTGAGCCCAGCAGCCCCCCCCCCCCAGCCGAGCCCGCCCTGGGCAGCAGTCGGAGCGGGGTTTCCAGATCAGCTGTGCGGGGTTTCCGTCCTGTCCCGGAGGTGTGAACATAGGAGGGAATCCGCGTCCGGCCGGGACTTGGAGCCCAGAGCTGCCCAGGCCACTGGCGGGGAGCCTCCAAAGCCCTGAGCAGGGAGAGACACCAGCCTGAGTCCGTACGGGGCTGGTTGGCACCAGAGAGCCACCCCACCCCCTCCTTCCATCCCAGGGGAGAGACATGGAAGAAACCCCCCATAAATGTTCTGACTGCAGGAAAAGCTTTAAGCAGAGCTCGACCCTAAGGAAGCACCAGCAAACCCACATGAAGGAGCGACCCTACAAATGCCTCCAGTGTGGGAAGAGTTTTGTTGACCGCTCCAACCTCCTTCGCCATCAGAGAAGCCACACCGGGGAACGACCCTATGGGTGTGAGTGTGGGAAGAGCTTTGCTGAGAGCTCCAAGTTCCTAGAGCACCAGCGAACCCACACGGGGGAGCGACCCTACAAATGCCTGCAGTGTGGGAAGAGTTTTGCCGACAGCTCCAACCTCCTTCGCCATCAGAGGAGCCACACGGGGGAACGACCCTACACATGTGCCCAGTGCGGGAAGAGCTTTGGGCAAAACTCGAGCCTGATGAAGCACTGCAGGGCCCACACAGGCGAGAAACCCTACAGGTGTGATGAGTGCGGAAAGAGCTTTGCTCAGACCTCCAACCTCCTAGAGCACCAGAGGATCCACACAGGCCTGAAACCCTACAGATGCCCTGTCTGTGGGAAAGTGTTCTGCCACAGCTCCTCGCTGACCAACCATCAGAGGGTCCACACGGGTGAGAGACCCTATACATGTCCCGAGTGTGAAAAGAGCTTCAAACACCGCTCTGTGCTTATTCAACATGAGAGGATCCACACAGGGGAGCGACCCTACAAATGCCCCCACTGCGGGAAGGCCTTCGCCGATCGCTCAGTCCTGATCAAGCATGAGCGGATCCACACGCGGGACCAACCCCACAAATGTGCCCACTGCGGGAAGTGTTTCAGTGATCCCTCTGTCCTGACCTGGCATGAGCGCATCCACACAGGCGAGTGACCCTACAAGTGTGTTCATTGCAGGAAGGGCTTCAGTCAGAGCTCCACCATGCCCAGCATCTGAGAACCCACACTGGGGAGCGGCCCTATAGATGTGATGATTGTGGAAAGAGCTTCAGTGTAAGTTCCAGCCTTGTTGTCCACCAGAGGATCCACACAGGAGAGAGACCCTATAACTGTCCCGATTGTGGGAAGAGTTTTAGTGGCTCGCCAAATTTTAGCAGGCATCTGAGGACCCACGCCCAGGAGTAAACCTGACAGGTGACCCAATTCTGGGAGATGCTACTGTGAGCATTTTGGGTTCTTTAGAGAGAGAGCCCATGCATTGGAAAGACCCTATAAATGCCCCAACTGTAGCCAGAGCTTCTGTCTCAGCTTGGAGCTTAGTAGGTACCAGAGAATCCACATGGAGGGTTACCTATAAATGCCCCAACTGATGGAAAAGCTTTAGTTCCAGGACGTACCTTATTATTCATGAGAAGATCCACAGCAGAGGCAGGCCCGAGCAATTAATGTGGGGGTAAGCGTCATTCAGAGCTCTGAACAGGACTTCTGCTGTGGTAGAGAAGTAGGGCCTCAGAGTGGGGCAGATAGTGAGTTTATTTTCTACCTCTTATTTTTGGAAGAGGCATTTTGCTGATCTTGTGGAATCTGGGTTGTTAGAAATTCAACCTGAACGTGAAGTTGTTTTTCCTTGCAGAATGTAATTATTTTCTTCACGCTGTCCTAAAGGGTGGGGAGGGGAGATTAAATGTGTCCGTGAGGCCAATTTTGTCCCTTTTTTGGGCCAGTTCCTGTGCTTCTCAGCCCTGTGGCTGAGGGGTGAAAACATTATCTAAGTTGATCTGTACCATACTGGGTGAGCAGTGCCACACTGCTACCCCCTTCTGCCAGGTCAGAGTCAGGAGCGCCGGCAGCCTTTTGGGCACCCTAGGCGGCAGAAGGTCCCACCCCCAAAATGGCACCCCCGACAGAGGCGGCGGAAGGTCCCGCCCCCGAAATACCGCTAACGACCGCGGTGGCCGAACATCCGGTCGCTGCCCTCCAGATGTTACTGCCCTAGGTGACTGCTTGGTGACTCCCTCAAAGAATTCTAATGGATCGGTGAGGCAGGATTTCCCTTTACAAAAGCCATGTTGGCTCTTCCCCATCAATTCATGCTTATCTGTGTGTCTGATCACTCAATGTGCCTTGTACTGAAGTTAGGCTTACTGGCCTGTAATTGCCAGGATCACCTCTAGAGCCTATCCTCCAGTCTTCTGCTACAGAGGCTGATTTAACGGATAGGTGTTATGGACTGGGGTGTAGGTGGTCTGGCCCAGTAGAGCGGGAGTGAAGTCTAGTGGGTGGAGCAGTCATCCAGGCTGGGGAATGAAGCCAAGGGTCAGCACCAGTCAGCTACCAGTTATCAGAGCCTGGGGTCAGGCCAGAGTCAGAACTAGGAATCGAAGCTGAAGGTTAGAGCCAAGGTCGGATGCCAAATTCCAGAGCCAGGATCAGAAGTCAGGATGGGGTCAAAGCCAGGATGGGTCACTGAGGATTGAAGGTGAGGCATAAGGACAGGAGGAGAGACCAGGATCAAGCACAGAGCAGGAGCATGGTGGGAAGAAGAGTGAAGGTGGGGGTAAGGCAGGAACCAGGAGCAGGGATGGGTGCAGGAGGCAGGCACAAGCAGGGTCCAATGCAACCACAACAGGAATCCACCTTGTTGCTCAGACAAACATCCTGTTCTGCCTCCTGGCTTAAATAGCATAGTAGGACCAATCGGCAGAGCCGGGCAGTACTCCAGTCAGAGCGATCGTGGGTGTTTCATATAACCCCAGTAGTGTTTCAGCCCACTTGAGTTCAATAGCTATTGGGTGGAAGCCAGGATGTGGCAGCTGTCTGGGGATGTGTAGGCCTGAGTTCAAGTCCTGGGGCATCATAATAGGTTATGTACCACAGTTAGTAGTTCTGGGATTTCATATTTGACTTTCTCTAGAACTCTTGGGTGGATCATGTCTGGTCCTGGGGACTTAGTACTGTTTAATGTATCAATTTGTTCCAAAAACTCCTCTACTGACATCTCAATGTGGGACAGTACCTCAGATTTGTCACCTAACCAGATTGGCTCAAGTGTGGGAATCTCTCTCACCTCCTCAGCCATGGAGACCAATACAAAGAATTCATTGAGCTTCTCCACAATGACCTTGTCTTCCTTGGGTTCTCCCTTTGCACCCCGATGGTCCAGTGGCACCACTGGTGGTTTGGCAGCCTCCCTACTTCTAAAAAAAACAACTTCTTGCTGTTAGTTTTTTGCCTGTTAGCCTTCAATTCATTTTGGGCCCGCCTCCTTATACTTTTACACTGGACTTGCCAGAGTTTGTTCCTTTCTATTTTCCTCAGTAGGATTTGACTTCCAATTTTTAAAGGATGCCGTGTGGCCTCTAATCAACCTTTTTACTTTGCTGTTTAGCAGTGGTCACATTTTTCCGTTTTTTTTTTTGGGGGGGGGCGGGGGGGTATACATTTAGTTTGGGCCTCTTACGGTGTGTTAAATCATTTCCATGCAGCTTGCAGGCATTTCACTCTTGTGGCTGTTCCTTTTTATTTCCATTCAACTAGCCTCCTCCTCTTTTTTTTTTTTTTTTGTGTAGCTCCCCTTTTTGAAGTTAAATGCTATCGTGGCGAGTTTCTTTGGTTATTCCCCTCCCCCCCCGCAAGGTCGTTCAATTTAATTACAGTATGGTGGCTATCACTGAGCCATCATGTTATAGTCATCTCTCGGGCTATGTCTATACTACCCGCCCGGGTCGGCGGGTAGCGTTCGACTTCTCGGAGTTCGAACTATCGCGTCTCATCTAGACGCGATATTATCGAACTCCAAACGTGCTCCCGTCGACTCCGGAACTCCACCGCCGCGAACGGCGGTGGCGGAGTCAACGGGGGGAGCCGCGGACTTCGATCCCGCGGCGTCTGGATGGGTGAGTAGTTCGAACTAAGGTAGTTCGAGTTCAGCTACGCTATTCGCGTAGCTGAACTTGCGTACCTTAGTTCGACCCCCGCCCCCCAGTGTAGACCAGGCCTTGGACCAGATACTGTGCACCACTTAGGACTAATCAAGAATTGCCTCCCCCTCTGTGGGTTCCAGGACTAGCTGCTCCACGAAGCAGCCTTGAAATGCAGACAGTATTTCATGCTAGAGACATGCTTTAACGTAACATTTCTGTAGATTTGCCCTCTTCATCAGATTGCCTGCTAAAAACTGCCACGGGAAATATCCTTAACTACGACCTCCTTGTGGATTCGCTCACTGTGTGACCTTGGGAAAATAATGTTGCATCTGTTTCTGAGTTTCCCCACCCATAAAATAGCAATTATGAAACTCACCTTTGTGGTCTGCAGATTAAAAATGATATTTAGGTGTTCTTACTACGCTGGAAACACAGATTTGCAGCGAAGCAAACTTTGAACTGACACTCTCAGGCCTCACATGGGGAACGAGTGACAATTGAAAGCGTAGCTTCGTCTGCAAGCATCAGAAAGGCAGAATGTTGCAGCTCCTGGGGAGACACTGAAATGGACGGAGGGGAGGATGGGGGTCAAACAGCTCATGTTAAAACCACCTGTGACTATTGATAATAAATCAAAGTGGAAAGCACTTCGCATGTATGTGTTTCTTTAAACAGCTGGTGCTACTGTGCAAGACAGGGCACCACTGCTTTATCCCTCTGTAGGAGAGCATGGCCGTCCCTCCCTGTCAGCCTCAGAGGGAGGCCACACGTCCTCGCTGTCACATCTATAGAATGGCATTTTTTCAGAGGGGGTATTAACAGTTTGTGAAGCTCAGGCCCTCTGTCACGGCTGATTCCCCGCTCTGGCACTTCGAGTGCAGAAGGTGGGGGCCCACAAGGATTCTAAAAATGAATACTGGCCACTCCAGGGTTGTATTAAACTCCCAAGGTTACAGCTTCAATCTGACCTTGGATGGGTACATGCTGCCACCATCCAACTGCAAAAAACCCCTTTGAACCCAGAAAGGTGCACTTGGGAATTGCTCCCTGTGGGGTACACACACAGGGACTGCCGCCCCTTGCAGATTGCCGCCCCAAGCACCAGCTTGGAATGCTGGTGCCTGAAGCCGGCCCTGCCTCAAGCCCTTTCACCCTCCCTCTGGGGAAGAGCTGGGAAAGAAAACAAATGTAAATTATATTAAAAATGAAAATAAACCTGGAACTTAGGCTATTGCTAGATTTTTAAAAAGATCAAATATAATAATTAAGCGTAAAGAATGGTTTTCTTGAGGTCCAGCTTTAATGGTTATCAGTAAAACAAAAGCATTTGGGGGTTAGCACAGGGGAGACCAGAAGCGTTACAGAAATAAAAGAGATGAACCTAATTGCATCTTCCTAGACATTTCCTGATCTACTTACATATCTAGGGTTTCAAATTGGGTAGTTCTAGGTGTGATCTGGTGGCTTTCAGACCTGGTTCACAGCTTTTTACAGCATAGCTTTAGCACTGTCTCTGCTCTGTCCCCTCTCTCCGGAGAACAACAGACAAAGGGGAAGTTTTTTTCCAATTTAAAAAAGTTCTAGCCCTCCCATTGGCTCTTTTGGTCAGGTGCCCACTCCCTTCCTTTTACCTGTGGGATTTTTTAACCCTTCACAGGTAATGCAAGTAGAGAACAGCTACTAACAGGGGTTTTGTAGCTAAGTGGCTGGCTGGCTGTCCATAAAAGGGAGCTACCTCTCCCCCCTTCATTTATCATCCCCCCCACAAATCACAGATGGTGCTGGCCAGCCTGGTTCAAGTCACGTCCACACCGGCTGGGATTTCTTCCTGGAGGTTTAAGAAACAGAGTTAATAAGATACCCGCACCTCTAATTTTACTACTAATTACATGAAGAAGTAAACAGTATTTTTCACATTTCGAGGATGACAATGACTTAGAATACAGGGACATTTTTACCCAGCTGTTTCTAGGAAACCTTTCCAAGAGAGGCAACAGCCACTTTGTTAGAGACTCCTGAAATGTGTTATATTTCAAAATCAAAGTCTTGAAGAGCTACACTCCACCAAAGAAGTTTTTTGTTAGTTTATTTGACTGTGTGAAGCCACTTCAGTGCAGCATGGTCAGTCTGCCAATGGAAACGCCATCCCCAAATGTATGGGCATAGCTTCTCTAGAGCATACGCAATAGCGTAACATTCTTTTTCCGAGACTGACCAGTGGCTTTCCCTCCCAGAAAGTTTTTTGACTGAGAAACACGACAGGATGGAATTGTTGATCTGGTCCTTCCTGCATTAAAACTGCTCCTACATCATGCTCGGACGCATCTGTGGTTACGACAAAAAGTTGGTCGAAGTCTGGGGCCCTGCGTGCAGGGTCAGACGTAAGGGCCGCCTTAAGCTGGTTAAAGGCTTTTTGACACTTTTCAGTGCACTGAACTGCATTTGGCTGTTTTTTCCTGGTTAGGTCTGTCAGTAGTGTAGCAATTTGGCTGTAGTTTGGTACAAATTGTCGGTAATACCCAGCCAAGCCCAAGAAGGATTGGACCTGTTTCTTTGACTTAGGAACAAGCCAATTTTGGATAGCATTTACTTTAGCCTGTTGATAGTTCCTTGACCCACCTGGTGTCCAAGGTACCGTTACTATGTTTAGGCCTATTTGACATTTTTTTGGCCTTAACGGTTAATCCTGCCTCCCTTATGCGCTGGAAGACATCTTGGAGGTGTTCCAGGTGTTCTGCCCGTGAATCTAGCCACATTGACAAGGTAGGCTACTGCAAATTCCTCAGATTCAGCCAGAAGGTTATCCACCGGTCTCTGGAAGGTGGTGGGTGCATTTCGCAGTCTGAAAGGGAGCACATTAAATTCATACAGCCCTACATGGGTGATGAAGGCTGACCTTTCCTTGGCGGGGTCATCTAGCAGCGCTTGCCAGTATCCCGTAGTTAAATCTAAGGTGGAGATGAACTGGGCATGTCCCAGTTTCTCCAATAGCTCATCTCTGTGTGGCATTGGATAGTTTTCTGGGTGAGTTACAGCATTGGGATAATCGTCATAGACTGAAAAAGTTCATATTCTTGACTAGCCTTGTCCTGGACAGGCAGCCTGGCTGTAGACAAGTTAAAAGAGTTGGCCTTAAAGGGTTGCACCATCACTTGGGCCTCTGGGTCGATGAATTTGGGGTCCCCCAGGGGTTGGTGGATAGCTGACACCTGCGCTCCAGTGTCTTTCCATGCAGTAATCTTCCTCCCACTCACAGTTTCCCTTTGCTCTGGGGGTATTTGCGAGGCATCTGGGCCTGAAGGCTCTTGGTGAGACCCTGGGGTGATGAGTTGTAGTCGGCTGGTGCTCTTGAGGCAGTTGGCCTTCACATGCCCCAGCTCATTGCATTTGAAGCATCACCCAGCTGACTGTGGGGTGGGGTGAGGTGGATGGTTGGAGAGCAGGGTGGTGGGATAAGAGGGCATTTGGGGTCTCCCTGGCTGTGTGGACGGCTCCTCCTTGTGAGGTGGGGCCTTGGGCTGACCCCGATGGTGTGGTGTCTGCTCGGGTGGCCCCTTCTGGTATCCACACCAACTGCTACTAGCTTTTTTTCTTCTCTGCCACCTCCACCCATTTGGTTCTGATCTCCCCCACCTCAAATTACAGTTTTGGGCTTCCCCTCTAGGATGTACCTTTTTATTTCCTCAGGAACACCCTCTAAGGACTGCTCCATTTGTATTAGGAGAGACAAATCTTCCAGAGACTTAACATTTGCTCCTGATATCCAGGCATCCCAATTTTGTACAATGTGGTAGGCGTGTCGGGAAAAATGCCACATCTCGTTTCCACCTTAGGGCTCTGAACCGCCGACGGGCATGCTCGGGTGTTAGCCCCATCCTAATTTTGGCCTTGTGTTTAAAAAATTTGTCCAGGTGAGCCAGATTCATCTCCAGGTCAGTGTTCAGTTGAGACTTAGGGGCTGTGTCATGTGCTGGCACCTGGTCTGTCGGCGTCACAGAGGCCACTGTCTCTGAATCATCCTCCCGGTTCCTGACAATTATAAGGTGTACCAGGAACTCATGAAAAGGGCAGCCTGGGTACACAGGTAGAATTGGTTAATGACAATCCAAATAAGTTAGTTCATATTTGACATATTGCTGGGCCTGCTAGAGTGGTTTTGCTTATTCATGAGGCCCATCTGGGAGCTTACTATGATCCTTCGGCAAAGTCCCTCTTGTCTGATGCCCACTGCCACGAGAACAGAAAAGAGGAGCCAGATTCCTTCTTAGGGATGTGAATATTTTTATTCATCCCCAACCTCAGGTTCTTTGGCCTTCATTATGCTTAACCATCAATTCCACTGATTCCAAGAACTTTAATGAAGCTCAGACAAGACTCTCAGTGGTTTGAGCATTGGCCATCTAAACCCAGGATTGTGAGTTCAATCCTTGAGGGGGCCATTTGGGGATTTGTCCTACTTTGGGCAGGGGGTTGGACTAGATGACCTCCTGAGGTCCCTTCCAACCCTGATATTCTAAGACTCAGCTTCTATGATTATCATTGCACCGGTATGGCACAGACAATACTGCTTTCCAGAACTGGTCAGGCTGGCGATACGGCCAACAGTCCCCCTTCCTCTTATTCCCAACTTGATATTGCAGAACGGCATCTTCATCATCCTCACCAGGTAGGTCACTGCAGAGCCAGAGGGGAGAGCGCCCCCTGCTGGATCCCCTGTTCCCTGCATCACAGCATCCCCTAGCGCTGCACTTGGTCATAGGTGTCAGCGCTGACTGCAAGCGGAGAGCGCCCCCTACTGGCTCCCCACCCTGTTTCCTGCAGCACAGCACCCCCTACTGAACTCTTCCCTGCAGTACAGTGCCCCCATCCACTGCTACTCTCCAGCCTCATCCATCACTCCCGTCTCTCTCCTTCTTTCCATCCTTTGCCTCCCCCAGCCTTGAGGAGTCAACCAGTACATCAACTTGTCCACCGAGGAGGCAGGGGCAAGTGTGCCAGTGACACATCGGTACGAGGTGAGGCTGGCAGCAGGGAGCCAGGACTCCTGGGTTCTATCCCCAGCTCTGGCAGGGCAGTGGGGTCTGAAGGTTAGAGCAGAGGCTGGAGATCAGAGCTCCTGGGTTCTCTTCATGCAGTGCCCTATGGTGAGTCTGGTGGTTTTTTGTTTGTTTTTTTTTTCAGGTCAAGAACCTGCGGCAGCGAAGCATCCCCATCTCGGTCACGTTCCAGTTCCCCGTGGAGCTGAGCGGAGTCTGGGTGTGGGACGTCTCTGAGGTCGTCCCCTCCAAGGTACCTGCCTCTCCCTGCCCGTGTGTGTGTGTGTGTGAGATGGGCCCAGTGACGCCTCTGCCCTACAGCGCCCCCTAGAGCTCCATTTGCAATTAGACGTAGGGGGCAGTTATCTGTGCAAAGGGCATATGTAATCACCCAATTAACTACTGCACTAACACGCATAAAGGAACAACAGAATTGGCAATTTGCACTTGCATTTAACACGCCTGTGTCTGTAATTGTGGTTAAAAACTTGTGCTTGAATTGTATGAAAATCTAGCCCTAGCAGTCTGCCTAAATGTGGAATTGAAAAATAAATAAAAAGGAAAAGGGTAAGGAGATGTCTATGTAGGGACATATATGTAGATAGAACAGGGTCTGTGGGAAAGCTACAAAAAGGAAAACTCCAGCATGGGAACAACATTCAAGCCAATGGATTTTTCTCCCTGGGGAAAGGCAGGAAGAGTCTGAGGCTACGTCTACACTACAGAGTTTTGTTGACAGAAGTTATGCCACTTTAATTAAACTGCCATTGCTTGTCCACACAATGCTGCTTGTGTCGGCAAAGTACATCCACACTAGAAGCTCTTGCATTGATACAGTCGAGGACTGTCAACACCAGCATCACTTGCCTGGAGAAAATTGAAGAGTGATCCTGAGCCACAACATCTGCTCTGGTTCCGTGTTCCCCCTGCTCGAGCTACATTGGGACAGTAGAAGTGGAGCCCATGGATTGCCTGGTGACTGGTTCCAGTTGTCATCAGCTGCCGTCCATCTTCTGCTTGCCTCTGCCATTGGGACCTGCAAGTATAAAACCCATAGTGTCGCCAAGGGTAGTTGGGAGCCAGGCTTCATGCCTATATGGTGAAACCACTGAAGTGTCTGTTATTTATCTTTCCCTCTGGGTTTCCCTCCTTCCATACACTTCCCTCAATAAATGGTGGTTTGTTTTGCACCTTATTAAGTCTTTACTTACCCAATGCAGTGGGGGAGCGTCTAACGTTCCAGACACAGATTAGATACTGGAAACTGGGGCCAAACTGACAATCTTCTAGGCACCTCTTGCTATAATATTCTCAGTGCAATAGCCTGAGACTCAGGTGTCTTTCCATCCTCTGCTGTCCCAGCTGCCCATCAATCTATAGAAAGGAGGTGCCCTAAGCCCCTACAAATAAAAGTAAGACAATCAGTTTTCTAATGTAACCGATGGCCCTGCCAAGTCTTTCTCACTCAGGTTCAAGTCCTACAATCGTATTCAGGCAAAAACCCTATTGGTTTCCGAGAAGCTTTGCCATGATCTTGCTACAGTGGCCTAGCGAATAAAAGGTCATTTAAAAAAAAACAAAAAACAACTAATTGCAACATGGCTACAGGCAACTGTGATTGATTACAGCCAGCTGTTTTTTTTTTTTCCTTGATGCAGCTCCGCTTGGTGAAAAGTGGAGATCTATTCTACGAATAAAAGAAGAGAAAAATGAAAGTAAGTGTTAAATTTCATTTTACTTGCCAGCTGGGGCAGGGTTTCCAGGAATTAAGAGCTGTTCATGAGAACAGTGACACCATAAACAAACATGGATTTTTGGACATGCTTGTAAGAGATAGGCCAGAGCCTGGAGTCCCCCTGGATGTATTAGACCCAGCCCCAAGGGCAGAGGCCCACAAATGCAATTATCCAGCCCAAGGTTATGCTTCCTGGGATGCTCAGGGGGTTTTCTGTGGGCTCTGAGTCATCAGGGCTATGCAGGGTTGATTTTTACAAAGTAACCACACAGAACCCAAACCTTTCCTTCAGAATGCCCAGGGGCTTGTATTGAGATTTAAAATCCAAATGTCTCCTATAGTACACATACCTCATGCTTACCTTTCTACCTTTTGAATACCAAACACCCCTCCACTAATCCCACCAAATAAACTGCGTTTCTCTTAGTCAAAAACTAGATATTTGCCCAAGTCTGGTTTCCTTGCTGTAATCAACCACCTCCCATTTCCCTTTAGCCCTCCTGTAGCCTCTTCACTCCTTCATATACTTATAAGCAGAGTCAGGATGAGCTCTACCCTGACATCTGGTGGTGAATTATAGTGAGTGTGGAAAAGAACTTAGGGGGCTGATCTTGTTTGAATAGGCACACACACTCTGCCTAGCATGAGTCCATGGCAGCCCAAAATGGTCACTTTGACAGCTGTGGGATCCCCAATTTCTCGGTTATTGGGGTAGGAGGAATAAAGTATTGTTACCGGATTATGTGAATGAAGGACTATGAGACTGTTTTATGACAGAGGGTCTCACCATCAACTAAGTAGCACTTGCTAGACAAGGGACATGGGTTCCAAAACCCAGTGAACTGAGAGAGGTTGGGGACAGGCCCTTTTTGGTCTGGGCCCCCTTTTGAGGGCTGGGCACACCAATTGCACCTTCTTCTTTCTCTCCATTGTTGAATATCAGAGCTAATTTTGATTCTACTAGGAGTCTAACTAGAGGCTGCTGAGCTGAAGTCACTTTGGGCCAATGGTGCACCAGCACTGGAGCTCCCCTACTACAAGCTGAAATCACTAAGAGTTAAAACTACTAAAAGAGCTAAAATTACTGAGCTGAGATCGCTGAATGCTGTGTTAACTAGTTGGGAAGCTTGAAGATATATTGCTAAGTGGTGAGCAGAGCAGTTGCAGGACGGTTGGAGTGGAGCGGTTTGCAGGGACAGCTGGAGTGGTTCATGGGATGGCTGGTGGAGTGGAGCAGCTGGCGGAGTGGAGCAGCTTTGTGGGATGCTTGGAGCGGCCCACAGAACAGCGAGTGGAGCAGAGCAGAGCGGAGCAGTTTGCGGGGACGGCTGGAGCGGTTCGCGGGACAGCTGGAGGAGCGGAGCCAGTCGTGGTGAAGGCTGCAGCAGAACTCCACGGAGAGGCAGGGGCAGTTGGCCTTGGCCCATGTAAGGTGCCCCTTAACACTCCATGTGCCCCCCCCAATTCCACCCAGGCTGGGGGGGTAATACTCTGCAGATAAACTTTTGAACTCTGGGGCAGCACTGACCAGGGACAGAGACTTTGGGGTTGTTGGACTTTGGGGTGATTTGGACTTAAGACCCTGAGGGGAAAAGGACATTGCCAGACTTACTTGAAGGTGGGTCTTTTGCTCATGGTTTGTGTTATGAATCCTGTTTGTGGTGTTTCCCCAATGTAATGCCGCATTGTTTCCCTCCTTTATTAAAAGGATTTTGCTACACTCAGACTCCGTGCTTGCGAGAGGGGAAGTATTGCCTCTTAGAGGCGCCCGGGGGGGTGGTATGTAATTGTCCCAGGTCACTGGGTGGGGGCTCGAGCCGGTTTTGCATTGTGTTATTGAAACGGAACCCCTAGATACTGAACCCGGCCCTTGTTGCTGCCAACTCAGAGGGGCAGAAGGGTTACATACTTATCCCAGCACCATCATGTGCAGGCGTGGGCACATGGCTAGCCTAGATGGCCTGTTGAGGTGTGAATGGCAAACACTGCCCCAAGCGGAGAGCAAGGAATCAGTTCCCCAGGAGGATGGGTGTGGTTAGGAAGAAGTAGCTGTCTCCACTCTCTCCCCATAACTTGCAGAAATGCAAATATTCCAGGCTCATCTATTTGACCAGTGAATGGGGGGTTTGCAGGAGTGGAGTCCAGAACAACAAAAAGCTTCCCAAATAGAGGACCTAGATATGAGTGTAGGGCAGGGGTCGGCAACCTTTCAGAAGTGCTGTGCCGAGTCTTCATTTATTCACTCTAATGTAAGGTTTCGCGCACCAGTAATACATTTTAACGTTTTTAGAAGGTCTCTTTCTATAAGTCTATAATATATAACTAAACTATTGTTGTATTAAAGTAAATAAGGTTTTTAAAATGTTTAAGAAGCTTCATTTAAAATTAAATTAAAATGCAGAGACCCCGGACCGGTAGCCAGGACCTGGGCAGTGTGAGTGCCACTGAAAATCAGCTCGTGTGCCGCCTTCGGCACCTGTGCCATAGGTTGCCTACCCCTGGTGTAGGGTAAGACTGGAAAATCATTTGGCAAACACAGCCACCTTGGAAGATAGCTTTTACTCTAGTATGGGGAGGAGATGCTGTCTGCTCATGGCCGGAAAACTCCCATCTCATATGCAATATTTTGTAAGATCAAATTGGAGTCGCTGTGAAAACTATCGTGATAGAAAGGAGCTATGTCAATATGTAAATACCTAAGACTGTATCAATGGTAATTTGTTAATTTATTTCCTTTTTGAGAGGGGAGGGTTTTGTTACAGGTTGGATAAACCCTAATTCAAACTGCCCTTTGTTCAGGACTCATGTCAGAAAAACACCATCAAGCTCCTTTATGAAATGGCTAGCTGAAACCATAGACGCTGCTTCTCAGATGTTACCAGCTTTGCCCGTAACTTTGGGGTAGGCTCATTTACTAGGGTTTGGTCATTCTACTGCTTGTATCACTTGTGTTCTCATACGGAGCTCTATGTCTCCCTCCTGCTAGTTCCCTCCCAATGGAGCTCTCCTGCAGGAGCGAGGTTCCCCAGGGCTGGGTTCCTCCAGCCCCAGAATCAGACGAACAGACACACACACACACACACCCATTAACAGATGTATCTGAGAGGACCGCGTTGATCCGCACTCCCAAGCTGACCCCTTATATGTCCCTGGACTCAGCAGGCTGGGTCGAACAGCACTTCCAGGCTGCCACCCTCAGATGCTCTGATTCAGCATGTCCCTATCTCCACTTTTACGTTACAATTCTTCTCTGCTCTCCCTCGCTGGCGGCTGCCGCTGCAGCCTGGCTGGAAGGGAGCAGGGCTGGCGGCAGGTGACTGCTGTGTCTGTGGAGAGGAGGAGAATGGTAGCTCCCCCGCCCCCTGGCAGGCATCTCGGAGTGGACTCTGGGTGAGTGCTGGGAGTGGGAGCGGGAGTCCTCCTCTCTGGCCCCAGCCCCGGGGCAGCCTGCCTCCTGCACAAGTGAAACTGTACAAAGTTTGAGCTCCTGTTGCTGTGACAAGACTGGCGCTGACCATTCAATGCCTAGCTATAAATTGCTGGCGCAGTTGACAGCGTCTGTCAGTCTATTTTTTTAAACCTCAGGTTGTTCTAAACTTAGATCTGTGCCCACTGGTATTAACACACAGCGCTTCCCCAACACCTCCTCGGATCTCCCCCTCCCGCTGCTTGCTGTGGGGTGCATTCCCTCGGCCAAGGGGACCGCATTGTCCTCATCAGCCCTCTCTCTCTCTCTCTCACACACACACACACACACACACACACACACACACACACACACACACACACACACACACAGAGCGATCGCCCCTGGGGATCTGCTTGCCAGCAGAGACGAAACCTCCGCGGGAATAGAGAGACAAGGGGCTGCCAAACCACAGCTTTGCAATGAGTTTTTCTGCCCGTTGAAACTGATCTGGGTGCTGCAGCGGCATTTGCTGCTTGCTCCCCTGTGGCCAAGTCATTTCACTTTCCACCTGGGGAGATTCACAGGTTCTTAATTACTCTGCAGGGAAGGATCTCCATACAACATGTGCACACCCCAACCGACCAATGTATCCCCTGCCCAGCCCCACCCCAGAGTCCGCACCCCCAGCAGAGCCTGCACCCCACCAACCCAGCCCTCTGTCCCTGCCCTGAGCCCCTCCACACCCAAAAACGCTCATCCCCAGCTCCACCCCAGAGCCAGAGTCCTCACCCCCAACCCTTACAAGGCAGGTATGTGGGGGAGGGTGGGACTTGGACCCGTTCTGGGCACCACTAAAAAATTATACAAACCTGCTGCCTCTGGCTGTTTGATTCCTGCTGTGTTCAGGGAAACAGGACTTTGCATGTTCATTGTAAACAAACAGGATTGTGTCAAAGAAATCCCTGACTCCATCATCAATTTAGCCTTCTAGCACAAAAAGCCCACAAGACCTTGAATTCTGACTAACCACTCAATGCAAAAAGATTAACACAATGGGTGGTGGGTGGAGCCCCCCTTTGGGCAGGCTAGCTCCTGTCTCTGACCCATCCACCTCCCCCACCATGACCGGAACCCCTTTGCCCCCCTCCCCCCAGGGCCAGAGCTACAATCCCCCCACCCGGAGATGCCCTGAGTGCCTCCCTATGCCGGAGGAGCCCAGTGCTGGCTGAAGCCCTGAGCCTGCCGCACCTGCCTGGAGGAGCCCCAGGCCAGGCACAGCCGCACTGCACCTCCCCTCTTCTCCCCACACCCAGCCACAAACAACCTGTCAGTAGAAGACCATCTTCGGTAACCATGTGTCATCCATCTTCATAACACGACCGGTCCAGCGAAACTGTTAGTTCATAAGCATTGCTTCCATGCCCATGATACCACACAGCTTAAGGGCCTCCGTGTTTGGAATTCTGTCCCACCCGTTCACATGGGCAACCTTCCTGAGGCAGCGCATATGGAACAGGACAGTCAGGACGACTAGTGACTGTCCAACTGCTTGACAAACTGCTACCTTCCTATGAAGTTTAACATCAGGGTCATTCCATAGGCGTTTGGTCAATCTTCCAAAAGCAGCGCTGGCTTTGGCTACATGAGCAGTCACAATGTGGTCAGTGTTTATACCGGAGGAGAGTACACTTCCAAGGTAGCAGAACTTGTCAACAGCCTTAAGCACAGTATCAGCAGCAGTGATCACGGGAGTGCTGGGCTCTTTCCAAACAGACTGAGCTATAATTCTGCAGAAATGGACCTGGGGATTATAGTGGATGAGAAGTTGGATATGAGTCACCAGTGTCCTCTTGTTGCCAAGAAGGCCAACATCATATTGGGCTGTATTAGTAGAAGCATTGCCAGCAGATCGAGGGAAGTGATCATTCCCCTCTATTCAGCACTGATGAGGCCTCATCTGGTGTATTGCATCCAGTTCTGGGCCCCCCACTAGAGAAAGGATATGGACAAATTGGAGAGAGTCCAGTGGAGGGCAATGAAAATTATTAGGGGACTGGGGCACATGACTTATGGGGAGAGCCTGAGGGAAGTGGGCTTATTTATTCTGCAGAAGAGAAGAGTGGGGGATTTGATAGCAGCCTTCAACTACCCGAAGGGGGTTCCAAAGAGGATGGCGCTTGGCTGTTCTCAGTGGTGGCAGATGACAGAAGAAGGAGTAATGGTCTCAAGTTGCAGTGGGGAAGGTCTAGGTTGGATATTAGGAGACACTGTTTCACTAGGATGGTGGTGAAGCACTGGAATGGGTTACCTAGAGAGGTGGTGGAATCTCCATCCTTAGAGGTTTTTAAGGTCAGGCTTGACAAAGCCCTGGCTGGGATGATTTAGTTGTTGTTGGTCCTGCTTTGAGCAGGGGGTTGGACTAGATGACATCCGGAGGTCTCTTCCAACCCTAATGCTCTATGATTCTATAATCTCTGTCTTCTTGAGGTTCACAGTGAGTTCAAAACAGTGAGCAGAGTTAGCAAAATGATCAAAAAGTTTCTGAGGGGTAGCCATGTTAATCTGTATCAGGAGACCTTCTTATGAAATGTTGAGAATTGGCCACATCCACCCTGATTGAATTAGCCTCGTTAGCACTGACCCCCACCCCACACACTTGGTAAGGCAACTCCCATCTTTTCATGTGCTGTATATTTATACCTGCCTACTGTATTTTTCACTCCATGCATCTGATGAAGTGGGTTATAGCCCACAAAAGATTATGCACAAATAAATTTCTTAGTCTCTAGGTGACACAAGGACTCCTCGTTGTTTTTGCAAAAAGTTTCTGTGCATCCTCAACTGAATGAGCCAACAATGCACAGTCATGAGCAAAGAGGAGGTCATGGATGATTGTTGTGAACACTTTGGTGCGAACCTGAAGTCTTCAGAGATTGAAGACGCTGCCATGAGTTTGGAACTGAATGGGTGTGCCCAATTTGTAATCCTTGAAAGCAATGAATAGCATTATTGAAAAGTAGATGCTGAACAGGAGAGGAGCAAGGACACATCCTTGCTTTGTACTATTTGATACTTCAAAAGGTACCAATGTCTCTCCATTGTCAAGGAAAGGACCCAGCATACCATCGTGAAAGGACCAAACTGTATTGATGAATTTTTCAGGACAGCCCATTCACCCAAGTACCTTCCAAAGCCGGTTTCTGTTGACCGTGTTGAATGCCTTGGTCAGGTCGATGAAAATCATGTGGAGATCCTGCTGTTGCTCTCTACATTTTTCTTGGATATGCCTGGAAGTGAATATCATATTGACAGTGCCTCAATCAGCATGAAATTCACACTGACTTTAAGGAATGATGCCATTTGTGAACCCATGTAATGAGAGCCGATTGTAGAGGATGCGGGCCAGGATCTTACCAGCTAGAGACAGCAGTGAGATGCCTCGGTGGTTGTCACAGCATGCATGGTCACCTTTCCTTTTGTATATATGTACAATCAGGGCATCTTTGAAGTCCTGTGGAACTTGCTCTTTTTCCCAAATGATGATGAATAAACGGGTGAGATGATGCATGGATTGGCCACCACCAGCTTTGTAAATCTCCAATGGGGTCGCATCACCGCCAGGTGCCTTTCCAGATTTCATCTGCTTGGTGGATTTTTGTACCTCATCAAGAGTTGGGGGTGTAACCAGCTGTGAATCATTATCCCACCGAGGAATCTCTTCAAGAACACTGCTGTCAAAAGTTGGTGTCTGGTTTAATAGATTGCAAAAATGTTTGGCCCAGCAATCAATGATTTCAGTACTATCTGTAATCAGAGTACTGCCCTCAGCAAAGCGCATTGGTGTAGAGCCAGCATCAGCTGGCCCAGAGACTGCCTTCAGCCCATCATAGAATGCTTTAAAATCGTTGCTGTCAGCTGCATCTTGAAGTTTGACCTCTTTGCATTTCCACCAGTCCTCCTTCATTTGCCGTAATTTGATTTGTGTCTTCTGCTTAGCTCAAATGTATGCTGATTTCCTGGAGGCTTTCTCTTTATCATTAATCCAAGCCAGGTATGTCACATGCATCTCATCAAGAAGAGCACAGGCATCTTTATCTTTGTTGTCAAACCAGTCCTTGTGTTTGCATGTTTGGAAACCCAGTACTTCGACAGCAGTTTTATAGGTTGTTTTGTTGATGTTGATCCAGTCCTCCTCAGTAGTGACTGGCTGCTCTGGACCTTCATTGTTGATGGCTAAGGAGGCATCAAGACTGAGTTGGAAACAATGCTTGTGTCCCGGTCATGGCCCCTTTCATCATGGCCCTTGATATCTGTCTGTAGGTATAATAATTCCTACGGCTGGAGCGCAGCTGGGACTGGACAGCCTCCTCCCCCCAAACACTGATGAGGTCCAGCACCTCGGCATTGCTCCATGCTGGGGATGTCCTGGCGCATGGAGGCAGGGTCACCTGGAAAGATGCGCTGAGAGCACTCCAAGGAAGGGGACTTTCAAATTTACCAGAGAATTGAAAGGGCGGGTCTGACGGTTGGTCACCTGAGGGCAGGGCAGTAGAGTTCAAAGTGACGACCAGAGTGGCTAGAACAGGCATTGTGGGACACATCCTGGAGGTCGATCAGAGCACAGTAATAGACCAGGGCGTCCACACTGGCACCGCGGTGCTCCAGCCTGAGCGCAATAAGCTCTATGCCTCTCGTGGAGGTGGATTACCAGTGGTGCTCCAGCCACGGGGTCCGGGCGCTCTAAGTGCCTTGCCAGTGTGGACACCTCAGGCGTTATGGCGCCCGGGGCTGATTTAATGCACTCGAACTTCCTAGTGTAGACAAGGCCTAGATCCCCTCCCGAGGAAGACTCACCAGGCTGCAGCTGCCATAAAACAGGCATAGGAGGAGGCAGATGGGTGGATATTAAGACCCAGGGGTGCTCTGCCCTATGCTGCTACATATTCTGCATGTGGCCAAGGATGGCCCTGAGTTAGTGAGTGTGTCTGTTTAGCTGTGTGCGTGTCTCACTGCAGTTGTGTTTGTAATTGTGTATCTCTTGTCTGTCTCAGTGTAGCTGTGTGTGTCTGTGTGTCTGTCCAGTTGTCTGACTGTCTGTCTGGTTGTGTGTGTGTGTGTTTCAGGATAGGTGTGTGCGCAGTGTTCTCCCCAAGATTTGAAACTAGAGGTTTGTTTGAATTTACAAAGGGTGGGGGTGAGGAGGGTGGAAAATGACTAGCTGACCACTGGCATGGAGGGGCGTGGGGGAGGTCAGGGTGTGTGTGTTTGGTTGTTTTATTTGTTTGTTTTTCATCTGTCTCCAGTTGTGTGTGTGTCTGACTAGTTGGGTGTTTCAGTGTAGTTGATTTTTTTCCCGCATCTTCTCCATTCTGTTCCCGCCCTATAACACCCTGAGTCCCCGCTCCGCCCCTGGCAGTGCTTCTCTCTTTTCAGATAGCACTTGTCTTTCCTCTGAGCTCTGCTGCCTCCTCTGCAGGCAGTGCCCTTGAACCTGACACGTCCTACCAGAGCATCCCTGCTCCATAGACACCCCTCACCCAGCACAGGATGGACCCCCTGCCTCTGCTCCTCTACCTGTGTGCAGGTAGGTGCCAGCCAGAGGGACTGGGAAAAGCTGGGCTCCTCCACATGGGTGCCCAGCGAGTACCCCTCTGACAGGGGGATGGGAGCAGTTGGATGGTCAGGACTCCTGGGTCCTATCCTTGCCTGGCTCTGGGAGAGGAGTGGGGTCAGTGGGTTACAGCAGGAGGCCTGTGCATCAGGACTTGTGGGTTCTCTTCTCAGCTCTGGGAGAGGAATGGGGCTCTAGTGTCTTGTGTGGGGGAGGGCTGGTAATCAGGACTCCTGGGTTCAGTTCCCTCTGTGTTCTGTTCCTTCCAGACTCTCTGGGATGGGAGTGGGTCACAGGTACGACTCCCTTTCTCTGTGGGGCGTGTGTGCTCGGTAGGATGTGTGGGGAGGGTCCGGCAGGTGTGAAGTGGATGCAGTGTTTGCAATTGCTCAATCTTTCTGTAAAATCATAGCCGCTTCCTCCTGCTTCAAGGTCACATCTCTCCTGTCTGTGAGGCCTGGACCCATCAGGGAATGGAGGGGGGCAGACTTCGGGGTGGCTGAGGATGAGAGGGATGGACTGGGAAGGGGGGACAGACTGGGAGATGGGACTTGAAAGGGGATGAAGGGAGGAATGGGGGAGGCCACCTCAGCTCTTCTCCCACCCTCAGCTCCTTTGCCCCCAGGCCCCACCCACCCAGCCCCACTTTGCCCCATATCTGGTCCTCCTATAGCCCTGGAGGGTCTCTGCTGTGACTCCCATGATACAAGCTTACCAGGGCACCCTGCACTAATTGATAGAATCAGCAGAGAGACCAAGAACTGCCTGGGCGAAGTTGCTCCTTGTGCAATGCTGTGGCCAATCCTTGGAGGCATAAGCAGGGGAATCTCGGGTAGGAGCAGAGAGGTTATTTTACCTCTGTATTTGGTCCTGGTGAGACCTCTGCTGGACTCCAGTGTCCAGTTCTGGAGCCCACACGTCAAGAAGGATGTTGATAAACTCAAGAGGGTTCGGAGAACAGCCATGAGAATGATTGAAACATTAGAAAACCTCCCTGATAGGCTCAAGGAGCTCAATCTACCACTATTTAGATTAACAACGTGAAGACTAAGGAGTGCTTATCTCAGTCTATAAATACCTTCCTGGGGAACAAATGTTTGATGACGGACTCTTCAGTCTAGCACAGCGGTTTTCAACCAGGGGTGCGCGGCCCAAAGGGAGTCCACAAGCCCTTTCAAGCGGGCCGCGGAGCTCTGCAGCAGAAGCCCCGGCATCCTCCTGCGGGGCTGAAGCTGGGGGAGGTGCAGGGCTGAATCCCTGATTTTTGGTGCCCCCCCGCAGGGCTGAGACGAGGGGAGGTGAGGGGCTGAATCTCCAATTGCCGGTGCCCCCCTGCGGGGATGAGGCTGGTGGGGGCGCAGGGCTGAATCCTGGAGCTCCAATGCTCCCTGTGGGGCAGAAGCCCTGAGCTCATGGGAAGAGCTAGGGACACAGGGGCATTGTCCCCCCTCCCCCTCAACTGCAGTGCAAAATCACGGCAGTCCTGGGGCAGCTCCCCACCTCCCCCCCACTCGCCACCCCCTGGCCAGGTCAGAGGCAGGAAGCCAGAGCCCAGCAATGTGAGACAACTGCTGCTCTGGCTGGTGCATGGAGCAGGCAGCAGCAGTAGCCGTCCTGCCTCTCCTGCTGGTGCCCTAGATTGAAGCTCTCTGAGCCCCCTCTGCTCCCAGAATGGCAGCCGGTAAGAGCCCCCCAGCTCTGTGGCTGGCGGACCCCAACTGAAGGGGAGTCCTCCCAGCACAGTCCTTAATACCCCTCTCCCTACACCTTGAGCAACCCCCCTGCACACACACAGCCCCTAGCTATCCTCTCCCAACACCCTGAGCTATGTCCTCCCCGCATCCTCAGCTACTTCCTCCCGGCTTCTTGATTTACCCTCCTGCCCCCACACAGGCCCAGCTACCCTCTCCCTGCACCCTGAGCAACCCACTCCCCTGCTCACACACTGCCCATAACTACCCTCTGCCTGCACCTTAAGCTGTTTTCAAACTTTTTGAGCTAAGCCCCCAACCTTCTATGTGGGGCTCGAGCCCCACTGTCCCCTGTCTCCCCCAAATAGAAGTCAAACTACATCTATGCCCAAAGCCCTTCTGCCCCCCTCCACCCTCCTGAGCCCTGGAATTTTTATAGCATGTTGAGGGAGGCCTCAGAGAGAAAAAAGTTGAGAACCCCTGGCCTAGAAGATAAAGATCTAACACAATCCAATGCCTTGGGAGTTGAAGATTTTTAACAGCGAAAGTAATTAGCGACTGCAACAATTTACCAAGGGTCGTGGTGGATTCCCTTGTTGGGATATAATATGTAATATGATATATGCTATGGGGCCTGGTGTGGCTGTTGTGTGTTTGAAACTGGAGGGCATGACCTGCATTTTGGCAAAAACACTAATGACATCACAAAGTGAATTATATCTAAATCTGCTCAATTAAAAAAATAAACCTTCCAGTCCACAATGGTCAAATATTAAAATTAAAAAAAAAGACCACCCCAAAAATTAACAGTCCATCATTAGTATAATGTTTTTAAGAACTGGTCCCCCAAGCTTTACAGCTTTTCCAAATTTAATGTTACATCCAATGGTTACACTATTTGTATTAATAATTTTATTAACATTTATTATGTTATGTTCATACTGCCAAATAAAAAAGCAACAAAAAGTTCTAAGGCAAATAATATATAAAATTAAATGGTTTGCAAAATTATAAAGTAATACAAGATTAATACCATTAATTATTATATCAACATGGGGAATATTGAGATATAAAAAATCTATATATCTATGTAACATGTTATAGGCCATGGGTTTTAGTGTGGCTGTCGTGTGTTTGAAAACTGTGTCCATGACTTGCATTCTCCGGTTTGTGTTATGCAGGAGGTCAGAATAGATTATCACAATGGTCCCTTCTGGCTGTAGCCTTTTATTTTATTTAAAAAAACAACAAGGAGTCCAGTGGCACCTTAAAGACTAACATATTTATTTGTGCATAAGCTTTTGTGGGTAAAAAAACCTCACTTCTTCAGATGCATGGAGTGAAAGTTACAGATGCAGGCATTATATAATGACACATGAAGTGATGGGAGTTACCTCACAAGTGGAGAACCAGTGTTGTCAGGGCCAATTCAATCAGGGTGGATGTAGTCCACTCCCGATAATAGATGAGATGGTGTCAATTCCAGGAGAGGCAAAGCTGCTTTTGTAGTGAGCCAGCCACTCTCAGTCCCTATTCAAGCCCAAATTAATGGTGTTAAATTTGTAAATGAATTTTAGTTCTGCTGTTTCTCTTTGAAGTCTGTTTCTGAAGTTTTTTTTGTACAAGAATCCTTACTTTAAAATCTGTTACAGAATGTTCAGGGAGATTGAAGTGTTCTCCTACTGGCTTTTGTGTGTTACCATTCCTGATGTCCGATTTGTGTCTATTTATTCTTTTACATAGGGACTGTCTGGTTTGACCAATGTACATGGCAGAGGGGCATTGCTGGCACATGATGGCATATATCACATTGGTAGATGTGCAGGTGAATGAGCCCCTGATGGTGTGGCTTATGTGGTGGGTCCTCTGATGGTGTCACTAGAGGAGATATGGGGACAGAGTAGGCAATGGGATTGGTTCCTGGGTTAGTGTTTCTGTGATGTGGTGTGCAGTTGCTGGTGAGTATTTGCTTCAGGTGCGGGGGCTGTCCGTAAGCAAGGACTGGCCTGTCTCCCAAGGTCTGTGAGAGAGAGGGATCGTTTTCCAGGATAGGTTGTAGATCGTTGATAATGCACTGGAGAGGGTTTAGCTGGGGGCTGTACATGATGGCCAGTAGTGTTCTGTTATTTTCCTTGTTGGGCCTGTCCTGAAGAAGGTGATTTCTGGGTACCTGTTTCACTCTGTCAATCTGTTTTCTCACTTCCCCAGGTGGGTATTGTAGTTTTAAGAATGCTTGATAAAGATCTTGTAGGTGTCTGGCTCTGTCTGAGGGATTGGAGCAAATTCAGTTGTATCTTAGGGCTTGGCTGTAGACAATGGATCATGTGATGTGTCCTGGATGGAAGCTGGAGGCATGTAAGTAAGTATAGGATTCTTTGCTGCTTTTACAGAACCAGACTAACACGGGTACCCCTCTGATACTTGACACAATGCATTGTCGTTTCCTCAGGAAGTCAGTGGTGTCTCGAAGATACCTAGGGGTGCTGGTAGCGTAGGGCCTGAGGAGAGAGTCCACATAGCCAGATAATCCTGCTGTAAGAGTGCCAATGTCTGAGATGATGGGGAGTCCAGGGTTTCCAGGTTTATGGATTTTGGGTAGCAGATAGAATACCCCTGGTCAGGGCTCTAGGTGTTTGTCTGTGTAGATTTGTTCCTGTACTATAGCCGGGAATTTCTTGAGCAGATGTTGTAGATTTGTTTGGTACTCCTCAGTGGGATCGGAGGATAGTGGCCTGTAGAATGTGGTGTTGGAGAGTTGCCTGGCAGCCTCCTGTTGATAATCCGACCTGTTCATGATGATGACAGCACCTCCTTTGTCAGCCCCTTTGATTATAATGACAGAGTCGTTTCTGAGGCTGTGGATGGCATTGCGTTCTGTATGGCTGAGGTTATGGGGGCAAGTGATGCTGTTTGTTCACAATTTCAGCCTGTGCACATTGGCAGAAGCACTCTATGTAGAGGTCCAGTCTGTCATTTTGACCATCAGGAGGAGTCCTCACAGAATTCTTGTTCTTGTAGTGTCGGTAGGAGGGTTCCTGTGGGTCACTGCACTATTCAGTGGTGTGTTGAAAATTTTCCTTGAGTCGGAGTCAATGAAAGTAGCCTTCCAGATCACCGCAGAACTGTACCATGTTTGTAGGGATGGTGGGGCTGAAAGCCAGTCGCCGAGATAGGACAGACTCTTCTGCCGGGCTAAGTGTGTGGTTGGATAGATTGACAATATTGTTAGGTGAGTTGAGGGTACCACTGTTGTAGCCCCCTGTGGCATGCAGGAGTTTAGATAGTTTGCTGTCCCTACAGGAAGTGCATCCACTATGGATCAGCATCAGGAAAGCGGATGGAGATAAATCTCAGACTTCATTCACCAGCGCTGAATCCACTCATGATTAGGGCCCTGCCAAATTCACAGTCATAAAAAACATGTCCCAGACTGTGAAATCTGGTCTTTTATGTCCTTTTATCTAACCCTGTACAAATGTCATGGGGGAGACCAGCATTTCTCAAACTGGGGGTCCTGACCCAAAAGGGTGTTGCAGGGAAGTCACAGGGTTATTTTAGGGGGGGTCACAGTAGTGCCACCCTTACTTCTGTGCTGCCTTCAGAGCTGGGTGGCCAGAGAGGAACGGCTGTTGGCCAGATGCCGAGCTCTGAAGGCAGCGCCACTGCCAGCACAGAAGTAAGGGTAGCAGTGCCACAGCCCCCCCAATAGCCTTTTGACCCCCCCGACACGCTCACAACTCCTTTTGCATGAAGACCCCTACAATTACAACACTGTGAAATTTCAGATTTAAAGAGCTGAAATGATGAAATTTCCGAATTTTAAAATCTTCTGACCATGAAATTGACCAAAATGAACTTTTATTTTGCTAGCGCTCTGTTCTGGGAGTGTCTGGCAGTGGCGCTATGCAAATGAATGTGGGGAATGATTTGCATAAAATAGCCCTTGAGGGCTAGAGAGCCGGGAGCAGGTGGTGAGGAGCTGGGAGTCAGGACGCCTGGGTTCTATCCCTGGCTTTGGGAGAGGAGTGGGATTTGGTGGGTAAGAGTTGTGGGCTGGAATTCAGTCCCATAGCCAGAAAGCCCCTGCCACTGGCCTGGTCTTCATCAGGGAAGCTCTAACTGGTGACTGTTTAACCCCTGCAGTGCTGGCACCGAGCCATGGATTCAGCGTGGACGTGGAGGGACCCATCACCTTCCAGGAGGCAGCAGCAGGGTTTGGGCAGAGCGTGGTGCAGTTCGGGAATGCCAGCGCCGGGGGGTAAGGGCCGAACATGGGACCCCACATGACTTGTGCCCAACGCTGAGGGGCATGTCTGGCTGGGCTGCCTCCCCTGGGCCTCAGTCCCCTGGGTGTGTGGGGCATCCCCTGAGCCCCCCATACTTTTTCCCCACAGGCTGATCATCGGGGCCCCGCTGCAGACAGGAAACGTGAATGAAACCGGCAAAGTCTACAAGTGTGACCCGGGCTCCAGACGCTGCCAGGAGATCCCCACCCAGAGTAGGGCCACCCTGTGCTGTGGGGTGCAGCAATAGGATTGGGATGGGAGCCAGGACTCTTGGGTTCTGTGACCAGCTCTGAGAGGGAAGGGGGGTCTAGTGGGTTAGAGCAGGGGGTGGGACTGGGAGCCAGGACACCTGGGTTCTGTCCCCAGCTGTGGGGGGTCTAGTGTTAGAGCTGGGAGTCAGGAATTCTCGGTTATATCCTCTGCTCGGGGACAGGAATGGAGTTTATTTGCTCACCCTGGTGTGCATCTCTCCCCTGTCAGGGTCCCCGGATGCCATGTACATGTCCCTCAGTTTATCTCTGGCTGCCGAAGGCTCCCAATTCCTGGTAGGTACCACACCCAGGGGAAACGGGTGCTGGGACTGGGGTCCGACATTTTCTCCCTAATCATCCAGGGGATAGCTCCCCCGACAAACCCTGCTACTCATGGATGGTAGTAACTGGGTTGTGTCAGCGTGACTGGTGCAGAGGTGACAGTTGGGTAACGTCCCCATGACTACACAATAACTGTGCGAGGGCTGTTGGTAACTCCTGTAACTGGAGGGGTGGTACAATGATGCAGTGGGGAATGGTGGTAGCCAGGTATCCTCACTTTGGCTACAGTTATCGTGAGGTGATGTTGTGAGGGACGGAGACAACTGGCTGATGTTGCCATGGTGACAGTGGCTGTGTGCTGAGGTAACAGGAAGCATTGTAACTGGGTTGCCGCCATAACGACAGTGACTGTGCATGGACATAGCAGGGAGCATGGCAAGCGGGTGACATTGCCATGGCAACAGTGACTGGCCACTGCTATAGCAGGGAGTGTGGTAAGCAGGTGATGCCCCCGTGTGTCTCCCCTGTCTCCTCTCAGACTTCAGTGCTGGGACCTCGGGTCCTGAGGTCCTGTCTGCCTCAAGGGGGCCCCTGCCCTGGCAGGGCCTTTCCCTGCATATCCATGGGGGGGAGGGATCAGGCCCCAGGCTCTATCCCCCACCCTCAGTGCTCTGTTCAGAGGGGCACCTACTGATCCCGTCCTTCTCGTGCCCCAGGTGTGCGGCCCCATGGTGCACCGGGCCTGTGGAGAGAACACGTATGTCAGTCACCACTGCTTCCCTCTGCGGCAGAGCTTCTCGCAACTCCAGCGCAGCTTCTCGCAACTCCAGCGCATCCCGGACAGCCAGCCGGGTAAGGAGCGACACATAGGTGTGTATGGGGGGGACCTTCACCCTGGGTTCAAGGGTGGGTACATGGGCCCTGGGGATGAGAAGTGGAGTTGGGTCTAGAGGGGCCCAGGATCTGACAGGGGGTGGGATAGCAGGCTAGGTGGGCCCATTGGTTTGATTCAGGATGTCAGTAGGAGCTGGGAGTCAGGATGCCTGGGTTCTGTCCCAGCTCTGGGAGGGGGGTGGGGTGTATTTTTTTTATCTCAGTGCATGTCATGCTCTACTCTCAGGACCCCTCCATGGCAGGGATGGGATGATATTACGACAGAAGGGCCGAGGGCTCTGATTGGGGTGGCCGGCAGGGGGCAGGATACCAGGTTAGATGGGCCCATGGGTCTGGTCTAGCTCTCTCTGATGGGTTTCCCATGTTTGTGTAGTGGAGTCAGGACGTACTTCATTCCTGTCCCCATCAAAGTGCCCCAAACAAGTCACAGACATAGCGCTCCTCATTGATGGCTCGGGCAGCATCTCACCTGTGGACTTTGAAAAGATGAAGATGTTTCTCTCAGAGATCATGAAGCATTTCCACAGCACCGACACGCAGGTAATGGGCAGAGACTGGACCCTGGCTACTTACCCTGCCCCTCGCAGTCCGTGCTGACCCTTATACTCCAGTGCAGCACTAGGGGGTGCTGTGCTGCAAGGGGAGCTGTGATGGGTTGGATCACAGGAAGCCCCTTGGGACTGCCATCTGATGTGCTGAGACTACCTCTGAGCCTGTTTTCCCTGCAGGGGCGGCTCTACAAATTCCGCCGCCCCAAGCAGGGCGGCGCGCTGCCCCGCTCGCACTGCCTGGCGCCGGTCCCGCGCCTCTGCGGGAGCTCCCGCAGACGTGCCGCTGGTCCAGCGCCTACGGTGGAGCTTCCGCAGGCATGCCTACGGGAGGTCCACACGTGCCGTGGGACCAGCGCACCCGCAGCAGTTATGCCTGCGGGAGGTCCGGTTGTCCCGCGGCTCCGTTGGACCTCCCGCAGGCATGACTGCGGAAGGTCCGCCGGACCCGCCTGCCACCCTCCAGTTAAAATGCCGCCCCACGCGCACGCTTGGCGCGCTGGGGTCTGGAGCCGGCCCTGTTTCCCTGCCAGCTTGGGACTCCAGAACCTTGCCTTGTTTGAGCCAGACACGCCAGCCTGCTGCAAACACAGACCCAGGTCTGAACCACATCCCCTAAAAGCTGCAGGCTTAACTGAAAACAGCTTAAGAAGTGCTCCTGTCTTCAGCATTCAGATACCCAGCTCCCAATGGGTCCAAACCCCAACTAACTCCCTTTTACCTGTATAAAACTTTATAAAGGTGTGATCAGGGAGAGCCAGGAAGAAGTGGTAGAGTGTTAGAGGGGAAATATATAAGCCCAAGGCTAATTAAGGTGTTATTCGCTGTAGAGTAGGGAGGGTGGCTACAGGTTAATAGGAGCACCTGCAGTCAATTAAGGCCCCGTCAGGAACCTAATAAAACCCCCTGCAGGGAGAAGGAGGAAGGAGACAGGACTGGAGCCTGGAGGTGTGTTATGAGACTTGAAAGATCAGCGAACCAAAGTAAGGGAGACCCTTCCCCAGCAGGGGAGGGAGACTACCTCCCCCAGTGACTAAGAACTGAAGTTACCCCACCCAAGGGGGAAGAGGGTAAGAACCCACAGGGGTTGAGAGTGGCTGGGGCTCAGAGTAAGGAGCAGACCCAGACCCCTCCCCTGCTTCCCTCTTTTACCACCATTCTGGGCCACTAGCGGAGCCCTCAGCACCCCAGAGCAGGGGCAAGGGGTGGCATCTTAGCCCCCCGCCAAGGAAAGTGTAGGACCCACCATGCTAACATTGGCCATTTTGTCACATAGGGTAAACTCATAAATTGTTCGCCCTCTATAACACTGATAGAGAGATATGCAGAGCTGTTTGCCCCTCCCCTCCCAGGTATTACTACATACTCTGGGTTAATTCATTAATAAGTACAAAGTGGTTTTATTAAGTACAAAAAGTAGGATTTAAGTGGTTCCAAGTAGTAACAGGCAGAACAAAGTGAATTACCAAGCAAAATAAAATAAAACACACAAGTCTAAGCCTAGTACAATAAGAAAACTGAATACAGGTAAAATCTCAACCTCAGAGATGTTTCAGTAAGCTTCTATCACAGACTGGACTCTTTCCTAGTCTGGGCACAATCCTTTCCCTGGGTACAGACCTTGTTCCAGCTCAGGTGGTAGCTGGAAGATTTCTCATGATTGCCCCTTTTGTTCTGTTCCGCCCCCTTATATAGCTTTTGCACAAGGTGGGAATCCTTTGTCCCTCTCTGGGTGTCCTGTCCCTCTTTCTAAATGGAAAAGCACCAGGCTTAAGATGGATTTCAGTACCAGGTGATATGGTCACATATCCTGTGAGACCCCAAGCCTTCATTTCTCCCAGCCTTACTCACAGGAAGGCCTGCAAGCAAACTGAGCCATCCACAGTCAATTGTACTGGTTGATAGGAGCCATCAAGATTCCAAACCACCATTAATGGCCCACACTTTGCATAATTACAGTAGGCCCTCAGAGTTATATTTCATATTTCTAGTTTCAGATACAAGAGTGATACATACATATATACAAATAGGATGACCACACTCAATAGATTATAAACTTTGTAATGATACCTTTCAAGAGACCTTTTGCATGAATAATATTCCAGTTACATTATATTTACATTCATTAGCATATTTTTATAAAATCATATAGAGTGCAGTGTCACAGGAGTAGTAAAGAAGTTTGCATCCAAAACCAGGAAAAAATTTCAATAGAACCAGCTATGTCCTGACTGCCTGCCCCAGCCGTTAACTGAGTCTGATGCCTGCTTTTCTTACCTTCCACCCTTTGGGTTGTTTTTCTCTCTTCTCCCCTGGCTTCCCTTGCAGTTCGCCCTCATGCAGTACTCCAATAAATTTGAATTGCACTTCGACTTCATGGAGTACAGGAGAAGCCGCGATCACGATCACCTTGTCCAGGGGGTTGAGCAGCTTCATGGATTGACGTACACGGCCAGTGCCATCCGGAAAGTGGTGTAGGTATTGCCCTGTTCCCAGTGCTGACTCCACAGGGAATGGGCTGCAAGGACATGGGAGCTAAGGGACAGGGACTCAGGACCCCTGGGTTCTATCCCCAGCTGTGGGAGGGGAGTGGGGATTAGTGGTTAGAGCAGGGGGGTTGAGCATCAGGACTCCTGGGCTCTGTGCCTGACTCTGAAGGGGAATGGGCACTAGTAGGTTAGAGCGGGGACGGGGATGCTCTGAGCAAGGACTTCAGGAGTCTATTGCCAGCTCTGAGCTTCTGAGCAAGTCACAGCGCCACAGTGTGCCTCATGGTCCCCATTGGTAAAATGGAGGCAATGACAGTGGCTTCCTTTGCCAAGGACTTTGAGATCTGCAGTGCCAAAGCAGTGGACGAGCACTACGTGTTATTATGTATCAATAACCCTCCAATGCATTCCCTACTCCCCCCTCCGTTTTCCAGGCAGGAGCTGTTCACCTCTGGGAGAGGCGCTCGGGATGAAGCCACCAAGGTTCTCATTGTGATCACAGATGGGGAGAAAAATGGCCCACTTTCTTATTCAGACGTCATACCTGAGGCAGAGAGAGCTGGAATCATCCGCTACGCCATCGGGGTGAGCCATGACTGTTTGGCGAACTAGTATGGATCTGAGCCCATGTCCAAGGACAGGGGATGGGGAGGGGATTCCCATCACATAAGGGAGAAGAACTGACCCCCTGGGTTGTAACTGGGCCAACATGTGACATTATAGGAGAGCTGGAGCTCCTCTGTTGTTCAGGTTGAGTGGCACTTTCTAGTTAAGATTGAGATTTCTGACTGCCCTACGGTCCATGTGCTGACTTGGATTGTCATAAAATTTGGTTTGCCTCATGGGGATGCACATTAAGATCAGTGGTCTGAATTTGGGATCATTTGAAGATGGGGTTTCTGAGATACAGCCCCCCAGTTAAACAGCAAAATCACCCGGTTCTTATCAAGTCTTTTTTGCACCCCCATGGGACTCAAACAACAGCTCTGATCCTCCCCAAACTGATCTCAGTCACTTGACATTTATCTCCGTTAAACTGCTGAGCCAAAGAGATTGAAATGGGCATCAGCAGCAAGACGAAGGGCAAGTTTACACGACACACTGAAGTCGAATTAAGTTACATCGTCACACAGCCACCGCGGGAATTAAATCGTTTTTTCACGTCCACATTACTCTCCTGTTGGCCGTGCACGTCCTCACCAGGGGACCTTGTACTGATTTAACTGTCAGTGCGGGGCATTGTGGGGCTGAAGCCGCACGGCCTGGGGCCAACAGCTGGAGTCTCAGACTACGTAAGCCACACAGTCTATACGGACACTGCATCGACCTAACTACATTGACTTAAAAGCAACACCTTTTGTGGAAGTGGAGTTATGAAGTCGGTGCGGTAGGCGAGTTACATGGGTGGGAGCTACATTTTAGTGTAGCCGCTTACAGAGGTAGGTTGACATAAGCTGCCTTTCATCAACAAACTCGGGTTTAGAGTCATAGAGTCCCAGGCCAGAAGGGAGTTTTGCAATCATCTAGTCTGAGCACCCATGTAGCACGGGCCAGAGAACTGCCCCAAATAATCCCTGCTGGAACCAGAGCAGATCTCCTAGAAAACCAGCCAGTCTTGAGATAAAAATTGCCAGGGATGGAGAATCCACCACTGCCCATGGTGAGCCGTTCCAATGGTTAATTCCCCTCATGGTTAAACCTGACACCTTCTTTCCAATCTGAATGGGTGTAAATTCCGATTTCAACCACTGGACCTTGTTCGACCTTGGGAGGTGCCTAAACTCCACCGCTGAACTGATGGCTGCCGCTCACAACCGCCCAGACTAGCGCGGTGATCCCACCCCTTCACCCATTGCTCTGAGATGTCCCCCGGAGACATTGGCTGCACTCACCCCTCACTATGACCTAGAGATTGAGTCATGTAAGGTCCCAGAGTGCTGACAATCCCCATGGCAAGAAGACCCCTGTGCCCCACTGCTGATACAACCAACACAATTTGGTGCTGAAATGAGGCAGGCTCCACAACTCCAGGCTCCAGCAGCTCCCCCACTCCACCACTCACCACGGCAGCAGCTGGGCTCGGGGCAGGTTGGACCTGGGGTCTTGGCTGTGACTGACTCCAATGGCCTGGTCCCCCTATACCTCCCTCTACTCCATTAAGGTCGGTATGGCATTCTCCAGTGATACTGCCCAACAGGAGCTCCAGGAGATCGCCTCTGAGCCCAGCAACGAGCACGTCTTCCGGGTGGACAATTTCGACGCCCTCCAGGGCATCCAGAACCAGCTGCAGGAGAAGATCTGCACCTTCAAAGGTAACAGAGTTGGGGCAGGGGCCACAGTGGCCCTGGGAGCTCTAGAATCAGGTTTTCAAGGTTGAGATGGCCAGCAAATTGGGCTGCATTAGTAGGAGCATTGGCAGCAGATTGAGAGAAGTACCTCTATCTGGCAATGGTGAAGCCACATCTGGAGTATTGCATCCAGTTCCCTCCCTCCCTCCCCACTACAGAAAGGTTGTGTGCAAATTGGAAAGAGTCCAGCAGAGGTCAACAAAAATCACAAGGGGGCTGGGGCACATGACTTAGGAGAGGCTCAGGGAACTGGGGTTATTTAGTCTGCCGAAGAGAAGAGTGAGGGGGGATTTGAAAGCAGCTTTCAACTACCTGAAAGGGGGTTCCAAAGAGGATGGAGCTCAGCTGTTCTCGGTGGTGGCAGATGACAGAACAAGGAGAAATGGTCTCAAGTTGCAGTGGGGAAGGTCTAGGTTGGATATTAGGAAACACTATTTTACGAGGAGGGTGGTGAAGCACTGGAATGGTTTAAGAGGTGGAATCTCCTTCCTTAGAGGTTTTTAAGACTCAGCTTGACAAAGCCCTGGCTGGAATGATTTAGTTGGGGTTGGTCCTGTTTTGAGCAGGGGGTTGGACTAGTTGACCTCCTGAGGTCTCTTCCAACCCTGAGGGCTGAGGAGCAGCTGGTAATCCAGAGCTGGGAGTGGTGGGAGCTTATTACTGGTCCAGTGGGATATACGTGTATGGGAGCAGTGGGAAGCTGAGTTTCATCAACATACCCAGAACCTCTGGGGACATGAATGATGCTTTTCTTGGTAAGAACAACCCAAAATATTTCCTTTCACCTATTTAAACAGCCCCTGCTCCTCACCCCAGAGGTGGCTGCATCTTAGTTCTGGGAAAGGGATCTCTGTGTAGCACTGTTTGTGACACCCTAACACCCCAATATTCACCACTGTCATGTAATTAGGATCTGTTTTGTACAAAGTATGTCTTGTGAGGGATTATTCTAAAAGCCTTGATCTGCTAAACATTAATCTCATTGGCTTGTGTGTGTTATTGTTCTATGTGAAGTTATGAAGTTTGGCTATGTGCGTGTTACTGAAACGTGTGGTGAAGTTCACAACACCCACAAGCAGCCTGTCAGGTACAATGGTAAAAAGGACAAACAGTGCTAATGGTTTATTGAGGAAATTGACATAAACACAGGGATTACCCCAGGAAGTGGGTACAGTACAAACCTCTCTGAGATAGCAGCACACAATGGGAACTGTTTGGCCCAGGTCACAGCACAAGAGCTTTCCAGTGAGTGGGAAGAAGATACAAAAAGGGGACAATGACATCATGGGGGACGTCACCCTCCCTACAAAAACACGCCTGGAAATATCTGAGGGGCAAGGACAGAGCCGTGGGAAGTGATGGTCCCAGGCTAGAGGGATTTTTAGCCTGAGTATGAAAACCTGCTTTAAGAATGTGCTGCCTGTTTATCACTCAGGGTGAGAGTCTGCTAATTTGTATCCTACCTGTCTAGTGTGTTATGCTGAGTTTGCAGGTTTTCTTTATTTATTAAGGTAACCTGCTTTGTTCTGTTTGCTTTCCCTTATAATCACTTACAATTTACCTTTTGTAGTTAATAAAGTTATTTCTTGTTTATAGTATAACCCAGTTTGTGCAATTCATACCTGGGGGTGCAAGAAGCTGTGCACATCTCTCTCCACATTGAGGGAGAGGGTGAATTTTTAGGAGCTTGCGTTGTGCAGATCTCTCTGTACAGTGTAAGACAGTATTGTTTTGAGTTTATTGCCCAAAAGGGTGTGCACGTGAGTTCCTGGTGAGTCCTCTCACATAGCGCTGACTTCAGTCTGTGTCTGCCGCTGGGTGTGGCCCTACCCATGTGTGTGTGCTGCACCAGACCGGAGAGCCTAATTCAGCGGAACAGGGAGAGGGAATCCAGGCTGGTGGAGCAGGAGAGGCTCCGTGACAACCCAGTGCATCAGCTGGCATCCCAGATGGGGTGGTCCAACCCGTCACACTGTTGTATGGCTGTTTCCCTTGTCACCTCCCCATGTCTCTCTTCCTTTGAGGTTCTTTATCTCAGGTCATCACAGCCAATGGACAGAGCACCTACATTGTTGGGGCCCCTCTATGCCAAGGCACCGGCAAAGTCGTCCTGTTCAGCCGAGATACCAAGGGTGGGGAATGGACACCTGGACCAGAGCTGTTGGGAGATCAGGTAGGTGGAGTGTTACAGGTAATGTGGATTGTGGGTGTGAGAGAAGGAGAGCACTGGAGGAAGCCTGTAAGCTTTTGACATCATATAATATTTGTGTTTGGCTTCACCTTCAGACAGCCTCAGGCAGGGGATAAACTTGACTGGTTTAGAGAACTGCATCGCAGCTGACATTCAGCATCTCTCCAATATCCCACCTCTGTTACCTTCACTTACAGTCTAGATGGAACTCATAAGGTGGATACAGACAGAGGCCCAGACCCACCAAGGGACTTAGGCATCGTGATGCTGCAGGGAGGCATCTGCCTTTGCCAGCGATCAATGAATGGGGGGAGGAGAGAGAGACACAGGCACTCTTCACCTACCCCACATGTTGGGTCTCATCCAATAGGCATGCTCGGAGCTGCCGAGATATTCACAAACCAGCTGAAGGAGACAAGATGTTTCCCTTATAGCCTGGGGGATTAGAGTCCTCACCTACGACATGGGTGACCCCGGTTCAAATCTCTGCTTTGCCTGATTAGAAAGAAGGATTAAAGCAGATAACTGCCCTCTCTCCGGCTGTAGGGTGTTTGTGATTTGCACATGTTCTGTGGCCCAACTGATATTTAATTAGTCAATTAAACTGGAACAACATTAACAGGTGAGACTGAGGGAGCCCACATCAGAATATCCCACAGCTCAGGGGTTAGAGCACTGAACTGAGTCCCTTTGTGGATCTGGGATAGAGAGACTCGGGCAAAGAAAATAACATTACTAGTGATATTAACAGTGTCTGTAAAAGATCACACTACACTAACAAAGTGAATTTCTCTAAGCTCCAATTGCCTGTACATGCCACCTAAACAAAAATTATAACAGCGGCTCAGTCAGTGATGAACCTGACTTGTGATAGCCCAACCTCTGAACAGAATTGCACCACAATTAGCATTCAGCATCCCTGGCCTGCCAAGATCTAGCTGCCTGTCTGTTCAAGAACACTTCCCGAGATAGCGCCACCGGCTGCACTGAGGGAGGATGAGGCTAAAGATGGAGTGGACATTGGGACTGACTCCTTATCCCCAGAGGGTGAGAAGGGTCCTAGTGGGAGAAGAAGCAGGAGGTGACTAAACTGAGGGGTTTGCTTATCTGCCTCTCCAGATTGGCTTGTATTATGGGGGTACACTGTGCACTGTGGACCTCGACAGAGATGGGAACACGGACCTGATTCTAATCGGAGCCCCAATGTACCATACACCTCTGAATGGAGGACGGGTCTATATCTGCCAGATTAACTTGCCGGTAAGAAAGAGGATGGAGCCAGGGGGATGATGGGTGGCCGGGGATTCTTGTTTGCCAGGACTGCTGTGATGCTGTGACAATTAGTATTGCAGTAGTGGGCATGGTGCTCCAGGAAGCAGGGTAGAGGCTCAGTAGGGGGCGCTCTTCCCTCTCAGTCAGTTCTGGCCCCAGTGCCCCAGAGTCGGGAGCAGGGACACACACTGTGCTGCAGAGAGAGGGAAAGGAGCTTGGTAGGGATCATTCTCTGATGACAGCAAGTGCTGATCCTTTCCCATGTGTCTTTTTGGATTGGGCCTGCAGGGGACGACGATGATCTGCAACAAGATACTACATGGGCAGACGGGGGAAGTGTCTGGGCGCTTTGGGGCCAGCATGTCTGAAATCGGGGACATCAGCGGGGACGGACAGACGGACGTGGCCATCGGGGCTCCCATGGAGAATGACAATCATGGGGCCTTGTACATCTTCCATGGGGAAAAGGGAGGCATCAGTCCCCAGTACAGACAGGTGAGCCCAGCTCCTATGGGGAGGGGTCAGTACACAGCCCTGAAGGGACACCATGGGGCCCCACGGCCCCCTAGTGCCCATTATATAGTACACTCACCCCTTCTGCATCCCTCACTGCTCTCTCTGCCCCACAGCGCATAGTGGGGTCACAGTTTCCCAGCAGGCTGCACTACTTTGGCCAGGCTGTCAGTGGCGGGACAGATCTGACGGGGGATGGGCTGCCGGACATCGCGGTGGGGGCAGAAGGGCAGGCCCTGCTGCTGAGGTAAGTAACTCTGTGTCGTTGCACTGCTCCACACGACAGTCTCAGGCCTTGTCTACACTAGAGAGTGTTTTCGATACAAGTTATGCGGACGATCTGAAAGTGCAATAATTTCATCGCTATTCCATGTCCACACTACGGTCCTTGTGCCAGCAGAGCCCATCCACACTTGGTGCTGTAGCACTGAGAGTAAGAGCAGTGCACTGTGGGTACCTCTCTCAGTGTGCTGCTCACCACATTCCACAGCTAGGTGTTGTGGGAAGGTGGCGTGGATCTCAGTGCATCATGGGTGTGGAATCAATGTCCCATGATGCAGTTCTTTCCATCCCAGCATTCCATGGGCTTGCGACTGCATTGTGTGGCATTTTTCAGTGTTTACTGTGCACCTGCCATCTCTGTCTGAAAAGATGGATCCTGCACTGATCTCTACTGTTGTGGTCACTGTTACGAACACATCGTGGATGGTCATGCAGTATATCATCAGCTCCCAATCTGAACAGGAACCAGAGTTGCCTGACCTGCTGTGTGCCATGGAAAGAAACAACACCAGATTAGTTTTGGCATTCATGGAGCAGCTGAATACAGTGGACTGTCACTTTTGAGCATGGGAAAGAAGCACTGATTAGTGGAATCACACTGTTATGCAGCTCTGAGAGGATGAGCAGTGGCTGCAGGACTTTTGGAGGCAGAAAACCACCTTCCTGGAACTGTGTACAGAGCTCACCCCAGCCCTGCAGTGCAAAGACAACAAATGAGAGCTGCCCTCTAAGTGGAGAAGTGCATGGTGATTGCAATGTGGAAGTTGGTGACCCTTGACTGCTACCAGCTGGTTGTGAATCAGTTTGAAGTCGTGAAGTTGATCACAGGGGCTGCGTTAATGCAAGTGTGCAGGGCCATTAATCAAATCCTCCTATGAAGGACCATGACTCTTGGCAATGTACGTGAAATAGTGAATGGCTTTGTAGAAATGGGATTTCCTAACTGCGGCAGGGTGATAGATGGAATACATATTCCAATTTTGGTCCTGGACCATCTTGTGACAGAGTACATTGACAGAAAGGGGCACTTCTTCATGTTATTGCAGGCACTTGTAGATCATTGTGAGTGTTTTGCTGACATCAACGTGGGGTGGTCTGGGAAGGTACATGATATGCTCATCTTCAGGAGCACCGGCCTGCACAGAAAGCTGCAAGCAGGGACTTTCTTTCCAGACCAAAAGATTCCAGTGGGGGATGTTGAAATGCCCATCGTGATCCTGGGAGGCCCAGCATATCCTTTACTCCCATGGCTCATGGAGCCTTAAATGGGAAAGCTGGAGAGCAGCAAGGAGCGCTTCAACAACAGACTGATTAGATGCAGAATGACTATGGAATGTGCCTTTGGCACATTAAAAGCACGCTGGCGATGCCTTTAGGGAAGGTTAGATCTTAGTGAGGAAAACATTCCAATGGTCAGAGCTGCCTGTGGGGCAGGGCCGGCTTTAGGCCTATTCCACCAATTCCCCCAAATCGGGCCCCATGCCTAAGAGGGCCCCACGCCCAGAGAGAATCCCTTCCCTGGCTAGAGGCGCCTTTTTAATTTTTACTCACCGGGCGGTGCTTTGGGTCTTCAGTGGCAATTCAGCGGCAGGTCCTTCACTCTCTCCGGGTCTTCGACGGCACTTCAGCAGCGGGTCCTTCACTAACTCTGGGTCTTCGGTGAAACTTCGGCAGTGGGTCCTTCAATGCCGCTGAAGACCTGGAGCGAGTGAAGGACCCACCGCCGAAGTGCCGCCAAGGACTCAGAGCACTGCCCGGTGAATATAAGCCCCATGTGTTTTTTTACATGTTTTTTTTTTAAGTCATCCCTGCCAGGGCCCCATCGAAACTATTTGAATTGGGCCCCGCACTTCCTAAAGCCGGCCCTGCTGTGGGGCCAAGGGTGAAAAGCTTGCTTGGAGTGGAGTGCTGAGCCAGATCACCTGGATGCTGATTTTGAGCAGCCAGATACCATGGCTATTGGAGGGGCACAATGGGAACTTTTTGAATCAGGGAGGCTTTGAGACAACATTTTGAGACTGAGAACCAGTAATCTGCCATGCTTCATTAAACTCAGTTATCTGTAGTGTAGACAAGGACGCACACAGTAGCAATACATTGTGTGTGTGTTTCTGTCTGTCTGTCTGTTTCACCTGTACTGGAGAAAGCACGATAGCTTTGCTGCAGGGCTGGCGAGTTGCATGAGCCCGTGGTGCTCAGGCTCCAGGAATATTCCTGGCCTAGGGGCCTGGCTCCACCAAAGTTTGGGTCCGAGTTCCACCTGCTGCCCCTAAACACCTCCCTGGTTCCTCCCCCATCCTTGATCCTTTTGGCTGAGGTGGGGCTGAGGGCAGTGGAGTGCTGGTGCAGGGCTAGTGATGTTCAGGGCACTGTGAATTTGTGGGTGGGGGTGCTGGGCATGGTGTGTCCAGGGAGTGCAGTGTGGGGGCTCTGTGTGGCACCTCAAACTCCCTCCCTCTCCCAAACTCTCTCTCCCAGAACTGGCACTCCCTCCTGAACCCGTACCCCCAGGCAAGAGCCTGCACCCAGCACCCAAACTCCCTTGAAAGCCTTAGGCAGGTGTGTGTGTGGCAGGGTGGTGGGGGAAGACAGGACTTGGACCTGTTCTGGGCACCACCAAAAATTATACAAACCTGCTGCCCTTGCTTTGCTTCTCCCTTTTTTGCCCCCCAGCATCTCCTCTAGCAGAGCTGCGTGTCCATAACTTGTCTCCCTGGGGTGCTGTGAGGACATCCAGGCTGGGTGGGAGGCTCTGGAGAGAAAGGGAGGGGGGCTGACCTCATTGCAGAGAGCAGCTGGGTGATGGTTCTGTTCCCCCCATGGCAGGTCCCGGCCGGTGCTCAGAGTCGGGTTCTCCATCAGCTTCCAGCCTCCAACCATCCCCACCTCGGCCTTCAACTGCCAGGGGCAGGAGCAGCTCAACACGGAGGCCAGCAGGGCAGAGGTCTGCTTCACCGTCACTAAGAGCACCATGGACAGCCTAGGTCAGACCATACACCCTCCTTCCCCCCCCCCCCCCCCCGTATTCTGACCCAGCCAGTTCCCTGCCCTGGGGCTAGACTGGAGCCAGCGTGACGTAGAGGGAAGGGCCCGTGTCCCATTTCCCCTTGAGATTCCCACTCTGTATCTCTCTGTCCCTCATTCCCCCTCCCCTATAGGTGATGGGATCTCCAGCACCATCCAGTACAGCCTGGCCCTGGACCCCGGGCGGACGAAGATCCGAGTCACCTTCGACTCCACCGGCCCCGTCCTGAGCAGGGAGCTGCGGCTCAGCATTGAGAAGAAATGTGAGACGTACCGGATAATGTTACCTGTGAGTGTGGGGGTGTCCCGGCTCCTTCCCATCCCACTGTGTCTGCCCCTCACTCCCAAATCACCCAGAGAACAAACCTCTCTCTGGGTCCCAGCTCCACTTTCCCTTCTGGGGCCCAACGTCTTTCTGTTTCCCCAGCTCTGTCCCGAAGACATTCTGACCCCCATCACCCTGCGCCTTAGCTACACCCTGATGGGGGAGCCCATCGCTGCCGCCGGAGGCCTCAGACCCATCCTGAGCGAGGACTCTGTGCCGGTGTCTGCAGGCTCGGTAAGGTGCCAGAGCCAGGCCCCATGGTGGCTCTGCTGCAGGGATCTAACCAGTGACATTGGCATTCAAAAGCGAGAGGCTGCAAAGTTCAGATCCAGCAGCAGCTTCCTAACCCCCTCACAGAGTGCAGGCACTGGAGGGCGACAGAGATGGATGCCCAGTTTGCCTTGGCTACAGACCTGTCTCTCCCAGGTGGGAACATTCCAACTTCTCAAAGTTCCCAAAATTTCTGTCGAAAAACCAAAATATTTTTGTTTAAAAAAAAATTTGTTGCTGGAAATTGTTCAAAACTTATTTTGGCCAGGGCCCCTTAGAGGGGAAAGGCCCAATGCCCTATTTCCCATCCCCCCATGAGCCAGGTTGGCCCCCTGCCCTGGCACTCCTAGAAATGTGATACTGTTGTTGGCCAGAGCTGGGAGGTGGAAGGGGGAGGAGGGGTATGGGTGAGTGGGTGGGTGGGTGGCAAGGGCGGGGCTGATGATGGGTTTGGCTGTCCCCTGTGCAGGGGACTGGGAGGTGCTGGGGTAACTGGAGGGCCCCTGAGTCCCTGCAGTGTCACTCTGGCAGATGGTGTTGCAGCCCCCTCCCCAGTCCCCACCCACTTGATCCTGCTGTCCTGGTCTCTCCCCAGCTCCCGTTTCAGAAGGACTGCGACGCGGATGGCCGCTGCGATGACCAGTTAGCAGTCTCCTTCAATTTCTCTGGGTAAGTCACCGAATCCTCCCCGCAAAAACACCCACCATGGGGGGACCCGTCCAGCTTGATCACACCTTGGATTTCCAGTGCTGATGGATCCTGGGTGGGGGGCACTGCTGTGGTGAAGATCGCAGCACTGGGGTCCCTGGCTGGCCACTGCTAGAGGAAGTTTACAGAGCAGCCAGGGCATGGCCTTGAGGAAACTCACCCCTTCCTTTCCCCCTTAGCTTGAGCACCCTGGTGGTGGGGATCACCCCTGAACTCAACACCACCGTCTCCATCCAGAACCACGGGGAGAATTCCTACAGCACCACGGTGCAGTTCTTCTACCCGGCCGCGCTGTCCTACCGCCGGGTCCTGCTGCTCCAGGTACCCCAACGCACACCGGGCATGAGGAGCAGGCTCTGCAGGGGGCGCTGTGCTGCAGGGAGCAGCTGGGGGCACCGTGCAGCAGGGAGTGGGCTGTGAACTCAGTTTGGAGATCTTGGCCAGTGGTGTGTTGTAGGGAGAGGGCAAGGGGCTCAGCAGGGGGTCTGTGGCCCCGTCTCTCACTGGCTGGTCCCCTGTGCTCAGTCCAACAGGAGGGCCATGGCCATTAAGTGCAGCTCGGCGGAGGGCTCAGAGGAGCAATCTCAAAGGAACAGCACCTGCCACATCAACCACCCCATCTTCAGGAGCGGGGCCGAGGTAGGGATGGGTCCTGGCCTGTGAACTCCCCAGGGGTGAGCCCAGCTGGGAGCAGAGAAGGGCAGTTCCCTGGGGTCAGCCCAGCCCGTGACAAGAGATGTGCTGGGGAAAGCGCCCGGGGAGCCCGGCGAGTCAGTGCAAACAGAGCCCTGAGGTCACTCCGGGGCTGGGGTCAGGCCCTGCCGGGGCTGCAAACCAAGGGCCAGACTTGGGGGGCTGGAAATCAAGCCTCACTGGGCGAGATAAGAACAAAGGGAGGGGCTGTTCCTTTCCCTATTTGGGGTCCTTAAAATGATGGTGAATGGGGTGTTCCATGGCACGGAGCCGGCTGAGGTCTCTGGATCCCAAACCAGGTTAACGCTGTTGGCCAGGGGCAGAGTCATGTTAACACCTTTGCGTCTCTGGGCCCATTTATTCCATCTAAGTTCATACAACAGACCCCCTGATCCCCTGTGTCTGCCCCGCCCCCGCAGGCTCTGGCAGTTCCCCAGGCCCTGACTCTCACCCCCCCTGTGTTTTCCAGGCCGTTTTCATCGCCACCTTCGATGTCTCCCCTGAGGCCGACCTGGGGGACAGGCTGCAGATCACGGCCAAGGCCAGCAGGTGAGGGGGCTGGGCAGGGCTGGGGGGCAGGGTGGGGGCAGTGGGAGGGGGCCGTGCATGGAGCAAGGCAGGGCAGTGGCCTGTGGTGCAACCTCCGTGCACAGTTACCTGCCTGCGTCTCCTCACATCTCTCTCCTTTGCCCTCCTCTCCCCCCAGTGACAATGGCAGCCCCATCACCGAGCGCATGGAGCACCGGGCGGAGCTGCCAGTCAAGTACGGCATCTTCATCATCCTCACCAGGTAGGTCAGTGCAGAGACAGAGGGGAGAGCACCCCCTACTGGTCCCCCTCCCTGTTCCCTGCAGCACAGCACCCCACCCATGCACAGGGTCATAGGTGCCAACACTGACTGCAAGGGGAGAGTGCCCCCTACTGAGCCCTTCCCTGTAGCACAACACCCCCTTCTGGACATGACATTCTCCCGTCTCTCTCCTCCTTTCCATCCTTTTTCTTCCCCAGCCTTAAGGAGTCGACCAAGTACATTAAATTCTCCTCCAAGGAGGCAGGGACAAGTGTGCCAGTGACACATCGGTACGAGGTGAGGCCGGTGGCACAGAGTGTAAGAGGGGAGATGGGGCAAGAGGGAGGGATTGGAAGTGGTTTAATGGGATCTAGTGGGTTAGTCATGGAGGGGGAGGGGTGCAGGTGGGAGATGGCAGGGAGCCAGGACTCCTGGGTTCTATCCCCAGCTCTGGCAGGGCAGTGGGGTCTGAGGGTTAGAGCAGGGGCTGGGGATCAGGGCACCTGGGTTCTCTTCTCTTCCTGGAGTGCCCTATGGTGAGTCTGTTTCTTTCAGGTCAAGAACCTGCGGCAGCGACGCATCCCCATCTCGGTCATGTTCCAGTTCCCCGTGGAGCTGAGCGGGGTCCGGGTGTGGGACGTCTCTGAGGTCGTCACCTCCAAGGTACCTGCCTCTCCCTGCCCTTGTGTGTGTGTGTGAGATGGGCCCAGTGACACCTGCTCTGCCCTACAGCGCCCCCTGCTGGGACAGGCTGCCTGGGGGGAAAGACCCCTGCTCCAGCCCCTGAGCCAGCCAGTCCCCTGCCCTGGGGATGGATCGGTGCTGGTGCCCCCTAGATGGGAAGGTCCCGTGACCCATTCTTACTGCCATTAACACTGTGTCTCTCTCCCTCCACAGCCCCACCTGGCTCAGTGCACCAGTGAGGCTGACACGCCCGGTTCGAAGGACTTTGTGAAGCAGATGAGCAAGCGCCCCCTGCTGGTGAGTACAGTTGGTGCTGGTCCCAGTAGCCCTTTCCCCTTGGCACTAACACAGACAGCGAGTGGGGGGCTGGGCTGGGGGAGGGATCCCTGCCATAGAGACTCCGACCCTTATGGTCATGCTGAGCCCCTGCACACCTCCTGCCTCACCCGGTGATATCCTTCCATCCCCAGGACTGCTCCGTGGCCACCTGTAAGAAGATCCGGTGCAGAATCGCCTCCCTGGAAATGCAGCAGCCACTGGAGTTCATGATCAAAGGGAACGTCAGCTTCCAGTGGGTCTCCCAGGTAGGAGAGCTGCCTCTGCCTCTCGGCACGAGGTGAGAGATCCCCCCAAGTGAACTGCCCCCACGCCTCACCCCAGAGGTGGCTGCATCTCAGTGCTGAGCAAGGGATTGCCCCTATGTGAACAGACTGTAAATTGCTCTGGTTCCCCCTGGGATGATGCTCCAGGCTGGTTTGTGTCATTTCTGGTCAGGGACAGTGAATTTCTCTGTTCCAGACTCAGCTGCAGAAAGTGAGTCTGGTGAGCGAGGCCCGGATTGAATACGAGAAGAAGAAATACACCCAGAAGGAGGGAATCGTCCAGCGCCAGGTACCAGAGTGACTGTGCCCGGTGTTGTCAGTAGCTACCGGTGTGGTGCTCTGCTCTTGTTCGATGATGATAACAGTCGGCTGCGTGCGTGTTCCCTCTGCGCAGGTTGCTGACACAGCAAACCCCGAGAGAGCCCCCAAAGACCACAGACTCTAGTGAGGTACGAAGGAACCCGAGCCAGGTTTATTGTCAAACGAAGCACAGTAATAGTTTCCTATAGACTCTACAGGACGTACTACGAATATGTGTGCCCTGGCAATGGACACAGCTCAGTCAGTGGCGGGACTGCCCACTGCTCCCTAGGCTGGACAAAGATACGCACTCCGGGACCTACTTTTATACAGTTACAGGGCAGATTACTCATCCCTACTGATGTATTGAGGTACAGCCCCTTGGCTCACTAGGGTGCTGTCTCCCCTTGGATCATGTTGTTCCAGACAAACAGATCTATCCATCGTGCTGACCTGTCTTTAAGATGCACCTGCCTGTTCCTTGTTATATCTATGGAGTGTCCTTGTATCGGGCTGTCCAGGTGCCATCTTGGCACAAGTTCCTCTTATTAGCTCTTATATGTGAATGCACCTGCTTCTAACAACCCTCTTCTCGCCAACATCTGTGAGTGAGGCCTGCCTCTGGCTCACAGCCCAGCTTTTGCTTAGCAATGCCTGGAAGTACTTTGGTTCAAGCTTCAGGCCTCAGACTGGGCCTCTGACACAAGAGTGTATATTTCAGGGCCTCATCTTACTACACCTGGGATAGAGAGAGCATCAGCTAGTGGTTAGAGCTGGGAGCCAGGACTCCTGGGTCCTGTCCCTGCTCTGGGAGGAAGTGGGGTCTGGGGGTTTAGAACAGGGGCGGGTGATGGTGCCAGGACTCCTGGGTCCCCATCTCACAGCTCCTCTCCCCCAGGTGCAGACGGTGGTGGAGCGCTCCAAGGTCTATAACTACCTGCCCATCATCGTGGGCAGCAGCGTGGGAGCCTGATCCTGCTGGCTTTCATCACCGCAGCCCTCTACAAGGTGAGTGGGGCAGGGCTCGGACCCCTCCCCCACAGCCCATCGCTATTAGGGTGGGGCCTGTGGTTCTCCCAGTACTGGATTTACCATGGTGTTGGTCCCAAGCTCAGAATGGGGCCCACAACACGCGCTTCCTCCCCTCTTGCAGCGCTGCACAAGCCGAGCCTCCGAGCAGCAGGATCCAGCATGGGAGCTCAGAAGCCAAGGGGCCCTGGGAGCTGTAGTTCCTTGGCCAGCTCCCTGCCTAAAGAGCCTGCCCTGGCGCGGGGAAGGAACTACATTTCCCAGCATTCCCTTGGCTGTTATCTACCAGAAAGGGAGGGGGAGGGAGTGGGGAAGCTGAGACCCCATGCACTGCAGCTTGCTGTGAATGGAGAGCTGGCTGCTGGAACGGGGTGGCAGTGTGAATGGGGAACAAGTGTGCCCAAGGAGTAGACGATATCACCCTCAGAAGACTTCCCCAGACTGGATTAGGGATGCTGTTGTGACCTCGCCTGGCAGCCCCCAAAGAAGGAACTAGGTGGAATGAATGGACAGTGCCCCTCTCTATCTGAAGCCTAGCAAGGGAGGTACGTGGACCCCACTAGGAGAAGTTAAAATGAAAAGTAAGGGAGGGGAGGCTGGACCTGGGCAGCTTTAGATACAGCACCAGGCACGCAGGAGGATTTCCACTTCTGAGCCACGGAAGCAGAAATTGACTTTTCCTTTCCAGATTTATCCAATATTCAGAAAGGGAATCTAGCGCCTGCCTTCCAGATTTGAACCCCTCAAAATTCAGGAGGGCTCAAGCTCAGTTTGGGCAGCTGTTACTTCATTTCTCCCAAATCAAATATACTGATCCACTGTCACTTGCTGTAGAAAAAGGATAAAATTGAGCAGCAAAGGCTGGGGTCTTCCCAGTGGTGAGCTGCAGCCGGTTCGCACCGGTTCGCGCGAACCGGTTGTTAAATTTAGAAGCCCTTTTAGCACCGGTTGTCCCGTGTGGGACAACCGGTGCTAAAAGGGCATTTAAATTTAACAAGCGCTCCCTGCTGCGGCCCCACCTTACCTCAGCTCTGCCTCCACCTCCTCCCATGAATGTTCCTCCCTGCTTCTCCTCCCCCCCACCTGCTTCCTGCGAGGAAGCCTAGGAGGGCTGAGAAACATGCAGGCTTCCCGCTCAGGAACAGGAAGATGGAGCTGAAGTAGGAGGAGCCGGAGGGCCGTGCGCCCCGGCCGCGTCCCTCCCCGGCCCCGCGTCTCCCACCGCCTGGCCTGGCCGCGTCCCTCCCCAGCCCCACGTCCCTCCCCGGCCGCCCGGGTCCCTGGCTCCGGCCCCGCGTCCCCCGCCACCCGGCCCCGCGTCGCCGCGTGCCCCACCGCCCGGATCCAGCCCCACGTCTCCGCGTGCCCCGCTGCCCGGCCCCGCCGCCCGGCTCCATCCCTGCGTGCTCCGCCGCCCGTCCCCGCGTCCCGCGTCCCCCGCTGCCCGGCCCCGCGTCCCCACGTCGCCCAGCCCCCCGGCCCCGCGTCCCCCCCCGCCCGGCCCCGCGTCCCCCGCCACCCGGCTCCGTCCCCGCGTGCCCCGTCCCCGCGTCCCCCTGCCGTCCGGCTCCGTCCCCGCGTCCCCCGCTGCCCGGCCCCGCGTCCCTTCCCGGCCGCCCTACTCTGGCCGGCCAGCTACCTGGCTCCGGCCCTCCGGCTCCCGCCACATCCTCTGGCTCCGGCAGCGTGACTCCTGCCCCGGACCCACATCCCCGGGCTCCCAGCTCCAGCCTCGGCTGGACTGTAGTGCTGCCAGCCACATCCCGGCAGCGCAGTAAGGGGGCAGGGAGGGGGTGTTGGAGAGAGGGCAGGGGAGTTCGGGGATGGGGGGGTGGATAGGAGTTGGGGGGGGTTCAGAGGGCAGGGAACAGGGGGATTGAATAGGGGCAAGGGTCCTGGTGGGGCAGTTAGAAAGGATCAGGGGTTGGATGGGGCAGTGGGAGGCAGTCAGGGGCAAGGGTTCCAGGGGCTGTCAGGGGACAGAGAGAAGGGGTGGTTGGATGGGGCAGGGGTCCCTGGGGTGGGGGGGAGGTGTCAAGGAACGCGGGGGGTTGGATGGGGCAGGAGTGTGGGGGGGGTCATGATCCCTCCTGGGGTGAGGAGGGAACCGGTTGTTATGATTTTGGCAGCTCATCACTGGGTCTTCCCAGTGCTAACTAGGGCTGGAATTGCTATTTTCAACAGCCATTACCATTTTTTCTTTAGCTTTGTTTGTTTAAAAGGACGACTGTGATATTGCATTGGCAAATTCCCCATAGAAACAGAGTGGAACAAAAGAATAATAAAGGCACCTCAACTTTTCTTCATTTATGGAGGACAGTCTTATAATATGGATCCAGCTGTCTTCCAATCACACAAGCTGAAAATTGTTCCACTTTACTGCAGTTCTGTAGCCATGCAGGAACCAGTCCTGTCCGTGTTCTGTGCACATCCAAAACTTCTAGTGAATTCAGAAGCGCCCTGCTTTTGTGACCGTCCCACCTGATATTTTCAGCCCTTGTAAGTGAAGCAGGTTTACATTTAGTAATTGGGTGGGAAGCCTCTCAGAAAAAGTTAGGTGCTGTAGGAGGAGTTGCTTATTCACTAGGTAATGTGAGACGTTCCTGTTACAATAGTAAACCAGTGCAACATATAATGCACTTTGCTCCTAGAGTCTAGAATGGGGCCTTTGCTTCTATACACAACCTATTAAAGACAATGAAAAGGCTACCACTCATTTCAAGAGGCTTTGGAGAGAACTGGTTATACACAGGGTAACTCCACTGTTGTCACAGGGTCCTGGTCCCACAGCAGAGTGGGGGCATGTGAGCTTGTTGCAGAGCTGCTGCTCAGCAATGGGAACCTCCTGGCACCCCAGTCTCCAAAATCATGCAGGCTGCACTTTCTGCACGACTAGGTGCTGGCTAAGGGGTGTGGGGAATTGGTGGCCTGTGCTGCAGGTGATGGGCATCTCAGGTACTTAAAGCCATGGCCTAGAGGAGGGAAGTGCCTAACTGCAGAGTCTGCAGCTGCCTAGGGCCAGCGCTGAGGATTTAGAGTCCCTAGTGCTGCCGTTGCAAGGTACAAGCATGCTCAGCCCTGGCATTGCCACCCCTCCTGCGGCTAGTAGCTGCAGCTGGCTAAGGCTGGGCTCTGGCAATTGGCCCCATGGCTATAGCCAGAGAAGCTGCAGGTGGCTCTGTGACTACTGGGTCCATGAAGCTAGGAGCAGCTGAAGACACTGGAGTTAACCTCAAGGAACAGAGGTCACCAGGAGGAAAGGAATGTCAAGGGGAGCAGGGAAAGAGGGAGCAGGTCAGGCTTGCAGAGGGAGCTTCCAGCTGGTTGGGGAGCATGTCCAAAGTAGAAAGGAAACACGTATGGGGAGAGGTGGTGGTGATCACGTAACAGACTAGTATGTAGATGGGAGCAGAGGGAGAGAGTCTGGTGTCTTCAGATTCCCAAGGGCTAAGTCCTCGCTTTGGGGAAATGGTGTTTGCAGGTGGCTGGCTCACATGGCAGGATGGGGGCTGAGGGAGGGAGCTGTCAGAACTGATCAGGTATCCACTGGCTGTGGAACTTTATTGAGCTGAGACTAGGACCACATGCATTGTCTGGTGACATAGGGGGGTACTGGAGACATGGCTATAGAAGGTCGGAATGAGGAAGGAGATAAATCTGTGGGGAGTTTCCCTGATCACTATGAAAGTTCTGCTCACTGCGGACACTGGTAAACCCACATGGGTGTACAGCTCAATGAGAAAAACTGGGGGCTGAGGGAGCTGTGTATGGCAATGCATATAGTCATGTCGAGGTGTGTGATCAAAATGAAAAATGTCTCTGAGGTTCAGTACCAGGTATACTACGGCACCAATGGCACTGCCACACCAGGCCCACACTCGGAGCCCACAGTCACTACGTGGGGGCCCAAAATATGTTTGGCGCCAGGGCCCACAAAAGGTTAATCGGGCTCTGGGTTCTCCCAGCTTGTGGAGAAGGCTCTTTCCTTGAGAGGTTCCCACACAGGGTGGCCAGATGAGGGGAAGAAAATCGGGACAAGTGTGGGGTGTCACTGGCGGGTTAAAAAAAAAAAAGCTGAGTGTTGCCGGTGGACAAATTGCATCCCGACCGAAACCCCTATATAGGTTTTCCTGTGTTCTCTTAGGGAATGACAGATCCTCAGAGCTGCATTCTCCTGCCCTGGTGAGATACTAACAAATGTAATAAGAAAAGAATAAAGGGCACTCCTGTTTGGGGAATAGAAGAGATGTTCAGTGGTGAACAGGGGTGAGGCTCTGGCCCCTTTCCCCACAGCTGCAGCCACAGCCGTTCTTTCTTTCCACGCAACACAGGGAGCCCTTGCCGTGCCCTGCCCATCATGAGCCCCCACACCCGGTGCCTCCCAGGAGCTTCAGCCCAGGAGGGAGCCTTCCCCAGAGTGTTCCCTCGCAGGAGACCCGCCTCTCCCACCCTGCTCCTGCCCCTCCCTGTTGGTGAGCTGTGAGTCCAGCTCACGTCCTGGCGCTGAGAGGAGCTGCCGTGGTTCCGCAGGCTGAGCAGGGCCAGCTGCGCCCCCAGCCACGTGTCCTGCGTGGTAGATACAAATTCACTGCACCTGTGGCTGCCCATACTCACGTCCGGCAGAGGGACATCAAACCCCCATGTGTTAAATCTTTTCACTGGCAACAGGCAAGGCAGGACAAAAAGTGGCCAGGCCAATTAAAAATCATCCAGGTGGCAGCACTATGTGTGATGCTGTGTATCCATATCCTGATGCCCCTTGCTGAACTTGAAACCTCCCACCCAGAGCGTCCCTGGCAGGGCTGGGAGCCAGGACTCCTAGGTTCTACCCCAGGAGCTGGGGAAGGGAGTGGGGTCTAGTGGGTTAGAGCAGGAGGCCCGTTCTCGGCCGGTGTCTGAGCCACGCTCAGCAGAATGGGGGTTCGCTCTTGGCCAGGATCTGTGCAGCACCTGGCACAAGGGGGGCCCTGATCTCAATTGGGGCCTTGAGGTGCTACTGGGTTATTTCCAATAAAACCAAGCTCTCAGAGTCATTCGCCTGCCTGGTCTGAAGTCTCAGGTCACTTCAAACTGTCTCTCAATACTGTGGGTGGGTGTTTGTGGGAGTGACAGGGGCTGTGCTGGCCAAGCTTCCACACCACACAAGGAAATGAAATCACTTTAAAACTGATTGAAAAGGAAAAAATAAATGTCTCTGTTCTGCAGGTTTAGCCAGAGGAACTCCTAATCACATGTAGTAATGAGGCTGGGACCGAATACGTTCCTGTATTCACACCCTACGTACTATTGTAATAATCTTTGTACAAAGTATGCCTTGTGAGGTATAATTCGAAAACTCAGAAGTTGTTAATCAGTATTGTCCTGATAAGCTATGTGTCTCAACATTGAATGTAAAGTTTTATAAGATTTTCCTTTATGATGTTACTGACCAGTGTTCCCCCACAACGTTGCTCATGCAGAAGTTGGCAACCAGGTGTGGTTTCAAAAAAGGAATGTCCCTGCCTGAATTTGCATTTAATCTGAAAACCGTCATCAAGAAGGAAGGGAAACAAAGGAAGCTCAATCGTGTGAAGAAAAGCCAGCTGTGAACATCCTTCCACATAAACTCTGTGTGTCCTAGTGCCTAGCTTGAAATGTTTTTCAACAGTGGGACTGAAACTATAAAAAGGAGGGACAATCCCTCCTTCCTTGCCCATGGCATTCACTGCACCTGAAGAGAGAAAGGAAGTATTCACTGGATGCTGAGGAAGAGGGCCTGACGTACACAGTTTGATCTGGAAGGCAGCTGAAAGCATGTGGTGAGCAACTTTGCTTGAATAGGCTATAGTTTAAGTTAGGCACTAGTAAATGTTTCATCTTTATTTTCTTTGTAACCATTTCTGACTTTTATTCCTCATTAGTTGGATTCACTTAAAATCTCTCTTTGTAGTTAATAAACTTGTTTTATTCTTTTATCTAGTCTAGTGTGTTTGAATGGAAGTGTCTGGGTAACTCTGTTTTGGGGTGATAAGTTGTGTGCACAGGAATAATCTTACAGGAATAATGGACTTAATATGATTTGTAGTGTCCAGGAGAGGGCTGGGCAGTACAGGAGATACATTTCTGGGTGAAAATCTAAGACTGGGTGTGTGTTGGGGTCACCCTGCTGTATAACCCAGGCTGGTGAGAGCCAGAGTGTAACCCAGGTGTGGTTAGCAGGCTGCAGTTACACACACACTCAGGGCTGGCTTGCATGCTCTTAGGCTGTTTGTGAGTGGCCCAGGTGGGAGTTATTTCAGCGAGACTTTGTAAGGCAGCCAAGGCTGCTCATTAGCCTGGATTGTACCCTGGCATGCCAGAGATGTGTAAACAGGACTCTCACGTGGGAGTAAAGGGGTTATATTCTCTTGGTGTTTGGCACTGGCGTGACCACTGTTGGAAAGCTGTGTCCACTAAGCTGTGTGACATAATGTCCGTGCCACTCAGGAAAGACGAGAAGTTCAGGCACTTCAGAGTTATAAGGCCTATATGACATATCATCACTTACATGACATAATTAATCTAAGCAGTCCATGGTGTAGGCTCACCCACAGTCATTCCTCAAGCCTACTATGGGCTTTCAGGTCCTAGAGAAGTGGGTTTCCAAGATAGTCTCATTAAAATTCCTAAATTCCCATCCATCATCTTGGTAGAGGGCTGGTGGGTTCATTTTGTGCCTCCTTAATGATGAAATATCAAGACTTTTTTTCAAAGCAGCTCTTGTTTTTTTAAATAGCAAGTCTCCCAGCTGCACTCGACACCCCTGCTCCCCCCTGTAAAGCTGAACTGGTTACTTGGCCTCTGGTCTCCTTGCACCATAACAAAGACCTTGGAGGGCCATGACAAGCATTCGTAAAATGCTCCATATAGTGCTAGAAGGGTGCTGGAGCTGTACTGAAGAGCTGGGTCATGGCGAGAGATGCCGGAGCTGTCCCGGAAAGCCAGGGCATGGCGAGAGACATTGGCGCCCTGCTGGAGAGCTGGGGCATGGTCGTGACCGATGCTGGAACTGTACTGTAGAGACGTGGTTTTGTTCAGAAATCCAGATCCGAGGCCGGAAGTGACCATTGTGAACGTCTAGGCTGACCTCCTGTGTAACACAGGCCATAGAACTTCCTTAAAATAATTCTTAGAGCAAAGCTTTTAGAAAAGCATCTAATTCTGATTTAAAAATTGGCAGTGATGGAAAAACCCAGTATGACCCTTCTTAAGTTGTTCTAATGGGTGATTACTCTCCTCGTTAAAAATGTGTGTCTTATTTCCAGTGTGAACTTGTCTAGATTCAAATTCCAGCCACTGGATCACGTTACACCTTTGTCTGCTAGATTGAAGAGCCCATTATTAAATATTTGTTCCCTATGTAGATACCTATAGACTGGAATCAATTCACTGCTCAACCTTCTTTTTGTTAAGCTGAATAGATCGAGCTTCTTGAGTCTATCATTTCAATTGTTCTTATGGGGTGGTAGAATCTGTCCACAGTGAGTATTTCGACCTAGCCTTCTAGTGGGAATGATCACGTCTGCATCTAACAGACAGAATTGTTAATAGCTACAGCTTAAAATCTGGTAAACTAATTGCTTTTTAAAAAGTCTTTCCAGCATGCGCTGCAAGCATCGTGCAACAAAAATCAGTGCAGGTAATGCACTGACCCCGGCCCATGAGCTGGAACACCACACGATGGAGCACCAAGATGTTGGTGTTGAAATTTGCAGTGACAGTGGCTGAGTAAGTAAAGAGCTAAACCTGTAAGTCAGCATTAGTAGGGAGTGAGCTGAGAGCTCAAGTCTGCAGCATCGACCCTGGCAATTGGTGGGAAACCTCCCATGATTGAACTGCCACCAACACTGGCACCGTGGCACCAGGTCCACACTCAAAAGGGGCTCTGGTGTCCGGACTGAGAATTGATCTACCCTGGTGTGGCTGCCACAACAGCAGCTCTGGCGGAAGAGGCAGCAGCGCTTGATCCTGCTGTGAGCAGATTCAGATGATGTGGTGGTAACAACTCCTGGAGTCCATGGAGCTTTGTCCCCTCTGTAGCTCTCAGAGATGCGCCTCTCACTGGCTGTGACCCATGGTATCAAGGGTGGAAATAGTTTAGGGCAAGAGGCTACACCATGGAGAGGGCTTGAGTGACAAGAGGTATCTACTGTGGCTTATCTGATATAACGTTCAGTAAGCAGCCTAGAAACTGAAAGGTGCAGAAGATAAATTTCTGATGGCATTTCCAGTTGTGATGTTGGGTTGGTGGAAGTTAACTAAAGCAATAAGAATCCAAGTGGGAACTACATATGCAGATCTCGTTAAGAAATCTGGTGTTGGGTCTTATATTTCAGAAGGCACATGTAGCCCTAGAGCTCCATTTGCAGTTAGACGTAGGGGGCAGTTATCTGTGCAAAGTGCGTATGTAATCACCCAATTAACTACTGCAATAACATGCATAAAGGAACAACAGAATTGGCAATTTGCACTTGCATTTAACACGCCTGTGTGTGTAATTGTGGTCAAAACTTGTGCTTGAATTGTATGAAAATCTGGCCCTAGCAGTCTGCCTAAATGTGGAATGGAAAAATAAATAAAAAGGAAAAGGGTAAGGAGATGTGTCTATGTAGGGACATAAGTATATACAACAGGGTCTGTGGGGAAAGCACAAAAAGGAAAGCTTCAGTGTAGGAACAACATTCAAGCCAATGGATTTTTCTCCCTGGGGAAAGGCAGGAACAGTCTGAGGCTACGTCTACACTACAGCGTGTTGTTGACAGAAGTTATGCCGCTTTAATTAAACCACCTTTGCATGTCCACACAATGCTCCTTGTGTCGGCAGAGCAGATCCACACTAGCAGCTCTTGATACATCCGAGAACCGTGAACACCAGCATCACTTGCCTGGAGAAGATCAAAGAGTGATCCTGAGCCACAACATCTGCTCTTGTTCCGTGTTCCCCCTGCTCAAGTTACATTGGGACGGTAGAAGTGGAGCCCATGGATTGCCTGGTGACTGGTTCCAGTTGTCATCAGCTGCCGTCCATCTTCTGCTTGCCTCTGCCATCGGGACCTGCAAGTATAAAACCCATAGTGTTGCCAAGGGTAGTTGGGAGCCAGGCTTCATGCCTGTCTGGTGAAACCACTGAGGTGTTTATTTATTTTTCCTCCAGGGTTTCCCTACTTTCTGTACACGTCCCTCAATAAATGGTGGTTTGTTTTGCACCTTTACTTACCCGAGGCAGTGGGGGAGCATCTAACGTTCCAGACACAGATTAGATACTGGAAGCTGGGGCCAAACTGACAATCTTCTAGGCACCGGTTGCTATAATATTCTCAGTGCAATAGCCTGAGACTCAGGTGTCTTTTGATCCTCTGCTGTCCCAGCTGCCCATCAGTCTTTAGAAAGGAGGTGCCCTAAGCCCCTACAAATAAAAGTAAGACAATCAGTTTTCTAATGTAACCGATGGCCCTGCCAAGTCTTTCTCACTCAGGTTCAAATCCTACACTCCCTGTTCAGGTAAAAATCCTATTGGTTTCCGAGAAGCTTTCCCATGATCTTGCTAAAGTGGCCTAGAGAATAAAAGGTCATTTAAAAAAAAAAACAACTAATTGCAACATGGCTACAGGCAACTGTGATTGATTACAGCCAGATGTTTTTTTCTCGATGCAGCTCCGGTTGGTGAAGAGCGGAGAAGGAGATCTACTCCACGAATAAAAAAAGAGGAAAATGAAAGTAAGTGTTAAATTTCATTTTACTTGCCAGCTGGGACAGGGTTTCCAGGAATTACAAGCTGTTCATGAGAACAGTGACACCATAAACAAACACAGATTTTTGGACATGCTTGTCCTCATCAGCCCTCTCACATACACATAGTGATCGTCCCCAGGGATCTGCTTGCCAGCAGAGACGAAACCTCTGCAGGAATAGAGAGACAAGGGGCAACCAAGCCAGAGCTTTGCAATGAGTTTTCCTACCAGTTGAAACTGATCCAGGTGCTGCAGTGGCATTTGCTGCTTGCTCCCCTGTGGCCAAGTCATTTCACTTTCCACCTGGGGAGATTCACAGGTTCTTAATTACTCTACAGGGAAGGATCTCCATACACATGTGCACACCCCAACCGACCAATGTATCCCCTGCCCAGCCCCACCCCAGAGTCCGCACCCCCAGCAGAGCCTGCACCCCCCACCCCAACCCTCTGTCTCAGCCCTGAGCCCCTCCACACCCAAAACCCCTCATCCCCAGCCCCACCCCAGAGCCAGAGTCTTTATCCCCTACCCTTACAAGGCAGGTGTGTGTGGGGGGAGGGCGGGACTTGGACCCGTTCTGGGCACCACTAAATATTATACAAACCTGCTGCCTCTGGCTGTTTGATTCCTGCTGTGTTCAGGGAAACAGGACTTTGCATGTTCATTGTAAACAAACAGGATGGTGTCAAAGAAATCCCTGACTCCATCATCAATTTAGCCTTCTAGCACAAAAAACCCAGAAGACCTTGAATTCTGACTAACCACTCAATGCAAAAAGATTAACACAATGGGTGGTGGGTGGAGCCCCCCTTTGGGCAGGCTAGCCCCTGTCTCTGCCCCATCCACCTCCCCCACCATGACCGGAACCCCTTTGCCCCCTCCCCTCCAGGGCCAGAGCCACAATCCCCCCCACCCGGAGATGCCCTGAGTGCCTCCCTATGCCGGAGGAGCCCTGTGCTGGCTGAAGCCCTGAGCCTGCCGCACCTGCCTGGAGGAGCCCCAAGCCAGGCACAGCTGCACTGCACCTCCCCTCTTCTCCCCACACCCAGCCACAAACAAGCTGGCAGTAGAAGACCATCTTCAGTATCCACGTGTCATCCATCTTCATAACACGACCAGTCCAGTGAAAATCTTGTCTGTCAGCTGCATCTTGAAGTTTGACCTCTTTACATTTCCACCAGTCTTCCTTAATTTACTGTAATTTGATTTGTGTCTTCTGCTTAGCTCAAATGTGTGCTGATTTCCTGGAGGCTTTCTCTTTATCGTTAATCCAAGCCAGATATGTCACATGCATCTCGTTGAGAAGAGCACAGGAAACTTTGTCCTTGTCGTCAAATTAGTCCTTGTGTTTGTGTGTTCGGAAACCCAGTACTTCGACAGCAGTTTTATAGGTTGTTTTGTTGATGTTGATCCAGTCCTCCTCAATAGTGACTGGCTGCTCTGGACCGTCATTGTTGATGGCTAAGGAGGCATCAAGACTGAGTTGAAACAATGCTCGTGTCTCGGGCATTTCAAGTTTACCTCCAACTCCTTCTGGCACACAGCAGAATGATGATGTTTTGGTGGAAAGAGGCTCAAGGAGATGACACTGCGTACCATACAATGGTCAGACCAGGAGCCAGTGACATGCATTGCATTGCATTGCATGAGTCAGCTTAACATCAGAGATGTCTCTTTGGTTTGTAATGAAATGAAATCATAGGCCAATGCTTAGATCGAGGGTGCATCCAAGTCGCTTTGCATTTATTTGCTTGTTGGAAGAACATGCTTGCAATAGCAAGCTCATGCTGTGCTCAAGTTTGAAGAAGGAAGGAGCCATTTGAGTTATCACTTCCAATGCTATAATGTCCAAGCACCTTGTGGCATGTGGTGGAGTCTTGGCCAACTCTAGCATTAAAATTGCTGAGTATATATAGCTTGGAATTAAAAGGTAATGAAGAGATCACTGAATTCAGGCTCTCGTAGAAAGTCTCCTTTTCATTGTCTGCAGCAGGCAATGTGGGTGCGTATGGACTAACAAGTACAAGGCCCTGTCCATCCTTCAGCCAGTCTAAGCTTTGCAGTTCACACAACAGCACAAACTGCCTGTTCCAAGGCACAGGTGGGCGGGTATGTTACCCTTACTGGGACAAGGAGCACAGTAACTCTGCCAAGGAACCTGCGTAAGCGGAGTGCCCAGCTTCTGCATGAGACCTTCGATGAGATGACTCAGGCCGATTACCGTGATGTGGGAGAGTAAATCAACGTCCTATTCTGCATCTAGACATGCACACAGCCAAGCCTTCTTTCTGCAACCCTCCTCGCCCCAACAATCCACACCCAACAACTCCCGTCACAAAATCAAAGCCGCTTACCGGGCGCCACCTCTGCTGTTTGCTCTTCCCCAAGCACCAGATGCTGTGATTGGCAAGCTTCCTCCGGGCTTGGAAACAGCTCCTGGCTGCATGCATCTGTGGATGGTGAATCGGCCTCTGGCTCTGGGCACCCCTCCTCCTCAGCACCCTCGCTCCTACTTTCCTCCTCATCCTGGCTCATTGCACTCGGGGCTGGCACAGCCTCTGAAGTGTCCATGGTGCTCTTCGGAGTGGAGGTGGGGTCACCCCCAAGTATCACGTCCAGCTCTTTGTGGAACTGGCAGCTCGTGGGCGCAGCACCGGAGCAGCGATTTGCGTCCTTGTGATAGGCGTTCTGCAGCTCCATCACTTTAACCCTGCACTGCAGTGTGTCCCGGTCATGGCTCCTTTCATCATGGCCCTTGATAGGTATCATAATTCCTACGGCTGGAGCGTAGCTGGGACTGGACAGCCTGCTCTCCCCAAACGCTGATGAGGTCCAGCACCTCGGCATTGCTCCATGCTGGGGATGTCCTGGCGCATGGAGGCAGGGTCACCTGGAAAGATGCGCTGAGACCACTCCATAGAAGGGGACTTTCAAATTTCCCAGAGAATTTAAAGGGCGGGTCTGACGGTTGGTCACCTGAGGGCAGGGCAGTAGAGTTCAAAGTGACGACCAGAGTGGCTAGAACAGGCATTGTGGGACACGTCCTGGAGGTCGATCAGAGCACAGTAATAGACCAGGGCGTCCACACTGGCACCGCAGTGATTAGCCTGGGCGCAGTAAGCTCTACGCCTCTCATGGAGGTGGATTACCAGGGGTGCTCCAGCTTCGGGGTCCGGGCGCTCTAAGTGCCTTGCCAGTGTGGACACCTCAGGAGTTATGGCCCCCAGGGCTGATTTAATGCACTCGAACTTGCCAGTGTAGACAAGGCCTAGATCCCCTCTAGAGGAAGACTCACCAGGCAGCAGCAGCCATAAAACAGGCATAGGAGGAGGTGGATGGGTGGATATTAAGAGCCAGGGGTGCCCCAAATTTTCAGCTGCATATTCTGCATGTGCCCAAGTATAGACCTGAGTTCGTGAGTGTGTCTGTTTAGCTGTGTGCATATCTCACTCCAGTTGTGTTTCTAATTGTGTATCTGTTGTCTGTCTCAGTGTAGCTGCGTGTGTCTGTGTGTCTGTCCAGTTGTCTGTCTGTCTGGTTGCCTGTGTTTGTTTCAGGATTGGTGTGTGCACAGTATTTTCCCCAAGATTTGAAATTAGAGGGTTGTTTGAATTTACAAAGGGCAGGGGGGCAGGGCGGGAGGGTGGAAAACGACTAGCTGACAACTGGAATGGAGGGGGAGGGCTATGGGGGAGTTTAGGGTGTGTGTGTTTGGTCCTTTTATTTGTTTGTTTTTCATCTGTCTCCACACAGCTGTGTGTGTGTCTGACTAGTTGGGTGTTTCAGTGTAGTTGACTTTTTTTTCCCCATCTTCTCCATTCCATTCCTGCCCTATGACACCCTGAGTCCCTCCTCCACTCCTGGCAGTGCTTCTCTCTTTTCAGCTAGCACTTCTCTTTCCTCTGCATTCTGCTGCCTCCTCTCCAGGCAGTGCCCTTGAACCTCACACGTCCTACCAGAGCATCCTTGCTCCATAGACACCCCTCACCCAGCGCAGGATGGACCCCCTGCCTCTGCTCCTCTACCTCTGCGCAGGTAAGTGCCAGCCAGAGGGACTGGGAAAAGCTGGGCTCCTTCACATAGGTGTCCAGCGAGTACCCCTCTGACGGGGATGGGAGCAGTTGGATGGTCAGGACTCCTGGGTCCTATCCTTGACTGGCTCTGGGAGAGGAGTGGGGTCAGTGGGTTACAACAGGAGGCCTGTGCATCAGGACTCGTGGGTTCTCTCCTCAGTTCTGGGAGAGGAATGGGGCTCTAGTGTCTTGTGTGGGGGAGGGCTGGTAATCAGGACTCCTGGGTTCAGTTCCCTCTGTGTTCTGTTCCCTCCAGACTCTCTGGGATGGGAGTGGGTCACAGGTGCAACTTCCCTTCTCTGTGGGGCGTGTGTGCTCAGTAGGATGTGTGGGGAGGGTCCGGCAGGTGTGAAGTGGATGCAGTGTTTGCAATTGCTCAATCTTTCTGTAAAATCATAGCAGCTTCCTCCTGCTTCAAGGTCACATCTCTCCTGTCTGTGATGCCTGGACCCATCAGGGAATGGCGGGGGGCAGACTTTGGGGTGGCTGAGGATGAGAGGGATGGGCTGGGAAGGGGGGACAGACTGGGGGATGGGACTTGAAAGGGGATGAAGGGAGGAATGGGGGAGGCCACCTCAGCTCCTTCCCCACCCTCAGCTCCTTTGCCTCCAGGCTCCACCCACCCAGCCCCACTTTGCCCCATATCTGGTCCTCCTGTAACCCTGGAGGGTCTCAGCTGTGGCTCCCACAACACAAGCTTACCAGGCCACCCTGCACTAATTGATAGAATCAGCAGAGAGACCAAGAACTGCCTGGGCCAAGTTGCTCCTGGTGCAATGCTGTGGCCAATCCTTGGAGGCATAAACAGGGGAATCTCGGGTAGGAGCAGAGAGGTTATTTTACCTCTGTATTTGGTCCTGGTGAGACCTCTGCTGAACTCCAGTGTCCAGTTCTGGAGGCCACACATCAAGAAGGATGTTGATAAACTTGAGAGGGTTCAGGGAACAGCCATGAGAATGATTGAAACATTAAAAAACCTCCCTGATAGGCTCAAGGAGCTCAATCAATCACTATTTAGATTAACGACGTGAAGACTAAGGAGTGCTTATCTCAGTCTATAAATACCTACCTGGGGAACAAATGTTTGATGATGGACTCTTCAGTCTAGCACAACGGTTCTCATCCGGGGGTGCGCGGCCCAAAGGGAGTCCACGAGCCCTTTCAAGGGGGCTGCGGGATCCTGCAGCAGAAGCCCCGATCCCCAGCGTCCCCCTGCGGGGCTGAAGCTGGGGGAGGCGCAGGGCTGAATCCCTGATCTTTGGTGCTCCCCTGCGGGGCTGAAGCTGGGGGAGGCGCAGGGCTGAATCCCTGATCTTTGGTGCTCCCCTGCGGGGCTGAAGCTGGGGGAGGCGCAGGGCTGAATCCCGGAGCTCCGGTGCTCCCTCTGGGGCAGAAGCCCTGAGCACCAGGGCCGGCTTTAGGCCAATTCAACCAATTCCCCCGAATCGGGCCCGCGCCTAAGAGGGCCCCGCACCCAAGCCCTGCCAGTGCGCTGTACCGGGGTGGCCCAGCTTCCCCAGGGGCAATTTAAAGGGCCTGGGGCTCCCAGCAGGGACTGGAGCCTCAGGCCCTTTAAATTGCCACCAGAGCCCCACTGCTGGTGCCCTGGGGGCTATTTAAAAAGTCTGGGGCTCCCCTTGCTTCTACAGCCCCAGCCCTTTAAATAGCCCCCGGAACCCCGCCGCTCCCCCAGGGCTCCTGCGGCTATTTAAAGGACCGGGGTGGTAGAAGCAGGGGAGCCCCAGGCCCTTTAAATAACCCCCAGAGTCCTGGGGTAGCGGGGGGTTCCAGCTGCCTCTGCTGCCCCAGTCCTTTAAATAGCCCCCGGAGCCCTGCCGCTTCCCCAGGGCTCCCATGGCTATTTAAAGGGCTGGGGTGGTGGAAGCAGGGGAGCCCCAGGCCCTTTAAATAGCCCCCGAGCTCCGGGCTGCTGCTGCTACCCCGGTGGGGGAGGGAGGAGGAGGAGGCACTTACCGTACAGGGTGGGCTGTACCCCCTGTACCCACACCCCCTGCCTGCAGCCAGCCCCACACTCCCTGCCCTGCCTGCAGCCAGCCCCTGCCCTGTCTCCAGACAACCCCTGCCGCACGCCCCTGCCTGAAGCCAGCCAGTCCCCCACTCCTCTGTCTCCAGGCCTGCCAACCCTTGCCGCACCCCCCTGCGGCCCTGCCTGAAGCCAGCCATCCCACCCCACATCCCCCTGTCTCCAGCCAGCCCCACACCTCTTGCCCTGCCTGCAGCCAGACCCTGCCTCCAGCCAGCCCCATGTCCACTGGTGCCCTGCAGTTCCCAGGGCAGTAACCCTGCACACCTGCTTCAATGAGAGGGTCAGGGAACAGCTGGGACCCACACATGTGCACACCCTAGGGTGACCAGACAGCAAGTGTGAAAAATTGGAACGGGGTGGGGGGTAGTAGGATCCTATATAAGAAAAAGACCCCCAAATCGGGACTGTCCCTATAAAATCGGGACATCTGGTCACCCTAGCACACCCCCAGGGAGTGGCAGGGACCCACACATGTGAAACAGAGCTCAGTTCTAGTTCAGGCCCATCTTTTTAAAAAAGAACTTTAGGTAGGGTTAACGTACATCCGTATTTTCCCAGACATGTCCAGCTTTTTGGTTCTTAAATCGCCATCCGGGAGGAATTTTTAAAAATACGGACATATGGTAACCCTATTGGTACAAAAAATACATACTGTGGCACATCCCTTAAATCAGAACTTTTTACAGGGAACCGGTTGCTAAGAAATGAAAGGCTTTTTTTTACATGGTTTTTTTTTTTAGTCATCATCCCTGCCGGGGCCCCGCCGAAAATGTTCAAATTGGGCCCCGCACTTCCTAAAGCCGGCCCTGCTGAGCACATGGGCAGAATTGGGAGCATTGCCCCTCCCTCCAACTGCAGCGCAAAATCACGGCAGTCCTGGGGCAGCTCCACCCCTCCCCCCACCCCCTGGCCAGGTCAGAGGCGGGAAGCCAGAGCCCAGCAATGTGGGAGAACGCCTGCTCTGGCTGGTGCATGGAGCAGGCAGCAGCAGCAGTGGTCCTGCCTCTCCTGCTGGTGCCCTAGATTGAAGGTCCCAGCCCCCTTTGCTCCCACAATGGCAGGTAGTAAGAGCCCCCCAGGTCCGCGGCTGGCAGACCCCTCCGGGAACAGGGACTGCAGAGGAGTCCTCCCAGCACAGTCCCTAATACCCCTCTCCCTACACCTTGAGCAACCCCCCTGCCCACACACAGCCCCTAACTACCGTCTCTCAACACCCTGAGCTATGTCCTCCCCGCATCCTTAGCCCACCCCCTCCCTGCATCTTGATTTACCCCCCAGGCCCCACACAGCCCCAGCTACCCTCTCACTGCACCCTGAGCAACCCACTCCCCTGCTCACACACTGCCCCTAACTACCATCTTCCTTCACCTTAAGCTGTTTTCAAACTTTTTGAGCTAAGCCCCCAACCTGCTATGTAGGGCTCGAGCCCCACTGTCCCCTGTCTCCCCCAAATAGAAGTCAAACTACATCTATGCCCAAAGCCCCTCTGCCCCCCCCACCCCCCTGAGCCCTGGAATTTTTATAGCATGTTGAGGGGGGCCTCAGAGAGAAAAAAGTTGAGAACCCCTGGCCTAGAAGATAAAGGTCTAACACAATCCAATGCCTTGGAAGTTGAAGATAGACAAATTTAGACAGGAAATAAGACGTAACATTTTTAACAGCGAGAGTAATTAGCAACTGTAACAATTTACCAAGGATCGTGATGGATTCCCTTGTTGGGATATAATATGTAATATGATATATGCTATGGGGCCTGGTGTGGCTGTTGTGTGTTTGAAACTGGAGGGCATGACCTGCATTTTGGCAAAAACACTAATGACATCACAAAGTGAATTATATCTAAATCTGCTCAATTAAAAAAATAAACCTTCCAGTCCACAATGGTCAAATATTAAAATAAAATAAAAAAACCACCCCAAAAATTAAGTCCATCATTAGTATAATGTTTTTAAAAAATGGTCCCCCAAGCTTTACAGTTTTTCCAAATGTAACGTTACATCCTATGGTTACACTATTTGTATTAATAATTTTATTAACCTTTGTTATGTTATGTTCATACTGCCAAATAAAAAAGCAACAAAAAGTTCTAAGGCAAATAATATATAAAATTAAATGGCTTGCAAAATTATAAAGTAATATAATAATTAATGGTATTAATCATGTATCAACATGGGGAATATTGAGATATTAAAATCTATATATCTATGTAATATGTTATAGGCCATGAAGTCTAGTGTGGGTGTTGTGTGTTTGAAACCTGAGTCCATGACCTGCATTTTAGCAACCAAAGCAAGAACTTAAAGGTTGAGTGGTCAAAACCTATTTGTACCAAACAACTTTGTTATGTCCTTGGAAAAAATGAAGAATCAGCAGATAAGGAAATAACACCAGTGGAACTGCTATAAAAATGTATAAAAAATTTAAAATGGCGGGCCTTGGATCATGGCAGCCTGCCCAAAGTTGTCTCTTGAAAACAAAGGGTAAAGGGCCAAAACAACAAAAACAAAAACCCAATAACATCACAAAGTAAATTATAAATAAAAACTTCACACATTTACAGTTTAAAGTCTTTCAATAATCCAAAGCCCTGTTTATATCTGGTGTGGTACTTGTAAACTCCCCGCACCTTGTAACTAAACTAAACCCCAACTAACCATCAAAACGTCTAACTACTGAGCTCTGGTATAGTATGTTTGGGGTATAAATGTAACGTAAATAAGATCCATTTTGTAAACCATAAAAAGTATTTAAAGTATTATATAGCAACACGGTGTCCAGTATCTGCCTGCTCCCTCATCCCGTAAAAAGGCCCCTGCTGAGGGTCTAACACCCTATCACTGGAAATTTTAAATCAAGACTGGATCTTTTTCTAAATGTTCCAGTGTGGGTCAAACAGGCATTAATTCAGAGAAGCTCTCTGGCTTGTGTTACATAGGAAGTCAGACTAGATGCTCAAAGCGGTTCCTTCTGGCGTTATGGTCTGTAATTCTATGAAGGCTGATCAGCCCCTGCTACCCTACAGAAAGTCCCCGCCGCCCCCTATGAATCCGGGTCAGCAAGAGATAGATCAAGGGCTTCATTCACCAGTGTAAATCCATTTCTGATAGTTAGTCTTCACGTGGGAGTTTCTGCTGCCATGCAAATGAATGCGTGGTGTGATTCACGTAAAATGGCCCCCAAGGACTAGACAAAAGGGAAGCTTGAATGATCTGGGAGTCAGGACTCCAGGGCTCTATCCCCAGCTCTGAGAGGGGTGTGGGGTCTGGTGCTCAGTCTCAGAAAGATTTTGGAATGAATTGGCTGAGGCTACAGCTAATGATGGGAGTTTACAGAGGGTATTCGAGGCTATTAACATCAGGTGGCCAAGACATGACATATCCACACATTCCAAGCTGACATGCTCACAAGAGGACATGAAGGATGCTTGGACATGGAGAAATGTAAGTGCAGAGCCAGAGAGATACAGTATTGGCCACAAATGAACGATGAGCGAGAGAGAAATTGTTAAAATGTGTGAAACAGGCCCCCAGTGCCAACCTAAACACAGTAAAAGAGTCTACGTTGATAAGCAATGACCAGTTCAGGGCATGGTCTAAAGTTGGTGTGGGTCTATTTGCATCCACAGGTGAGGAGCATGTTTTGACACTGGATTATACTTCTCATTCTCCGGAGGTTGTTTTATTAGAAAATACCACATCAAAACATGTTACATTGCACATGAAATCTATATTTTGCTGGCATGGAATCCCTGAAGTTATTTGGCTCTGGGATGCAGCCACATCTGGGGTGGTGCATAGAAGCTGTTTGTACAGCGATTCGCTTACCCGGCACTGAGATGTGGCCATTTGTTGGGTCTCTTTGGGAGGCCATGGGGCTGTGTATGACTCTCCCTCTCCGTGTGGCATGTCTGCTTGGTAGGATGTGGCCCGGGAATGGGGTTGGTGGGCAGGATGTGAATGTGGTTGGCACAGTCCTGCTATAAAGTCACCACAGGTTCCTCTGCTTCAGAGTCACATCTGCTCTGTCTGTGAGGCTGGGACCTCGCAGGGCATGGGGGAGGGCAGACTTTGTGGTGGTTGAGAATAAGGACGACAGACTTGGGCCTTTGTGGCACACTGGGAGAGGAGGCCTAAGAAGGGGAAACTGGGGGTGCCTGCCCCCACTCTCCCAGCACCCCCTTTTGTCCAGCCAGCCCCACAATTTTCCAACCCCGTGCCCCAGCCCCATGATTCTGCACCCCACCTTGCCCCACATTTCCTCCTCCTGCCAATCTGGAGAGTCTTTACTGCCTCCCAGCCTAAAGGGGGCAGCTCCAAGCTGTTTCCCAGGTCTGGGTTTGCAGGAATGGAGCAGTTGGGAGAAAGGGGAGGAGAGCAGAGCCACCCTGAGAGGTTATTCCACTTCCTAGTTCTCTCCCACAATCTCTCTTGGCCCTGCCTGCCTACTGCGGAAACCCTGATTGGCTGCCTTTCTCCGGGAGGTGGGGGATGTGGGGAAGGACAGCCAGTCAAGGAGGGATTTCCCCACTCACCCCAAGCTCCCAGTCAGTCCCATGCAGCGAGCTTTGCATCAGGAGAGTTAGCTGCCCTGTGTGTTTGTGGTTTAGTGTAGCCATCCACTGGCTGTTTGGTGTTTTGTGTGTGACATTAGTTTGGAAGGACTCAGCTCTGGCTTCTGCGACACAAACATACCAATGTGATGCTGTGACCAAAAGGGCTATTGCGATTTCTGTATGTATGAACAAGGGACCCTCGAATAGGAGCCGAGCGGTTATTTTACTTCTGTATATGGCCTTGGTGTGACTGCTGCTGGAATAGTGTGTCCAGTTCAGGTGCCTTTCAGGTACAATTCACAAAGGATGTCAATCAATTGGAGAGGGGTCAGAGAAGTGCCATGAGACTAACGAAAGGATTGGAAAACCTGCCTCATAGTGATAGACTCAAGGAGTTCAGTCTAGTTAAGGGAAGGTTAAGGGCTGACTTAATCCCAGTCTGAGTAGCTATGAGGAGGACAAATATTTAATATTGGTCTTTTTAATCTATCAGATAAAGGTCTAACATGATCGAATGGCTGAAAATTGACACTAGACAAACTAAGGCCATGGCTACAATAGTGATCTTACAGCAGCACAGCTCTACCAATGCAGCTGTGCCAATGTAAGATCACTTGTTTAGCTGCTCTATGCTGACGGGTGAGAGCTCTTCGGTCAACATAATTAAACAATCTCAACAAGCGGCGGTAGCTATATCGACAGGAGATGGTCTTCTGCCACCATCACGTTCTGCATATTACCACTGATGCCGGTGAAGCTTATGTCACTCATGGGTGGTTTTTTTCACACCGCTGAGTGACATAAGTTTTGCCGATATAAGTGGTAGTATAGCCATGGCCTTTGAAAATAAAACTGACATTTTTAATAGCAAGTGTCATTCACCACTGGCACAGTGTGCCAAGAATTGTGGTGGATTCTTCATCACTGGACATTTAAAGACTGGACATTTTTCTGGAAGATCTGCTCTGGTTCAATCAGGAATAAATGCAGGGGAAGTTCTCTGGCTTGTGTTATGCAGGAGGTCAGACTAGATGATCACAATGGTCCCGTCTGGCTGTAGCCTTTTATTTTATTTAAAGTACATTTTGTAATGTGGTGTGACGCCACTGTGGGTTTGGCTCTCGTGCCTATGGTTTCAAGATTAACAGAGTGAAAGTCATCTCTGTTACTTGCTTCAAATTGAGAGTCTCTAGGAACACATAAAGACCAAAGGTAATGACCATCTATAATTCACTAGTACAAAGTCTAGACTATTTTATAAGTTTTATTAAAGTTAGTTATGATTACCCGAGCATATAGAAATTCTATACAGACCGATTCACAATTTACAAATATAGTTATACTCACATCCTTGACAATAGTGTTAGGGTCTGATGGGTCTCTCATGGCTTGAACATCAGTAGAGGGATGGTTCTTGCTGGAGTCTCCCAGAGGGAGCTCAGTTTTCCCATTCTGGGCATCCCCTTTTTATACTGTGATTCTGTCTACACCTACAATCTGCATGTGTCCATAAAAGTGTCCACCCTCTTTTCCCCTATTGATCTGTCTCCCCTGGAAACTTAATGAACCCCAATTTTCTATAAGCTGGGTAAGTTCCCATTATTCTCATTAGCATTGACACACAAGCTGTATCCCATGGTTAAGACACATGTCTGAGACAAATGCGCCTTTATGGTATTTTTATGATCTAATATTAATCTTCTGGGTAATTTTGCACAATAAAAGCTAAAGTCTTGCAGGCTTTAACCTACAGGTTATGACATTTCAGCTTGTTTTAGTCATCTCTAGTACTTGGTTCAGTATTTAGAGGAACTATCTTACACTTTTATAACCCTACAGATTAACTCTAGTGAACATACAATGAATACATATGATATAACATAATCATAACATCACACAATAAGTGAATAATAACTAAAATCACTGGCTACATGGCCATAGAGTCTATCCATCTATGAAGACTGATTTGTCCCTTGTGTCCCTACAGGAAGTGCATCCGCTATGGATCAGCTTCAGGAAAGCGGATGGAGATAAATCTAGGACTTTCTTCACCAGCGCTGAATCCACTCACGATTAAGGCCCTGCCAAATTCACAGTCATGAAAAACATGTCCCAGACAGTGAAATCTGGTCTTTTATGTGCTTTTACCTAATCCTATACAAATGTCATGGGGGAGACCAGCATTTCTCAAACTGGGAGTCCTGACCCAAAAGGGTGTTGCAGGGGAGTCACAGCGTTATTTTGGGGGGGGGGTCACAGTAGTGCCACCCTTACTTCTGTGCTGCCTTCAGAGCTGGGTGGCCAGAGAGGAACGGCTGTTGGCCGGGTGCCGAGCTCTGAAGGCAGCGCTGCCACCACCAGCAGTGCAGAAGTAGGGGTAGCAGTGCCACAGGCCCCCCCCGCCTCCAATAACCTTTCAACCACCCCACCCCCACAACTCCTTTTGTGTGAGGACCTCTACAATTACAACACTGTGAAATTTCAGATTTAAAGAGCTGAAATCATGAAATTTATGATATTTAAAATCCTGTGAGCGTGAAATTGACCAAAATGGATTTTGAATTTCGTAGCGCTCTACTCATGATATTTATATTTAAATGGGAGTGTCTGGCAGTGGCGCTATGCAAATGAATGTGGGGAATGATTTGCATAAAATAGCCCTTGAGGGCTAGAGAGCCGGGAGCCAGTGGTGAGGAGCTGGGAGGCAGGACACCTGGGTTCTATTCCGGCTTTGGGAGAGGAGTGGGATTTGGTGGGTTAGAATTGTGGGCTGGAATTCAGTCCCATAGCCAGAAAGCCCCAGCCACTGGCCTGGTGTTCATCAGGGAAGCTCTAACCGGTGACTGTTTAACCCCTGCAGTGCTGGTACCAAGCCATGGATTCAGCGTGGACGTGGAGGGACCCATCACCTTCCAGGAGGCAGCTGAGGGGTTTGGGCAGAGCGTGTTGCAGTTCGGGAATGCCAGCGCCGGGGGGTAAGGGCCGGACCTGGGACCCCACATGACTTGTGCCCAATGCTGTGCAACATGTGTGGCTGGGCTGCCTCCCCTGGGCCTCAGTCCCCAGGGTGTGTGGGGTATTCCCTGAGCCCCCCATACTTTTTCCCCACAGGCTAATTGTTTGGGCCCCGCTGCAGACAGGAAACGTGAATGGAACCGACAAAGTCTACAAGTGCGACCCGGGCTCCAGATGCTGCCATGAGATTCCCATCCAGAGTAGGGGCATCCTGTGGTGTGGGGTGCAGCAATAGGATTGGGGTGGGAGCCAGGACTCTTGGGTTCTGTGACCAGCTCTGAGAGGGATGGGGGGTCTGGTGGGTTAGAGCGAGGGGTGGGGCTAGGAGCCAGGACTCCTGGGTTCTATCCCCAGCGGTGGGGGTGGGGTCTAGTGGTTATAACGGGGGGAGCTGGGAGTCAGGAATTCTTGGTTCTATCCTCTGCTCTGGGACGGGAATGGAGTTTATTTGCTCACCCTGGTCTGCATCTCTCCCCTGTCAGGGCCCCGCGATGCTATGAACATGTCCGTCGATGTGTCTCTGGCTACTCGAGGCTCCCAGTTCCTGGTAGGTACCACACCCAGGGGAGACGGGTGCTGGGACTGGGGTCCCACATTTTCTCCTTCATCATTCCAGTGGACAGATCGCTCCCCAAACCCCACTACTCATGGATGGTAGTAACTGGGCAGTGTCAGTGTGGCTGGAACAATGGTGCAGAGGTGACAATTGGGTGACATCCCCATGACTACACGATAACTGTGTGAGGGCTGTTGGTAACTCCTGTAACTGGAGGGGTGGTAGAACAATGCCGTGGGGAATGGTGGTAGCCAGGTATCCTCGCTTTGGCTACAGTGAAGGCGAGGTGATGTTGTAAGGATGGAGGTAACTGGCTGTTGTTGCCATGGTGACAGTGACTGTATCCTGAGGTAGCAGGAAGTGTTGTAAATGGGTTGCTGCCATGGCGACAGTGACTGTGCATGGACATAGCAGGGTGCATGGACATAGCAGGGACCATGGCAAGTGGGTGACATTGCCATGGTAACAGTGACTGGCCACTGCTATAGCAGGGAGTGTGGTAAGCAGGTGATGCCCCCGTGTGACTCCCCTGTCTCCTCTCAGAGTGAGGTGCTGGGATCTGGGGTCCCGAGGTCCTGTCTGCCTCAAGGGGACCCCTTCCCTGAGATAGCCTTTCCCTGCATATCCACAGGGGGGAGGTATCAGACCCCAGGCTCTATCCCCCACCCTCAGTGCTCTATTCAGAGGGGTACCCCATGGTGCACCAGGTCTGTGGGGAGAACATGTACGTTAGTCACTACTGCTTCCCTCTGCAGCAGAGCTTCTGGCAACTCCAGCGCATCCTGGACACTCAGCCGGGTAAGGGGTGACACAGGAGTATGGGGGGGGGGACTTACACCCTGGGGTCATGGGTAGGTACACAGACCATGGGGAGATGGAGGGGAGATGGGTCTAGAGGGGCCCAGGGTCTGACAGGGGGTGGGATACCAGGCTAGGTGGGCCCGTTGGTTTGATTCAGGATGTCAATAGGAGCTGGGAGTCAGAACGCCTGGATTCTGTCCCAGCTCTGGGAGGCGGGTGGGGTGTATTCTTTTCATCCCAGTGTATGTCATGCTCCACTTTCAGAACACCTCCATGGCAGGGATGGGATGATGTTACGACAGAGGGGCCGGGGGGTCTGATCGGGGTGGCCAGCAGGGGGCGGGATATCAGGTTAGATGCGCCCATTGGTCTGGTCTAACTCTCTCTGATGGGTTTCCCATGTTTGTGGAGTTGCGTCAGGACGTACTTCATTCCTGTCCCTCTCAGAGTGCCCCAAACAAGTCACAGACATAGCGCTCCTCATCGACGGCTCGGGCAGCATCAGATCTCGTGATTTTTCAAAGATGAAGACGTTTCTCTCTGAGATCATGAAGCGTTTCCGCAGCACCGACACGCAGGTAACGGGCAGAGGCTGAACCCTGACTACGTACCCTGAGTACTGCCAGAGGGCAAACTCCCAGTCACTGCTGACCACAATGCCACAGTGCGGCACTAGGGGGCGCTGTGCTGCAGGGAGCAGCAATGGATTTTGCATCCAAAACCAGGAAAAAATTCCTGCAGAACCAACTACATCCTGACCGCCTGCCCTAGCCCTTAACTGAGTCTGATTCCTGCCTTTCTTACTCTCCATCCTGGGGTTGTTTTTCTCTCTTCTCCCCTGTCTCCTGCAGTTCGCTCTCATGCAGTACTCGCACGAATTTAGAGAGCACTTCAACTTCTTACAGTACAGGAGGAGCAGCGACCCCGATGACCTTTTCAGGTCGATCGTGCAGCTCAGGGGAACGACGCACACGGCCAGCGCCATCCGGAAAGTGGTGTAGGTGTTGCCCTCCTCCCCATGCTGACTCCACATGGAATGGGCTGCAAGGACATGGGAGCTAAGGGACAGGGACTCAGGACTCCTGGGTTCTATCCCCAGCTGTGGGACGGGAGTGGGGACTAGTAGGTTAAAGCAGGGGGGGATGCTGGGAGCCAGGACTCTGGGTTCTATTGCCAGCTCTGAGCCTCTGTTGCTGTGTGACTTTAAGCAAGTCACATCTCTGCCCTGTGCCTCAGTTTCCCCTTCATTAAAATGGGGACATGACAGTGGCCTCCTTTGTAAAGGACTTTGAGATCTACAATGTAAAAGCAGTGGACGAGCGCTAGGTGTTATTAAGTATCAAGAACCATCTTATGCATTCTTCACCCCCCACTTTTCCAGGCAGGAGCTTTTCACCTCTTCAAAAGGAGCTCGGGATGAGGCCACCAAGGTTCTCATTGTGATCACAGATGGGGAGAAATTTGGAGACCCGCTTTCTTATGCAGACGCCATCCCAGAGGCTGAGAGAGCTGGAATCATCCGCTACGCCATCGGGGTGAGCCGCGGCTGTGCGGAGAACTAGTATGGGTCTGAGCCCGTGTCCAGGTGCCCATCAGATAAGGGAGGAGAACTGACCTGGGGTTGTAACTGGGTCAACGTGTGACATTATAGGAGAGCTGGAGCTCCTCTTTTGTTCAGGTTGAGTGGCACTGTCTAGTTAAAGGTTGGGATTTCTGACTGCCCTACAGTCCATGTGCTGACTCAGATTGTCATAAAATTTGGTTTGCCTCATGGGGATGCAGGTTAAGATGAGTGGTCTAAATTTGGGATCATTTGCACAAGGGGTTTCTGAGATACAGCCCCCCCTCCATTAAACAGCAAAGTTACCCGTTTCTTATCAAGTCTTTTTTGCAACCCTCTGGGGCTCAAACAACAGCTCTGCTCCTCCCCAAACTGATCTCAGTCACCTGACATTTATCTCTGTTAAACTGCTGAGCCAAAGAGATTGAAATGGGCATCAGCAGCAAGACAAAGGGCAAGTTTACACGACACACTGAAGTTGAATTCAGTTACGTCGTCACACAGCCACTGCAGTATTTAAATTGGTTTTTCATGTCCACATTACTCTCCTGTCGGTGGTGCACGTCCTCACCAGGGGACCTTGTACCGATTTAACTGTCAGTGTTGGGCATTCTGGGGCTGAAGCCACACTGCCTGGGGTCAACAGCTGGAGCCTCAGGCTACATAAGCCACACAGTGCCTATATGGACATTGTATTGATCTAACTACATTGACTAAAAGCAACACCTCTTGCGGAAGTGGAGTTACGAAGTCAGTGTAGTGGGCGAGTTACATGGGTGGGAGCTACATTTTAGTGTAGCCGCTTACAGAGGTAGGTCGACGTAAGCTGCCTTTCATCAACAAACTCGGGTTTAGGGTCATAGATTCCCAGGCCAGAAGGGACTTTTGTGATGATCTAGTCTGAGCTCCCGTGTGGCACAGGACAGAGAACTGCCCTAAATAATCCCTGTTGGAACCAGAGAAAATATTTTAGAAAACCAGCCAGTCTTGTGTTAAATATTGCCAGGGATGGAGACTCCACCGCGGCCCGGGGTGAGCTGCTCCAATGGTTTATTCCCTTCATGGTTAAACCTGACGTCATCTTTTCCAAACTGAATGGGTGTAAATTCCGATTTCAGCCATTGAACCTTGTTAGACCTTTGTCTGCTGCTCCTGTCGGTCCCAGCGATGGGAGGTGCCTGACTCCACCACCTAACCCACTGCACGCAACCCACCCAGACCAACATGGTGGTCCCAGCCCTTCACCCCTTGCCCTGAGGCGTCCCCCAGGGACAGTGCAGCACTCACCCCTCACTACGCCCTGGAGATTGAGTCATGCAGGGCCCCAGAGCGCTGACAATCCCCATGGCAAGAAGACTCTGTCCTCACTGCTGATACAACCGACACAGCTCGGTGTTGAAATGAGGCAGGCTCCATAACTCCAGGCTCCAGCGGCCCCTTCGCCCTCCACTCACCTTGAGCCGTATATCTCTAGGGCCCAGCAGGGCTTGGGGTGGGTGGGTATTTGTCCAGGGCTCTTGGTTGTGACTGACGCTGATGCTTTGGTCTCCCCTGTACCTCCCTCTACTCCATTAAGGTCGGCAACACCTTCTCCAGTGATACTGCCCTACAGGAGCTCCATGTAATCGCCTCTGTGCCCAGCAACGAACACGTCTTCCGGGTGGACAATTTCGACGCCCTCCAGGGCATCCAGAATCATCTGCAGGAAAAGATCTGCACCTTGGAAGGTAACAGAGCTGGGGAAGGGGCCACAGTGGCCCTGGGGTCTAGAAATGGGTTTTCAAGGTCGACATGGCCGGCATATTGGGCTGCATTAGTAGGAGCATTGGCAGCATGTCAAGAGAAGTAATTATTCCCCTCTATTTGGCACTAGTGAGGCCACATCTGGAGTATTCCATCCAGTTTTGGGCCCCCCACTACAGAAAGGATATGGGCAAATTGGAAAGAGTCCAGCAGAGGTCAGTTAAAATGATTAGGGGACTGGGGCACATGTCTTAGAAGGAGAGGCTGAGGGAACTGGGCTTGTTTAGTCTGCAGAAGAGAAGAGTGAGGGGGGATTCGATAGCAGCCTTCAACTACCCGAAGGGGGGTTCCAAAGAGGATGGAGTTCGGCTGTTCTCAGTGGTGGCAGATGACAGAACAAGGAGCAGTGGTCTTAAGTTGCAGTGGGGGAGGTCTAGGTGGGATATTAGGAAACACTATTTCACTAGGAGGAGGATGAAGCGCTGGAATGGGTTACCTAGGGAGGTGGTGGAATTTCAATCCTTAGAGGTTTTTCAGGCCCGTCTTGACAAAGCCCTGGCTGGGATGATTTAGTTGGGGTTGGCCCTGCTTTGAGCAGGGGGTTGGACTATGTGACCTTCTGAGGTCTCTTCCAACCCTAATCTTCTATGATTTTGTGGGACGGGGATCTGCTGGGAATCCAGAGCTGGGAGTGGTGGGAGCCTGTGACTAGTCTGGTGGGATATATCTATATAGGAGCAGTGGGAAGCTGAGTTTCATCTGGGGACACGAATGATGCTTACCTGGGTAAGAACAACCCCAAAGATTTCCCATTACCTATTTAATCAGCCCCTGCTCCTCACCCCAGAGGTGGCTCCATCTTAGTTCTGGGAAAGGTATTTCTGTGTAGCAGTGTTTGTGACACCCTAACACCCCAATATTCACCTCTGTAATTAGGATATTTTTTGTACAAACTATGTCTTGTGAGGAATTATTCTAAAAGTCTTGATCTGCTAAACAATAATCTCATTGGATTGTGTGTGTTATCGTTCTATGTGAAGTTATGAAGTTTGGCTACATATGTGCTACTGAAACATGTGGTGAGGTTCACAGCACCCACAAACAGCCTTTCAGGTACAACGGTTAAAAAGGCCAAACAGTGTTAATGGCTTATTGAGTAAATTCACATAAGCACATGGATCACCCCAGGAACAATACAAACCTCTTGGAGATATCACTATACAATGGGAACTGTTTGGCCCAGGTCACAGCAAAAGAGCTTTCCAGTGAGTGGGAAGAAGATATAAAAAGGGGACAATGACCTCATGGGGGACCTCACTCTCCCTACAACAACACACCTGGAAATATCTGAGGGGCAAGGACTGAGCCGTGGGAAGTGATGGTCCCAGGCTAGAGGGATTGTCTAGTGGTTAGAGTTGGGAGTCAGGAATTCTCAGTTTTATCCTCTGCTCTGGGACAGGAGTGGAGTTTATTCGCTCACCCTGGTGTGCCTCTCTCCCCTTTCAGGGCGCCCTGATGCCATGGATATGTCCCTCGATGTGTCTCTGACTGCTCAAGCCTCCGAGTTCCAGGTATGTTCCACACCCAGGGCAGATGGGTGCTGGGATTGGGGTCCAACACTTTCTCCCTCATCGTTACAGAGGACAGCTTCCACTCCAAACCCCACTACTCATGGATGGTAGTAACTGGGCAGCGTCAGTGTGGCTGGTGGAATGGTGCAGAGGTGACAAATGGGTGACGTCCCCATGATTACATGATAACTGTGCGAGGGCTGTTGGTAACTCCTGTAACTGGAGGGGTGGTGGAAGGATGCAGTGGGGAATGGTGGTAGCCACGTATCCTCACTTTGGCTACAGTGATTGTGAGGTGATGTTGTGAGGGATGGAGGCAACTGTCTGATGTTGCCATGGTGACAGTGACTGTGTGCTGAGGTAGCAGGAAGAGTTGTAACTTGGTTGCTGCCATGGCGGTAGTGACTGTGCATGGACATAGCAGGGAACATGGCAAGCAGGTGACATTGCCACGGCAACAGTGACTGGACACTGCTGTAGCAGGGAGTGTGGTAAGTAGGTGATGCCCCTGTGTGACTCCCCTGTCTCCTCTCAGAGTTAGGTGCTGGGATCTGGGGTCCCGAGGTCCTGTCTGCCTCAAGGGGGCCCATGCCCTGGCAGGCCTTTCCCTGCATATCCATGGGGGGAAGGGGGAGGGATCAGGCCCCAGGCTCTATCCCCCACCCTCAATGCTCTGTTCAGAGGGGCAACTACTGATCCCGTCCTTCTCGTGGCCCATGGTGCACCGGGCCTGTGGAGAGAACATGTATTTCAGTCACTACTGCTTCCCTTTGCAGCAGAGCTTCTGGCAACTCCAGCACATCCTGGACACCCAGCCGGGTAAGGGGTGACACAGGGGTGTGTATGGGGCGGGGCTTACACCCTGGGTTCACAGGTGGGTACATGGACCATGAGGAGGTGGAAAGGAGATGGGTCTACAGCAGTGGTCCCCAACCTTTTTGTGGCCAGTAGCACATTCATGTTTTCAAAAGAGTGTGGCAGGCGCCAACAATTTTTCAAGGTGTATTTTGTATTTGTACATTAAATAATATGAAAAACATCGTATTTAATATTACATAATATATGAATCCATAAGATAAAAAGGGTAATTTTACATGTAAAAGGTATTAATTACATTATTCAGCAATTACTCTTTCACCGTACCATGTGAATTTGCTCTTTTTTTATCTACCTGTAAGAAAAATGAAGGAGTTTTTACAAAATAAATATCATAAACAGTTTTCATCTTATTTTAAAAAAGTAAAACATTGTTGAACTGCGGGTCCAAATATATATATTATTCTTACTTCAACATAGAATGAAGCCTGCAGCCCCGGAGTTCTCTGTCCCCGGCAGGCACGGGGCCGCGGTTTCTCTCCGGCTTAAGCCGCGGCCCTGCGCCTGCCGGGGACTGACAACACCGACACCCGCAGCCTGCAGGCCCGGAGTTCTCTGTCCCCGGAGAGAAGCCATGGCGTGGCGCCTGCTGGGGACAGAGAACACCTGCACCTGCAGACCCGGAGTTCTCTGTCCCCGGCAGGTGCAGGGCCCCGGCTTCTCTCCCATGCTGGGCACTAGATGGGCCCCACGCCTGCCGGGACAGAGAACACTGGCACCTGCAGCCCCAGAGTTATCTGTCCCCAGCAGGGACAGGGCTGCAGTTTCTCTCCGGCTTCCAAGGCAGAGAGAAGCCATGGCCCCGCCCCTGCCGGGGACAGAGAACTCCGTCCGCAGCCTGCAGCCCTGGAGAAGCTGGAGAAAAGCCGCAGCCCCGCGCCTATTGGGGACGGAGAACAACCTGTGGGCCCCATGGCTTCTCTCCCCTGCTGGGCACTAGGCGGGCACACGTAAATGCCCCAGCGGGTGCCATAGCGCCCGTGGGCACCGCGTTGGGGACCACTGGTCTAGAGGGACCCAGGGTCTGACAGGGGGTGGGATAGCAGGCTAGTTGGGCCCATTGGTTTGATTTGGGATGTCAGTAGGAGCTGGGAGTCAGGATTCCTGGGTTCTGTCCCAGCTCTGGGAGGTGGGTGGGGTGTATTTTTTTCATCCCAGTGCATGTCATTGTAACAAGGTCCTCTGCCCGCCCCTCTTCCTGGGGCCCACTGGCTGCCCCAATAAAGCTCAGAGAGGCTTCTAGTTCTGCAGCACCCATGGCTTTATTTACACAAGCTCTCCCACCACCAGTGATATACTATATACAGCTTGCAGGCCTGACAATCTCCTCTCCTCTCCTACACAGAGTCTGCCCTCAGCCTGGAGACTGACCTTCCCCTGACCATTCCCCCCTTCTTCTGGCTGCCAGCCGCCTTTATCCCTTGAACCGTCAGGTGCAGCCAATCCTAAAGGCCAGGCACCAGACTTCTCCACAGCCTCAATCTATTTCCCCTGATTGGGGCTGGCTGAGCAGGGGCTAATTCGGTGCCTTTGCACCAGCACCCTGCTACACACCTCCCCCTTAAGCTGGTGCCAGGCCTGGTCTTCCTCGGCCTCGCTTTCCTCGGCCGGGGATTTTACTCTGGGCCCCCTGCCCAGCCGAGGGATCCCCAGGCACAACCCCATGGGGCTTTGGCACACCCCACCCACAAAAGGTGCATTGGGTAGGGGGCAGGGCCGGCTCCAGACCCCAGCGTGCCAAGCGCGCGCATGGGGCGGCATTTTGCCGGCAGGGCGGCAGGCGGCTCCGGCAGACCTTCTGCAGTCATGCCTGCGGAGGGTGCGCTGGACCCGCGGCTCTGGTGGACCTCCCGCAGGCATGCCTGCGGAAGCTCCACCGGAGCCGCGGGACCAGCGGACCCTCTGCAGGCACGTCTGCAAGAGGTCCCCCGAAGCCGCGGGACCGGTGACCGGCAGCGCGCCCGCTGCGGCATGCAGCCCTGCTTGGGGCATCTGGATTCCTAGAGCCGCCCCTGGTAGGGGGTGGGGCACCCCACAGGTCCACGCTCACCCAGAGGTCCTCACACCAGTCACAGGGTTGGGCCAGCCGCCCGGGAGGCTCCCCTTCCTTTTCTAGTGAGGGTGACGGCTCAGAGCCCACTGCCCCGAGTCGGCCCCCTGTTTCTGGTCCAGGCCCTCGATCCCTTTGATGTTGGGCCTCCCCCTGTTGGGTTTCTTCCACCCTCCCCGGGGTTCCCTCCCCCGGGTGGTCCTGCCTGGGAAGCTCCCGTTGCTCCTCGGTTACTCCCTCAGGCTCCCTATTTTGGCTTGGTTGTCTAGGCTGCTCGGCTTTTCCCCCTGTTGGTCGTGGGGCCTCCCGTTACACTGGGTCCACCTGCACCAGGGTCTTGCCCCTCTTTCCAGGGTCCCCTTTCTTCGACGGTCCCTTTTCCATGGTCTCTCTCTGCCCTTTTGGGGAGTGCTCCAGTCCAGCCTCAGGACCACGGGGTAGGCCAACCCCTGTATTACTCCCACCTGCTTCCAGGTAAACCATCCTTGAACTTCAAGGGGTACCTGGGCCACGGGACAATATTCCCTGTCCCTGTGGATGCATTCCACTAACATCCGTTCCCCAGGGATAAGCCAATGCGGCTTCACTAATTGCCGCTGTAGAAGGGAGCAAGCAGAGGCTGTGTCCACTAGACCCCTCTGGGGCCTTTTTCCCACCCGTACCGGGATAGTGGCCAACCTGCGCCTCTTCTTCCGCCTCCCAATCCGAGTCCATCCACAAAATTCAGCTGCCCCACACTCCATCACCGGGCAGTCCTGACTTTTATGTCCCAGCTGTCCACACCACCAGCATACCAGCTGCCCTGGGCGGTTAGTGTTCCCCTTGGGCTCCTCCCGTCACCTGTCTACTGGCTTCACCCCGGCATGCTCACGGGGCTTCCTGCCCCTCTCTGTGTCCCACAGGGTTCGATGCTTCCTCAGTGGGAAGTCGGCCTCTGCATACTCCTCAGGGGCGGCTCCAGACCCTAGCACGCCAAGCGTGTGCTTGGGGTGACAAGCCGTGGGGGGTGCTCGGCCGGTTGCCGCGAGGGCCGCAGGCAGGCTGCCTTCGGTGGCTTCCCTGCAGAGGGTCTGCTGATCCCGCGGCTCCGGACCTCCCACAGGCATGCCTGTGGGAGGTCCGCCACAGCTGCGGGACCAGCGGACCCTCTGCGGGCAAGCCGCCAAAGGCAGCCTGCCTGCCATGCTTGAGGCGGAAAAATCCCTAGCGCCGCCCCTGATACTCCTCCATTCTTTGCACGGCGGCTTCTATGGTGGCCAGCTGATGTCGCCGCACCCAAACCTGCACACTATCGGGGAGGCACTGTATAAATTGTTCAAGGATCACTTGATCCATTATCTGTCCCATGGTGTGGGCATTGGGCCTCAACCACCGTGTTGCCTAGTCTGTTAATTTTTGAGCAAAGGCCTGTGGTCGCACGCTTCCCGCCTACTGGGCTGCCCAAAACTTTTGTCGATATTTCTCGGCCGAAAGCCCGAGGCAGTCCAAAATCGCTGCCTTCACTGCATCATAGTCCCTGGCTTGGGCGTCTGTCAGGGCCATATACGCTGCCTGTGCCTCCCCACCAAGATAGAGGGCCAGGTTGTCCGGTCTCATCCTGTGCCCAGGGCCACCTGCTCAAAGGTACCCCAAAGGCATCAGGGTCATCTGCTGGGGCCATCTTACAGAGGCTGAGGCCCGGGTGCCGTCTCCCCCAGCAGGACTCACCAGCTTTTGCAGGAGCTGCTGCTGCACCATCAATTGCTCCTTGATGAAGTCCTGTAGGGCCCTCTGCTGCTCTGCCTGCCAAGCGAGTAGAGCCTGCCTCTCCAGCTGGTGGGACTGCTGGAAGGACTGCAGTGCTTTCTGCATCTCTGTCTGTTGCTCGGTGAGCCACTGCAGGGTGCTCTCCATTGCCGGGTCGCCAAACTGTCCTTGGCACTAAATCCCAGACAAGCCCTCACTTGTAACAAGGTCCTCTGCCCACCCCTCTTCCTGGGGCCCACTGGCTGCCCCAATGAAGCTCAGAGAGGATTCTAGTTCTGCAGCACCCATGGCTTTATTTACACAAGTTCTCCCACCACCAGTGATATACTATATACAGAGCTTACAGGCCTGACAATCTCCTCTCCTCTCCTACACAGAGTCTGCCCTCAGCCTGGAGACTGACCTTCCCCTGGCCATTCCCCCCTTCTTCTGGCTGCCAGCCGCCTTTATCCCTTGAACCCTCAGGTGCAGCCAGTTCTAAAGGCCAGGCACCAGACTTCTCCACAGCCCCAATCTATTTCACCTGATTGGGGCTGGCTGAGCAGGGCCTAATTAGGTGCCTTTGCACCAGCAACCTGCTACAGTCATGCTCTACTCTCAGGACCCCTGCATGGCAGGGAAGGGATGATGTTACGACAGGGGGGCCGAGGGGGCTGATCGGGGTGGCTGGCAGAGGGTGGGGTACCAGGTTAGATGTGCCCATTGGTCTGGTCTATCTCTCTCCGATGGGTTTCCCACGTTTGTGGAATTGAGTCAGAACATACTTCATTCCTGTCCCCATCAGAGTGCCCCAGAGGTGCCACGGACGTAGCGCTCCTCATCGACGGCTCGAGCAGCATCGAAGCTGAGGACTTTGAAAAGATGAAGATGTTTCTCTCTGAGATCATGAAGAGTTTCCACAGCACCGACACGCAGGTAACGGGCAGAGGCTGGACCCTGACTACTTACCCTGCCCCCTGCAGTCAATGGTGGCCCCAATATGCCAGTGCAGCACTAGGGGGCGCTGTGCTGCAGGGAGCAGCAATGGATTTTGCATCCAAAACCAGGAAACAATTCCTGCAGTACCGGCTACATCCTAACTGCCTGCCTCAGCCCCTAACTGAGTCTGATTCCTGATTTTCTTACCCTCCACTCCTGTGGTTGTTTTTCTCTCTCTTCTCCCCTGTCTCCTGCAGTTCGCCCTCATGCAATACTCGCACAGATTTAGAGAGCACTTCGACTTCTCACAGTACAGGAGGATCAGCGACCCCGATCACCTCCTCAGGTCGGTCTGGCAGCTCATGGGACTGACGCACACGGCCAGCGCCATCCGGAAAGTGGTGTAGGTGTTGCCCTGCTCCCGGTACTGACTCCACAGGGAATGGGCTGCAAGGACATACAAGCTAAGGGACAGGGACTCAGGACTCCTGGGTTCTATCCCCAGCTGTGGGAGGGGAGTGGGCACTAGTAGGTTAAAGCGGGGTGGGGATGCTGGGAGCCAGGACTCTGGGGTTCTATTGCCAGCTCTGAGCCTCTCTAGTGACATTAAGCAAGTCACAGCACCTCCCTGTGCCTCCGTTCCCTATCAGTAAAATGGGGACATGACACTGACCTCCTTTGTAAAGGACTTTGAGATCTGCAATGCCAAAGCAGTGGACGAGCGCTAGGTGTTATTATGTATCAATAACCATCCCATGCCTTCCCCACCCCCTTTTTCCAGGCGGGAGCTGTTCACCTCTGGAAAAGGCGCTCGGGATGAGGCCACCAAGGTTCTCATTGTGATCACAGATGGGGAGAAAACTGGAGACCCACTTTCTTATTCAGACACCATCCCCGAGGCTGAGAGAGCTGGAATCATCCGTTACGCCATCGGGGTGAGCCGTGGCTGTGCGGAGAACTAGTACGGATCTGAGCCCCTGTCCAGGTTCCCATCAGATAAGGGAGAAGACCTGACCCTGGGTTGTAACTGGGTCAACATGTGACATTATAGGAGAGCTGGAGCTCCTCTGTTGTTCAGGTTGAGCGGCATTGTCTAGTTAAAGGTTGGGATTTCTGACTGCCCTACAGTCCATGTGCTGACTCAGATTGTCATAAAATTTGATTTGCCTCATGGGGATGCAGGTTAAGATCAGTGGTCTAAATTCTGAGTCATTTGCACAAGGGGTTTCTGAGATACAGCCCCACAGGTAAACAGCAAAGTCACCCGGTTCTTATAAAATCTTTTTTGCACCCCCCTGGGGCTCAAACAACAGCTCTGATCCTCCCCAAACTGATCTCAGTCACTTGACATTTATCTCCGTTAAACTGCTGAGCCAAAGAGATTGAAATGGGCATCAGCAGCAAGACAAAGGGCAAGTTTACACAACACACTGAAGTCGAATTCAGTTACGTTGTCACACAGCCACCGCAGGAATTAAATCGTTTTTTCATGTTCCCATTACTCTCCCGTCGGCGGTGCACGTCCTCACCAGGGGACCTTGTACTGATTTAACTGTCAGTGTTGGGCGTTGTGCGGCTGAAGCTGCACCGCCTGGGGCCAACAGCTGGAGTCTCAGGCTACGTAAGCCACACAGTGCCTATATGGACACTGCATCGACCTAACTACATTGACTAAAAGCAACGCCTCTTGCGGAAGTGGAGTTATGAAGTCGGTGCAGTGGGCGAGTTACATGGGTGGGAGCTACGTTTTAGTGTAGCCGCTTACAGAGGTAGGTCGATGTAAGCTGCCTTTCATCAACAATCTCGGTTTTAGAGTAGTAGATTCCCAGGCCAGAAGGGATTTTTACATCCATTTAGTCTGAGCTCCTCTGTAGCGCACGCCAGAGAACTGACCCCAATAATCCCTGCTGGAACCAGAGCAGATCTCTTAGAAAACCAGCCAGTCTTGTGTTAAAAATTGCCAGGGATAGAGACTGCACGGCAGCCCATGGTGAGCTGCTCCAATGGTTAATTCCCCTCACAGTCAAACCTGACACCTTCTTTCCAATCTGAATGGGTGTAAATTCCCCTTCCAGCCATTAGACCTTGTTTGACCTTTGTCTGCCGCTTCTGTCAGGCTCAGCAACCGGGAGGTGCCTGACTCCACCGCTAAACCGACTACACGCAGCCCACCCAGACTAGCGTGGTGATCCCAGCCTTACACCATGGGCCCTGAGGCGTCCCCCGGAGACATTGCAGCACTCACCCCTCACTACGCCCTGGAGATTGAGTCAATCCCCATGGCAAGAAGACCCCTGTCCTCGCTGCTGATACAACCAACACAACTCTGTGCCAAACTCCAGGCTCCAGCGGCCCCCTCACCCCCCACTCACCAGAGCAGCACATGGCGCTGGCTGAGTTGTCTCTCTCTAGGGCCCAGCAGGGCTCGGGGCGGGTGGGTATTTGTCCAGGGCTCTCGGCTGTGACTGATGCCAATGCCCTGGTCTCTCCTGTACCTTCCTCTACTCCATTAAGGTTGGTGATGCCTTCTCCAGCGCTGCTGCCCAACAGGAGCTCCATGTGATCGCCTCTGAGCCCACTGACGAGCACGTCTTCCTGGTGGACAGTTTCGACACCCTCCAGGGCATCCAGAGCCAGCTGCAGGAGAAGATCTTCACCTTCAAAGGTAACAAAGCTGGGGCAGGGGCTGCAGTGGCTCTGGGGCTTCAGAAATGGGTTTTCAAGGTCGAGATGGCTGGCATATTGGGCTGCATTAGTAGGAGCATTGGCAGCAGATCGAGGGAAATTATTATTCCCCTCTGTTCGGCACTGGTGAGGCCACATCTGGAGTATTGCATCCAATTTTGGGCACCCCACTACAGAAAGGACATGGGCAAATTGGAAAGAGTCCAGTAGAGGTCAATTAAAATGATTAGAGGAGTGGGGCACATGACTTATGAGGAGAGGCTGAGGGAACTGGGCTTGTTTAGTCTGCAGAAGAGAAGAGTGAGGGGAGATTTGATAGCCGCCTTCAACTACCTGAGCAGGGGGGTGGGAGCGTCCAAAGAGGATGGAGCTCAGCTGTTCTCAGTGGTGGCAGATGACAGAACAAGGAGCAATGGTCTCAAGTTGCAGTGGGGGAGGTCGAGGTTGGATATTAGGAAACTCTGTTTCACTAGGAGGGTGGTGAAGCGCTGGAATGGGTTACCTAGGGAGATGGTGGAATCTCAATCCTCAGAGGTTTTTCTGGCCCAGTTTGACAAATCCCTGCCTGGGATGATTTAGTTGGGGTTGGTCCTGATTTGAGCAGGGGGCTGGACTAGATGACCTCCTGAGGTCCCTTCCAACCCTGATATTCTATGATTCTGTGGGACGGGGAGCTGCTGGGAATCCAGAGCTGTGAGTGGTGGGAGCCTGTGACTAGTCCGGTGGGATATACCTATATGGGAGCAGTGGGAAGATGAGTTTCATCAACATATCCAGCACCTCTTAATGATGCTTACCTGGGTAAGAACAACCCCAAAGATTTTCCCTTACCTGTTTAACAGCCCCTGCTATTCACTCCAGAGGTGGCTTCCTCTTAGTTCTGGAAAAGGGATCTCTGTGTAGCACTGGTTTCGACATCCTGACACCCTAATATTCACCACTGTCATGTAATTAGGATATTTTTTGTACAGACTATGTCTTCTGAGGAATTATTCTAAAAGTCTTGATCTGCTAAACATTAATCTCGTTGGATTGTATGTGTTATCGTTCGATGTGAAGTTATGAAGTTTGGCTACATATGTGCTATTGAAACGTGTGGTGAGGTTCACAACACCCGCAAAAAGCCTTCCAGGTACAACGGTTAAAAAGGCCAAACAGTGTTAATGGCTTATTGTGGAAATGCACATAAGCACATGGATCATCCCAGGAACTGGGTACAATAGAAACCTCTCGAGATAGCACTACACAATGGGAACTGTTTGGCCCAGGTCACAGCACAAGAGCTGTGGAAGAAACAAAACTCCACGCAGGCTGGAAGGAACAAAATCAGAGACAGCTTTATTCAAGCAATTGCAAGGGAAGAATACAGCTGGTAGAAAGCATGTCTGCCTCAGTTTCTCCAAAGTACAAGCAAAATCACACAAGCATTTATACCTCTTTGTGACGTGCATTAATTAAAAAAATCTATGTTTTATTTAGACAATTTACTATCTATTCCAGTATTTTCTCACTTTCTCTTCTCAAAACATCGTTATCTCAAGGCTAGTTCACACTGACTATTCTGCTGGTTTCCACTCGCTTCTGATGTGAGCCCTGCTTCTACAGGTCTCGCGATATTGGGCTAAGACTTAGCTCAACAGTTGTTCTGTCTCTGACACTTAAATGGCTGCACTTAAACCCTTTCTTACTTTCCCTGCTTCCACAAAACATTCTGGCAAGTGGGAAGAAGATACAAAAAGGGGACAATGACATCATGGGGGATCTCACTCTCCCTACAACAACACACCTGGAAATAATCTGAGTGGCAAGGACTGAACTGTGGGAAGTGATGGTCCCAGGCTAGAGGGATTGTCTAGCGGTTAGAGTTGGGAGTCAGGAATTCTCGGTTCTATTCTCCGCTCTGGGATGGGAATGGAGTTTATTTGCTCAGCCTGGTGTGCATCTCTCCCCTTTCAGGGCCCCCTGATGCCATGGACATGTCCCTTGGTTTGTCTCTGGTTGTCCGAGGCTCCAAGTTCCTGGTAGGTACCACACCCAGGAGAGATGGGTGCTGGGACTGGGGTTCTGCATTTGCTCCCTCATCATTCCAGGGGACAGCTCCCCCCACAAACCCCGCTACCCATGGATGGTAGTAACTGGGCGGCATCAGTGTGGCTGGAGCAATGGTGCAGAAGTGACAATTGGGTGATGTCCCCATGAGTATATGATAACTGTGTGAGGGCTGTTGGTAACTCCTGTAACTGGAGGGGTGGTAGACGGATGCAGTGGGGAATGATGGTAGCCAGGTATCCTCACTTTGGCTACAGTGATCATGAGGTGATGTTGTGAGGGACGGAGGCAACTGTCTGATGTTGCCATGGTGACAGTGACTGTGTGCTGAGGTAGCAGGAAGTATTGTAACTGGGTTGCTGCCATGGCGACAGTGACTGTGCATGGACATATCAGGGAGCATGGCAAGCAGATGACATTGCCAAGGCAACAGTGACTGGCCACTGCTATAGCAGGGAGTGTGGTAAGCAGGTGATGCCCCCGTGTGACTCCCCTGTCTCCTCTCAGAGTGAGGTGCTGGGATCTGGGGTCCCGAGGTCCTGTCTGCCTCAAGGGGGCCCATGCCCTGGCAGGCCTTTCCCTTCATATCCATGTGCGGGGAGGGATCAGGCTCCAGGCTCTATCCCCCACCCTCAGTGCTCTGTCCAGAGGGGCAACTACTGATCCCGTCCTTCTCGTGGCCCATGGTGCACCGGGCCTGTGGGGAGAACATGTACGTCAGTCACTACTGCTTCCCTTTGCAGCAGAGCTTCTGGCAACTCCAGCGCATCCTGGACACCCAGCCAGGTAAGGGATGACACAGGGGTGTGTATGGGGGGGACTTACACCCTGGGGTCATGGGTAGGTACACGGACCATGGGGAGGTGGAGGGGAGATGGGTCTAGAGGGGCCCAGGCTCTGACAGGGGGTGGGATACCAGGCTAGTTGGGCTCATTGGTTTGATTCAGGATGTCAGTAGGAGCTGGGAGTCAGGACTCCTGGGTTCTGCCCCAGCGCTGGGAGGGGGGTGGGGTGTATTTTTTTTTCATCCCGGTGCATGTCATGCTCTACTCTCAGGACCCCTCCATGGCAGGGAAGGGATGATGTTACGACAGAGGGGCCGGGGGGGCTGATCGGGGTGGCCGGCGGGGGAGGCGGGATATCAGGTTAGATGCGCCCATGGGTCTGGTCCAGCTCTCTCTGATGGGTTTCCCACGTTTGTGGAGAGGAGTCAGGACGTACTTCATTCCTGTCCCCATCAGAGTGTCCCAAACATGTCACGGACGTAGCGCTCCTCATCGACGGCTCGGGCAGCATCGAAGCTGAGGACTTTGAAAAGATGAAGACGTTTCTCTCTGAGATCATGAAGAGTTTCCACAGCACCGACACGCAGGTAACAGGCAGAGACTGGACCCTGACTACGTACCCTGCCCCCTGCAGTCAATGATGGCCTCAATATGCCAGTGCAGCACTAGGGGGCGCTGTGCTGTAGGGAGAAACAATGGATTTTGCATCCAAAACTAGGAAACAATTTTTGCAGAACCAGCTACATCCTGACCGACTGCCCCAGACTTTAACTGAGTCTGATTCCTGCTTTACTTACCCTCCACCCCTGGGGTTGTTTTTCTCTCTTTTCCCCTGTCTCCTGCAGTTCGCCCTCATGCAGTATTCGCACAGATTTAGAGAGCACTTCGACTTCTCACAGTACAGGAGGATCAGCGACCCCGATCGCCTCCTCAGGTCGGTCTCGCAGCTCATGGGAACGACGCACACGGCCAGCGCCATCCGGAAAGTGGTGTAGGTGTTGCCCTGCTCCCGGTACTGACTCCACAGGGAATGGGCTGTAAGGACATGGGAGCTAAGGGACAGGGACTCAGGACTCCTGGGTTCTATCCCCAGCTGTGGGAGGGGAGTGGGCACTAGTAGGTTAAAGCAGGGGGGGATGCTGGGAGCCAGGACTCTGGGTTCTATTGCCAGCTCTGAGCCTCTCTGGTGACATTAAGCAAGTCACAGCACCGCCCTGTGCCTCCGTTTCCTCATCAGTAAAATGGGGACATGACAGTGGCCTCCTTTGTAAAGGACTTTGAGATCTGCAATGCCAAAGCAGTGGACGAGCGCTAGGTGTTATTATGTATCAATAACCATCCCATGCCTTCCCCACTCCCCCTTTTCCAGGCAGGAGCTGTTCACCTCTGGGAAAGGCGCTCGGGATGAGGCCACCAAGGTTCTCATTGTGATCACAGATGGGGAGAAAACTGGAGACCCACTTTCTTATTCAGATGTCGTACCCGAGGCTGAGAGAGCTGGAATCATCCGCTACGCCATCGGGGTGAGCCGCGGCTGTGCGGAGAACTAGTATGGATCTGAGCCCATGTCCAGGTTCCCATCAGATAAGGGAGGAGAACTGACCCGGGGTTGTAACTGGGTCAACATGTGACATTATAGGAGAGCTGGAGCTCCTCTGTTGTTCAGGTTGAGCAGCATTGTCTAGTTAAAGGTTGGGATTTCTGACTGCCCTACAGTCCATGTGCTGACTCAGATTGTCATAAAATTTGATTTGCCTCATGGGGATGCAGGTTAAGATCAGTGGTCTAAATTCTGAGTCATTTGAACAAGGGGTTTCTGAGATACAGCCCCACAGGTAAACAGCAAAGTCACCCGGTTCTTATAAAGTCTTTTTTGCACCCCCCTGGGGCTCAAACAACAGCTCTGATCCTCCCCAAACTGATCTCAGTCACTTGACATTTATCTCTGTTAAACTGCTGAGCCAAAGAGATTGAAATGGGCATCAGCAGCAAGACGAAGGACAAGTTTACACGACAAACTGAAGTCGAATTAAGTTATGTCGTCAAACAGCCACCGCGGGAATTAAATCGGTTTTTCATGTTCCCATTACTCTCCTGTCGGCGGTGTGCATCCTCACTAGGGGCCTTGTACTGATTTAAGTGTTGGTGCGGGCAGGGGCGGCTCTAGGTATTTTGCTGCCCCAAGCACAGCAGGCAGGCTGTCTTCGGCAGCTTGCCTGCAGGAGGTCCCCAGTCCTGCGGATTCGGCGGCCTGCCTGCGGGAGGTCCCCGGTCCTGCGGATTCGGCGGCCTGCCTGCGGGAGGTCCCCGGTCCTGCGGATTCGGCGGCCTGCCTGCGGGAGGTCCGCTGAAGCCTCAGGACCAGCGGACCCTCTGCAGGCAAGCCACCGAAGGCAACCTGCCTACCGCCCGTGTGGTGACTGGCAGAGCGCCCCCCGTGGCTTGCCGCCCCAGGCACGCGCTTGGCGTGCTGGTGCCTGGAGCCGCCCCTGAGTGCGGGGCATTGTGGGGCTGAAGCCGCACCACCTGCGCCAACAGCTGGAGTCTCGGGCTGTGTAAGCCACACAGTGCCTGTATGGTCACTACATCGACCTAACTACATTGACCTAAAAGCAACGCCTCTTGCAGAAGTGGAGTTATGAAGTCAGTGTAGTGGGTGAGTTACATGGGTGGGAGCTACATTTTAGTGTAGCCGCTAAAGTTAGACTTAGGTCAACGTAAGCTGCCTTTCATTAACGCACTCGGGTTTAGAGTCGTAGATTCCCAGGCCAGAAGGGACTTTTGTGATGATCTAGTCAGCTTCTGTGTGGCACAGGCCAGAGAACTGACCCCAATTATCCCTGCTGGAACCAGAGCAGATCTCCTAGAAAATCAGCTACTCTTAGATAAAAATTGCCAGGGATGGAGAATCCACCACAGCCCGTGGTGAGCTGCTCCAATGGTCAGTTGCCCTCATGGTTAAACCTGACACCTTCTTTCCAAACTTAAAGGGTGTAAATTCCACTTCCAGCCACTGTATCTTGCTCAAACTTTGTCTGCTGCTTACGTTGGGCCCAGCGACCGGGAGGTGCCTGACTCCACCGCTGAACCGACAGCTCACAACCCACCCGGACTAGCGCGGTGATTCCAGCCCTTCACCCCTTGCCCTGAGGCGTCCCCCAGGGACAGTGCAGCACTCACCCCTCACTACGCCCTGGAGATTGAGTCATGCAGGGCCCCAGAGCGCTGACAATCCCCATGGCAAGAAGCCCCCTGTGCCCCGCTGCTGATACAACTGACACAACTCAGTGTTGAAATGAGGCAGGCTCCATAACTCCAGGCTCCAGCGGCCCCCTCACCCCCCACTCACCTTGAGCCGTATCTCTCTAGGGCCCAGCAGGGCTCGGGGAGGGTGGGTATTTGTCCAGGGCTCTCGGCTGTGACTGATGCCAATGCCCTGGTCCCCCTGTACCTCCCTCTACTCCATTAAGGTCGGTGATGCCTTCTCCAGCGATGCTGCCAAAAAGGAGCTCCAGGAGATCGCCTCTGAGCCCACCGATGAGCACGTCTTCCAGGTGGACAATTTCGACGCCCTCCAGGGCATCCAGAGCCAGCTGCAGGAGAAGATCTTCACCTTCAAAGGTAACAGAAATGGGTTTTCAAGGTTGAGATGGCTGGCAAACTGGGCTGCATTAGTAGGAGCACTGGCAGCAGATCAAGAGAAGTAATTATTCCTCTCTATTTGGCACTGGTGAGGCCACATCTGTATCCAGTTTTAGCACCCCCCACTACAGAAAGGACTTGGGCAAATTGGAAAGAGTCCAGCGGACGTCAACAAAAATGATTAGGGGACTGGGGCAAATGACTTTTGAAGAAATGCTGAGGGAATTGGTGTTACTTAGTCTGCAGAAGAGAAGAGTGAGAGGGGATTTGATAGCTGCTTTCAACTGCCTGAAGGGGGTTCCAAAGAGGATGGAGCTTGGCTATTCTCAGTGGTGGCAGATGACAGAATAAGGAGCAGAGGTCTTAAGTTGCAGTGGGGGAGGTCTAGGTTGGATATTAGGAAACACTATTTCACTAGAAGGGTGGTGAAGCTCTGGAATGGGTTACCTAGGGAGGTGGTGGAATCTCCATTCTTAGAGGTTTTTAAGGTCAGGCTTGACAAAGCCCTGGCTGGGATGATTTAGTTGTTGTTGGTCCTGCTTTGAGCAGGGGGTTGGACTAGATGATCTCCTGAGGTCCTTTCCAACCCTGATATTCTATGATTCTGTGGGATGGGAGATGCTGGGAATCCAGAGCTGGAAGTGGGGGGAGCCTATGACTCTTCCGCTGGGATATACCTGTACGGGAGCAGTGGGAAGCCGAGCTTCATCAACGTACCCAGAACCTCTGGGGACACGAATGATGTTTGCTTCGGTAAGAACAAACCCAAAGATTTCCCCTTACCTATTTAAACAGCCCCTGCTCCTCACCCCAGAGGTGGCTGCATCTTAGTTCTGGGAAAGGGATCTCTGTGTCGCACTGTTTGTGACACCCCGGCACCCCAATTTTGACCACTGTCATGTAATTAGGATCTGTTTTGTACAAAGTATGCCTTGTGAGAGATTATTCTAAAAGCCTTGATCTGCTGAACATTAATCTCGTTGGATTGTATGTGTTATCGTTCTATGTGAAGTTATGAAGTTTGGCTACGTATGTGTTACTGAAACGTGTGGTGAAGTTCACAACACCCACAAGCAGCCTGTCAGGTACAATGGTAAAAAGTTCAAACAGTGTTAATGGCTTATTGAGGAAATGCACATAAGCACACGGATTACCCCAGGAAGTGGGTACAGTACAAACCTCTCAGAGATAGCAGCACACAATGGGAACTGTTTGGCCCAGGTCACAGCACAAGAGCTTTCCAGCGAGTGGGAAGAAGATACAAAAAGGGGACAATGACATCATGGGGGACCTCACTCTCCCTACAACAACACGCCTGGAAATAGCTGAGGGGCAAGGACTGAGCCGTGGGAAGTGATGGTCCCAGGCTAGAGGGATTTTTAGCCCGAGTATGAAAACCTGGGAAAGCCAAGGCAACTTGTGCCTTAAGAATGTGCTGCCTGTTTATCACTCAGGGTGAGAGTCTGCTAATTTGTATCCTACCTGTCTAGCGTGTTATGCTCAGTTTGCAGGTTTTCTTTATTTATTAACGTAACCTGCTTTGTTCTGTTTGCTTTCCCTTATAATCACTTACAATTTACCTTTTGTAGTTAATAAAGTTATTTCTTCTTTATAGCATAACCCAGTTTGTGCAATTCATACCTGGGCGTGCAAGAAGCTGCGCACATCTCTCTCCACATTGAGGGAGAGGGTGAATTTTTAGGAGCTTGCACTGTGCAGATCTCGCTGTAGAGTGTAAGACAGTATTGTTTCGAGTTTATTGCCCAAAAGGGTGTGCACGTGAGTTCCAGGTGAGTCCTCTCACATAGCGCTGACTTCAGTCTGTGTCTGCCACTGGGTGTGGCCCTACCCATGTGTGTGTGCTGCACCAGACCGGAGAGCCTAATTCAGCGGAACAGGGAGAGGGAATCCAGGGTGGTGGAGCATTGGAGGCTCAGTGAAAACCCAGTGCATCAGGTGGCATCCCAGACAGGGTGGTCCAACCTGTCACACTGTTGTACGGCTGTTTCCTATGTCACCTCCCCATGTCTCTCTTCCTTTGAGGTTCTTCATCTCAGGTCATCACAGCCAATGGGCAGATCACCTACATGGTCGGGGTCCCTCACTGCCAACACACCGGCAAAGTCGTCCTGTTCAGCCGAGATACCAAGAGCGGGGAATGGACACATAGATCGGAGCTGTTGGGAGAGCAGGTATGGGGAGTGTTACAGGTAATGTGGATTGTGGGTGTGAGAGAAGGAGAGGGCTGGAGAAAGCCTGTAAACTTTTGATATCGTGTAATATTTGTGTTTGGCTTCACCTTCAGGAACGATTCGGTCAGAGAGCCTCAGGCAGGGGAGAAACTTGACTGGTTTAGAGAACTGCACCGCAGCTGACATTCAGCATCTCTCCAATATCCCACCTCTGTTACCTTCACTTACAGTCTAGATGGAACTCATAAGGCCCAGACCCACCAAGGGACTTAGGCATCGTGATGCTGCAGGGAGGCACCTGCCTCTGCCAGCGATCAGTGAACGGGGGGAGGGGAGAGAGAGACACAGGCACTCTTCACCCACCCCACATGTTGGGTCTCATCCAATAGGCATGCTCAGAGCTGCCGAGATATTCACAAACGATCTGTAGGAGACAAGAGAGGTTTCCCATATAGCCTGGGGGTTAGAGTCCTCACCTAGGACATGGGTGACCCCTGGTTCAAATCCCTGCTTTGTCTGATAAGGAAGAAGGATTTGACCAGGTAGCTCCCCTCTCTCCGGCTGTAGGGTGGTTGTGATTTGCACATGTTCTGTGGCCCAACTGATACTTAGTTACTCAACTAAAGTGGAACAACTTTAACAGGGGAGACTGAGGGAGCCCACATCAGAATATCCCACAGCTCAGGGGTTAGAGCACTGAACTGAGAAATAGCAGGTGCCTGTTCAATTCCTTCTCCTCTGACCACACGTACAGGAGGTGGAGGAGGAGTGAAATGGAGGAGCGCCTGTCTTCCCCCAGTTTATGGATCATGCTGGGATGGTGAGGGAATGAGCACTGTGCAACTGCATGCTTAGAGTAAGACAGTAAAGCACAGCAACAAAGGTGACTAAATTGAGGGGGTTGCTTATCTGCCTCTCCAGACTGGGTCATATTTCGGGAGTACACTGTGTGCTGTGGACCTCGACAGAGATGGGAACACGGACCTGGTTCTAATCGGAGCCCCAATGTACCATACACCTCTGAATGGAGGACGGGTCTATATCTGCCCGATTAACTTGCCGGTAAGAGAGAGGAGTGCAGCCATGGGGAAGATGGGTGGCCGGGGGTTCTTGTTTGCCTGGACTGCTGTGATGCTGTGACAATTAGTATTGCAGTAGTGGGCATGGTGCTCCAGGAAGCAGGGTAAAGGCTCAGTAGGGGGCGCTCTTCCCTCTCAGTCAGTTCTGGCCCCAGTGCCCCAGAGTCGGGAGCAGGGACACACACTGTGCTGCAGAGAGAGGGAAAGGAGCTTGGTAGGGATCACTCTCTGATATCAGCAAGTGCTGATCCTTTCCCATGTGTCTTTTTGGATTGGGCCTGCAGGGGACGACGATGATCTGCAACAAGATACTACATGGGCAGACGGGGGAAGTGTCTGGGCGCTTTGGGGCCAGCATGTCTGAAATCGGGGACATCAGCGGGGACGGACAGACGGACGTGGCCATCGGGGCTCCCATGGAGAACGACAATCATGGGGCCTTGTACATCTTCCATGGGGAAAAGGGAGGCCTCAGTCCCCAGTACAGACAGGTGAGCCCAGCTCCTGCGGGGAGGGGTCAGTACACAGCCCTGAAGGGACAGCATGGGGTCCCACAGCCCCCTAGTGCCCATTATATAGTACACTCACCCCTTCTGCATCCCTCACTGCTCTCTCTGCCCCACAGCGCATAGTGGGGTCACAGTTTCCCAGCAGGCTGCACTACTTTGGCCAGGCTGTCAGTGGCGGGACAGATCTGACAGGGGATGGGCTGCCGGACATCGCGGTGGGGGCACAAGGGCAGGTCCTGCTGCTGAGGTAAGTAACTCTGTGTTGTTGCGCTGCTCCGCACGACAATGTCAGGATTGTCTACACTAGAGAGTGTTTTCGATACAAGTTATGCTGATGATCTAAAAGAGCAATAATTTCATTGCTATTCCATGTCCACACTACGGTCCTTGTGCCAGCAGAGCCCACCCACACTTGGTGCTGTAGCACTGAGAGTGAGAGCAGTGCACTGTGGGTACCTATCTCGGTGTGCTGCTCCCCACATTCCACAGCTAGGTGTTGTGGGAAGGTGGAGTGGATCGCAGTGCATCATGGGTGTGGAATCAATGTCCCATGATGCAGTTCTTTCCATCCCAGCATTCCATGGGCTTGCGACTGCATTCTGTGGCATTTTTCAATGGTTCTTGTTTACTGTGCACCTGCTATCTCTGTCTGAAAAGATGGATCCTGCACTAATCTCTACTATTGTGGTCGCTGTTATGAACACATGTGGATGGTCATGCAGTATATCATCAGCTCCCAATCTGAACAGGAACCAGAGTTGCCTGACCTGCTGTGTGCCATGGAGAGAAACAACACAAGATTAGTTTTGGCATTCACGGAGTAGCTGAACACAGTGGACTGTAGCTTTTGAGCTTGGGAAACAAGCACTGATTAGTGGGATCACATTGTTATGCAGCTCTGAGATGATGAGCAGTGGGTGAAGAATTTTCAGATGTAGAAAACCACCTTCCTGGAACAGTGTACAGAGCTCACCCCATCCCTGCAGTGCTAGGACACCAAAATGGGAGCTGCCCTTTAAGTGGAGAAGTGCGTGGCGATAGCAGTGTGGAAGCTGGTGACCCTGGACTGCTACCAGTTGGTTGTGAAACAGTTTGAAGTCATCAAGTCGATCGCAGGGGCTGCGTTAATGCAAGTGTGCTGGGCCATTAATCAAATCCTTCTACGAAGGACCATGACTCTTGGCAATGTATGTGAAATAGTGAATGGTGAATGGGATTCCCTAACTACGGGAGGGGAATAGATGTAACGCATATTCCAATTTTAGCCCTGGACCATCTTGTGACAGAGTACACCGACAGAAAGGGGCACTTCTCCATGTTACTGCAGGCACTTGTGGAGCACCGTGGGTGTTTTGCTGACATCAACATGGGGTGGTCTGGGAAGATGCATGACAGGCGCATCTTCAGGAGCACCAGCCTGCACAGAAAGCTGCAAGCAGGGACTTTCTTTCCAGACCAAAAGATTCCAGTGATGGATGTTGAAATGCCTGTGGAAATACCTGTGCAATGTGCCTTTGGCAGATTAAAAGCATGCTGGCGATGCCTTTAGGGAAAGTTAGATCTTAGTGAGGAATATGAGAACATAAGAATGACCGTAGTGGGTCAGACCAAAGGTCCATCTAGCCCAGTATCCTGTCTACTGGCAGTGGCCAATGCCAGGTGCCCCAGAGGGAGTGAACCTAACAGGTAATGATCAAGTGATCTCTCTCCTGCCATCCATCTCCACCCTCTGACAAACAGAGTCTAGGGACACCATTCTTACCCAAACATTCCAATGGTGAGAGCTGCCTGTGGGGCTAAGGGTGAAAAGCTTGCTTGGGGTGGAGTGCTGAGCCAGATCACCTGGATGCTGATTTTGAGCAGCCAGATACCATGGCTACTGGAAGGGCACAATGGGAACTATTCGAATCAGGGAGGCTTTGAGACAACATTTTGAGACTGAGAACAAGTGATCTGGGATTAAGCCCAGTTATGTGTAGTGTAGACAAGGCTGCACGCAGTAGCAATACATTGTGTGTGTGTGGGTCCCCCCTGTACTGGAGAAAGCACAACGATAGCTTTGCTGCAGGGCTGGCAAGTTGCATGAGCCCATGATGCTTGGGTTCCAGGAATATTCTGGGCCTGGAGGCCTGGCTCCGCCAAAGTTTGGGTCCAAGTTCCACCCTCATACCTCCATGGTTCCTCCCCTGTCCTTGCTCCTCTTGGCTAAGGTGGGGCTGAGGGCGGCGGCATGCTGGTGCAGGGGTGGTGGTGTTCATGGCTCTGTGGATTTGTGGGTGGGGGTGCTGGGCATAGCGTGTCCAGAGAATGCATTGTGGGGGGTGCTGTGTGGCACCCCAAACTCCCTCCCAGAACTGGCACCCCCTCCTGAACCCATACCCTCTGCCCCAGTGATGAGCTGCCAAAATATTAACAACTGGTTCCCTCCTCCTCACCCCATGAGGGGGTCATGCCCCCCCAGGGACTCCTCCCCCATCCAACCCCCCCATGTTCCTTGACAGCCCTCCCCCCCCGGGTCCCGTGCCCTATCCACCCCCCTTCCCTGTCCCCTGATTGCCCCTTGCCACCCCATCCAACCCCTTCTCTCATTCCTGATGGCACCCCGGGACCCCTACCCCATCCAACCACCCCTTCTCTCTGTCCCTTGACTGTCCCTGGAATCCTTACCCCTAACTGCCCCCCACCGCCCCATCCAACCCCTGCTCCTTTCTGACTGCCCCCCCGGGACCCTTGCCCCCGTTCAATCCCCCTGTTCCCTACGCTCTGACCGCTCCAACACTAATCCATCCCCCCAACTCCCCTGCCCTCTATCCTACACACCCTCCCTGCTCCCTTACTGTGCTGCCTGGAGGTGGGGGCCCAGCTGGGCTGGGGCAGGAGCCGCGCCACCCGGCCGAGTTCGCGGCCGGACCTGGGGGCCGGGCAGGAGCCGCGCCGCGCTGGCCGGCGAGATCGCAGCTGGACCTGGGGGGCGGTAGCCGCACCGCCCGGCCCCAGGGTCCGGCCACGACCTCGCCAGGTGGCGCGGCACCTGGAGCCCTCCTCCCGCTGGCGCCCCTGCCCCCTGGCCCCAGCTCAAACTCACCTGGTGGAAGCTGCTGCTTCCTTCTCAGATCCTCCCAGGCTTCCCGCGTGAACAGCTGATTCACAGGAAGCTGGGAAGGGGGAGGAGAAGCCGGAGGAGCTTCAGAAGAGGAGGCAGAGGCGGAGTGAGGTGAGCTGGGGCCGGGGGAAGGGCAGGGAGCTGCTAGAGCTTTTGTTAAATTTAAAAGCCCTTTTGGAACTAGTTGTCCCTCCAGGAACAACCGGTTCTAAACGGGCGTCTAAATTTAACAACCGGTTCTCACGAACCGGTGCGAACCGGCTGCAGCTCACCACTGCTCTGCCCCAACCCAGAGCCCGCATGCAGCCCCCAAACTCCCTTCCAGAGCCTTAGGCACCACCAAAAATTATACAAACCTGCTGCCCCTGCTTTGCTGCTCCCTTCTCTGCCCCCCGCATCTCCACTAGCAGAGCTGCGTGTCCATAACCCATCTCCCTGGGGTGCTCTGAGCACATCCAGGCTGGGTGGGAGGCTCAGAGGGGGCCTGGCCCCATTGCAGAGAGCAGCTGGGTGATGGTTCTGTTCCCACCATGGCAGGTCCCGGCCGGTGCTCAGAGTCGGGGTCTCCATCAGCTTCCAGCCCCCCACGATCCCCACCTCGGCCTTCGACTGCCAGGGGCAGGAGCAGCTCAACACAGAGGCCAGCAGGGCAGAGGTCTGCTTCACCGTCACTAAGAGCACCAAGGACAGCCTAGGTCAGACCAAACCCACGCCCCCGCTCCCCTCCCCCCTGAGCCAGCCAGTCCCCTGCCCTGGGGATGGATCGGAGCCAGCGCCTCCTAGAGGGGAAAGGCCCCATGTCCCATTTCCCCTTCAGGTTCCCACTCTCAGTCCCTCATTTTCCCTCCCCTGTAGGCAATGGGATCTCCAGCACCATCCAGTACAGCCTGGCCCTGGACCCCGGGCTGACGAAGATCCGAGCCGCCTTTGACTCCACCGGCCCCGTCCTGAGCAGGGAGCTGCGGTTCGGCATTGAGAAGAAATGTGAGACGTACCGGATAACGTTACCTGTGAGTGTGGGGGGTTCACAGCTCCTTCCCCTCCTGCTGTGTCTCCTCCTCCAACCCTGCCCCTTGGTCCCAAATCACCCAGAGAACAAACCTCTCTATAGATCCCACCTTTGCTCATGGGTCCCTAAGTGTCTCTGTGTCTCCCCAGCTCTGTCCCGAGGACACACTGACCCCCATCACCCTGCGCCTCAACTACACCCTGACGGGGGAGCCCATCGCTGCTGCCGGCCGCCTCAGACCCATCCTGAGCGAGGACTCTGTGCCAGTGTCTGCAGGCTCGGTAAGGTTCCAGGGCCAGGCCTCACAGAGGGTCTGCTGCAGGGATCGATCCAGTGACGTTGGTATTTAAAAGCGAGAGACTGAAAAGTGCAGAACCAGCAGCAGCTTCCTAACCCCCTCACAGAGTGCAGATACTAGAGGGCGACAGAGATGGATGCCCAGTTTGCCTTGGCTACGGACCTGTCTCCCCTGGGTGGCAACATTCCAACTTCTGCTCAAAGTTTCCAAACTTTCTGTCCAAAAACCAAAATATTTTTGGCTAAAAAAATGATTTTTGCTGAAAATTTTTCAAAACTTAATTTGGCCAGGGCCCCCTAGAGGGGAAAGGCCCCATGCCCTGTTCCCCATCCCCCAGCGAGCCAGGCAGGCCCCCTGCCCTGGCACCCCTAGAAGTGTGATACTGTTGCTGGCCAGAGCCAGGAGGTGGAAGTGGGAGGAGGGGTATGGGTGAGTGAGTGGGTGGCACGGGCGAGGCTGAGGATGGGTTTAGCTGTGCTCCAGTGCAGGGGACTGGGAGGTGCTGGGGTAACTGGAGGGCACCTGGGTCCCTGCAGTGTCACTCTGGCAGATGGATGCTGCAGCCCTCTCCCCATTGACCCCTGCCCTCCTGGCCTCCCCCCAGCTCCCGTTTCAGAAGATCTGCGGCGCGGATGGCCACTGCGATGACCAGTTAGCAGTCTCCTTCAATTTCTCTGGGTAAGTCACCAAATCCTCCCCTCAAAAACACCCACCATGGGGGGACCCGTCCAGCTTGAGCACACCTTGGATTTCCAGTGCTGATGGATCTTGGGTGGGGGGCACTGCTGTGGCGAAGATCGCAGCACTGGGGTCCCCACTGAGCACTGCTAGAGGAAGTTCACAAAGCAGACAGGGCACTGCCCTGAGGAAGCACAGCGCCCCCTATTGAGCTCTTCTCTGCAGCACAGAGACCCCTAGTGCAGCACTTGGTCATAGGTGCCAGCGCTGACTCCAAGGGGAGAGCGCCCCCTACTGAGTCCTTTCTTGCAGCACAGCGCCCTCTTCTGGACATGACACTCCAACGCCACTCTCCAGTCCCATCCATCACACTCCCATCTCTCTCCTTTTTTCCATCCTTTGCCTCCCTCAGCCTCAAGGAATCGACCATGTACGTCAACTTCTCCGCCAAGGCGGCAGGGACAAGTGTGCCAGTGACACATCGGTATGAGGTGAGGACGGCAGCACAGAGTGCGAGGAGGGAGACAGGGCAAGAAGGAGGGAGTGGAACTGCCTGAGTCAGATTTAGTGCGTTAGAGCTCTGGCAGGGCAGTGGGGTCTGAGGGTTAGAGAGGGGACTGGGGATCAGAGCTCCTGGGTTCCCTTCCTGCAGTGCCCTATGGAGAGTCTGTTTCTTTCAGGTCAAGAACCTGCGGCAGCGAAGCGTCCCCATATCGGTCACGTTCCAGTTCCCCGTGGAGCTGAGCGGGGTCCGGGTGTGGGACGCCTCTGAGGTCGTCCCCTCCAAGGTACCTGCCTCTCCCTGCCCTTGTGTGTGTGTGTGAGATGGGCCCAGTGACACCTGCTCTGCTCTACAGCGCCCCCTGCTGGGACAGGCTGTCTGGGGGGGAAAGGCCCTGCCCCAGCCTCTGAACCAGCCAGTCCTGTGCCTGGTGCCAGATTGGTGCTGGTGCCCCCTAGAGGGGAAAGGCCCCATGTCCCCTTCCAACCCCATTAACACCATGTGTCTCTCCCTCCCTAGCCCGAGCTGGCTCAGTGCAACAGTGAGGTGGAAACACCCGATTCAAGGGACTTTGTGAAGCAGATGAGCGAGCGCCCCCTGCTGGTGAGTACAGGCCGGTGCAGATCCCAGCAGATCCTCTCCCTCTGCACTAACACAGACAGCAAGTGCTATAGACAGACCCAGACCCTCATGGCCATGCTGAGCCCCTGCATACACCCTGCCTCACCCGGCGATATCCTTCCACCCCCAGGACTGCTCTGTGGCCACCTGTAAGAAGATCCGGTGCAGAATCGCCTCCCTGGAAATGCAGCAGCCGCTGGAGTTCATGATCAAAGGGAACGTCAGCTTCCAGTGGGTCTCCCAGGTACGAGAGCTGCCTCTGCCTCTTGGCACGAGGTGAGAGATCCCCCCATGTGAACAGCCCCTGAGCCCCTCCCCAGAGGTGGCTGCATCTCAGTGCTGGGCCAGGGATTGCTTCTATGTGAACGGCCTGTAAATTGCTCTGGGTCCCCCTGGGACGATGCTCTGGGCTGGTTTGAGTCATTTCCGGTCAGGAACGGTGAATTTCTCTGTTCCAGACTCAGCAGCAGAAAGTGAGTCTGGTGAGCGAGGCCCGGATTGAATACGAGGAGGAGAAATACACCCAGAAGGAGGGATTCGTCCAGCGCCAGGTACCAGAGTGACTGCTCCTGGGATAGAGAGAGCATCGGCTAGTGGTTAGAGCTGGGAGCCAGGACTCCTGGGTCCTGTCCCTGCTCTGGGAGGAAGTGGGGCCTGGGGATTTAGAGCAGGGGTGGGTGATGGTGCCAGGACTCCTGGGTCCCCATCTCACAGCTCCTCTCCCCCAGGTGCAGACGGTGGTGGAAGTCTATAACTACTTACCTATCAGTGTGGGCAGCAGTGTGGAGGCCTGATCCTGCTGGCTCTCATCACCGCAGTCCTCTACAAGGTGAGTGGGGCAGGGCTTGGAGCAATTTACAGGCCGTTCACATAGGAGCTATGAGGGCGGGGCCTGTGGTTCTCCCAGCTGGTGGAGAAGGGACAAGGGTCTTTCCTTTATGGGTTCCCACAGCCCATCCCTCCTGCTCCTCCACCATGAGCCTGTGTCTGTCTGGCTCTCCCCCTCTCTGCTCTCTGTCTCCTTCCAGTTCAGCTTCTTCAAGTGCCAGTACAAGCAGATGATGGAGGATGCTGTGGAGGGCGAGGGGTCTTGCCTGACCCAGAGTGTGCCACGGGCAACCCCCCTGCTTCTGATACCCCCAAACAATAGCCCCCCATGCGCTCCCCTAGATGGGTCACAGAACCCCCAAATTTTAATTGCTGAAGCTGGGCACTGTCTGCCACCCTCCTTGTCCCCCTCCCCAACAGGCACAAGTTGTCAGTGTTGTCATCTCCCTGGAGTTTGCCTCCCTCTGGGTTGCTCCAGATCCACCCCCATCTCCTTATGTTGCCACCTCCAAGATGCAGAGAGACCAGCCACTGCCCATCTCCCAACCAACAAAAGTGACCTAGTGCCAACTAGAGCCAATCGTTACTCAAATTAGGCTGGGCAGAATTCTATTTACCTTCTTATAATTTTGATGGAGAACGTGGAGGTTATTTTTATAGGCATTATTTTTTTAGAATTCTATTGATTTAAATTTTGATGTGGAAAATTCTGGGTTTTAAGCTTCCCACCCCTTTTTATCAATTTAAATGATCCCGGTTGTGGGAATTTGCGTGTGTCAGGGGTCAGGCCATATGTGAAGGTCAGACAGTTATTTAATGGCAGTAGAGGTTGGGATTCAAAAAATTAAAGCTTTATAACTATGCTGGGAAGGACTGGATTTTTATTGGGTAAATGTTGAATTCATCACACACAGACAAACTGCTGGCAAAATATTTCCATTGCTAATAATCGAAATTTTCCACTTGAGAACATATTGGAGTTTGATTTCAGGCAATTTACTTTGTATTTTTTGACACGTGCTGTTAATAATTTGTATTTGAATAGTTATAAAATGTGACCTTTTAAAATCAATCTCTGTTGTCTTTACAGAATTAGGGTTTGATTCAGGGCCGCCCAGAGGATTCCGGGGGCCCGGGGTCTTCGGCGGCGGGGGGCCCTTCCGTTCCGGGACCCGCCGCCAAAGTGCCCCGAAGACCCGCGGCGGGAGCCCCCCGCCGCCGAATTACCGCCGAAGCGGGACCCGCCGCCCGGTCTTCGGCGGTAATCCGGTGGCGGGGGGGGGGTCCCCGCCGCGGGCCTTGGGGGCACTTCGGCGGCGGGTCCCGGAACAGAAGGGGCCCCCCCGCCGCCGACGACCGGGCTGCGCTTCGACGGCGGCGGGTCCCGCTTCTCCCCCCCCCGCCCGGCCCCGGGTCCCGCTTCTCCCCCCTGCCGCCGCTGCCGCTGCCGCTGCCGCCGCCGCTGCCCGGCCGCCGCTTCTCCCCCCCCCGGCCGCCGCCGCCGCCCGGCCGCCGCTTCTCCCCCCGGCCGCCGCTTCTCCCCCCCCCGCCCGCCCGCCTGGCCCCGGCCGCCGCTTCTCCCCCCCCCGCCTGGCCCCGGCCGCCGCTTCTCCCCGCCCGCCCGGCCCCGGCCGCCGCTTCTCCCCCGCCCGGCCACGGCCACGGCCACGGCCCCGGCCCCGGCCCCGGCTTCTTCCCCCGGCCCCAGCCTCGGCCTCTTACCGAGTGCGTCGCCGGCAGGGCCTGAGCTCCGTCCCGCTCAGAGCCGCGTGGTGAGGGGGCGGGGCTGGGAGCTCCACGCCGAGCGGGGCCGTTGGAGCTCCCAGCCCCGCCCCCTCACCACGCGGCTCTGAGCGGGGCGGGGCTCAGGGGCTCGGCCGGAGTCTCAGCGCTTGATGCGCCGAGGCTCCAGGAGAGGGGCGGAGGCGGGAGCCTCCGCTCTTCTCTTGGGGGCCCCTGCGGAGCCTGGGGCCCGGGGCAAATTGCCCCCTTTGCCCCCCCCTCTGGGCGGCCCTGGTTTGATTCCCCTCCCCCACAGTAATTTTCCACAACTGAAAATTTAAATGAAAAACATCAAAAACTTTTGCTTAGAAGTAAACAGTCCTGTCCATGGAAATTATTTGAAAAAAGAATTGTGCCAAGCCTACTTATAACATTTAGAAACACAAATTGTCGACATCACATGTCAAATTGGACAAAGTAATTATCCTGAAAGCAGCCCTAGTGACACTCTCACGGCCACAAGTTTTCTACACAATAAGGTGGGACACTAGAAAGTTCTCCAGGAGCATTTTTCTTTCTTTGACTAGCTGCACGTTTTGATTGTTATCGATGGAAACGTTTTCCCTTGGTTTGGGGGTGTGCGGGGTGAAACTGATGTTTGCTGACAATTACTGCTAAAAATCTCATCGTCCCAAGCCTACCTAAAACGCAGAGTGCGTGGGCAACAAAATCAACCCCCTAAACCCCGAGCCCCTATATAGGTATTACTGTGTTCTGTTAGGGAATGGCAGATCCTCAGAGCTGCATTCTCCTGCCCTGGTGAGAAACTAACAAATAGATAAAGAACAAAGGGCACTCCCATTTGGTGAATAGAAGAGATGTTCAGTAGTGAACAGGGGTGAGGCTCTCGCCCCTTTCCCCACAGCTGCAGCCACAGCCGTTCTTTCTTGCCACGTAACACAGGGAGCCCTTGCCTTGCCCTGCCCGTCATGAGCCCCCACACCCGGCGCCTCCCAGGAGCTTCAGCCCAGGAGGGAGCCTTCCCCAGAGTGTCCCCTCGCAGGAGACCCGCCTCTCCCACCCTGCTCCTGCCCCTCCCTGTTGGTGAGCTGTGAGTCCAGCTCACGTCCTGGCACTGAGAGGAGCTGCCGTGGTTCCACAGGCTGAGCAGGGTGAGCTGCGCCCCCAGCCACGTGTCCTGCGTGGTAGATACAAATTCAGTGCACGTGTGGCTGCCCATACTCGTGTCTGGCAGAGGGACATCAAACCCCCATGTGTTAAATCTTTTCACTGGCAACAGGCAATGCAGGACAAAAAGTGGCCAGGCCAGTTAAAAATCATCCAGGTGGCAATGCTACATGGGATGCTCCAGATCCATATCCTGATGCCCCTTGCTGAACTTGAAACCTCCCACCCTGAGTTTCCCTGACGGGGCTGGGAGCCAGGACTCCTGGGTTCTATCCCAGGAGCTGTGGAAGGGAGTGGGGTCTAGTGGGTTAGAGCAGGCGTTCTCAGCCAGTGTTTGTGCCACGCTCGGCACAATGGGGCTCGCTTTCAGCCACAGTCTGTGCAGCGCCTGGCACAATGGGGGCCCTGATCTCAGTTGGGGCCTTGAGGTGCTACTGGGTTACTTCCAATACAACCAAGCTCTGAGTCATTTGCCTGCCTGGTCTGAAGTCTCACGTCACTTCAAACTGTCTCTCAATACTGTGGGTGTGTGTTTGTGGGAGTGACAGGGGCTGTGCTGTCCAAGCTTCCACACCACACAAGGAAATGAAATCACTTTAAAACTGATTGAAAAGGAAAAAATAAATGTCTCTGTTCTGCAGGTTTAGCCAGAGGAACTTCCTGCCACATGTAGTAATGAGGCTGGGACCGAATACGTTCCTGTATTCACACCCTACGTACTATTGTAATAATCTTTGTACAAAGGATGCCTTGTGAGGTATAATTCGAAAACTCACAAGTTGTTGATCAGGATTGTCCTGATAAAATATGTGTCTCAACATTGTATGTAAAGTTTTATAAGATTTCCCTGTATGATGTTACTGACCCGTGTTCCCAACCCCACAGCCTTGCTCACGCAAAAGTTGGCAACCAGGTGTGGTCTCGAGAAAGGATTATGTGCCTGCCTGAATTTGCATTTAATCATTAAACCGTCATCGATCAGGGAGGGGAAAAAAAGGAAGCTCAAACGTGTGAGGAAAAGCCAGCTGTGAACATCCTTCCACATAAACTGTGTGTCCTAGTGCCCAGCTTGAAATGTTTTTCAACAGTGGGACTGAAACTATAAAAAGGAGGGACAACCCCTCCTTCCCTGCCCATGGCATTCACTGCACCTGAAGAGAGAAAGGAAGTATTCACTGGATGCTGAGGAAGAGGGCCTGATGTACACAGTTTGATCTGGAAGGCAGCTGAAAGCATGTGGTGAGAAACTTTGCTTGAATAGGCTATAGTTTAAGTTAGGCACTAGTAAATGTTTCATCTTTATTTTCTTTGTAACCATTTCTGACTTTTATTCCTCATTAGTTGGATTCACTTAGAATCTCTCTTTGTAGTTAATAAAGTTGTTTTATTCTTTTATCTAGTCTAATGTGTTTGAATGGCAGTGTCTGGGTAACTGTTTTGGGGTGGTAAATTGTGGGCACAGGAATAATCTTACAGGAATAATGGACTTAATATGATTTGTAGTGTCCAGGAGAGGGCTGGGCAGTACAGGACATACATTTCTGGGAGAAAAATCTAAGCCTGGGTGTGTGTTGGGGTCACCCTGCTGTATAACCCAGGCTGGTAAGAGCCAGAGTGTAACCCAGGTGTGGTTAGCAGGCTGCAGTTATACACAGACACTCAGGGTGTGAGTTGCATGCTCTTAGGCTGTTTGTGAGTGGCCCAGGTGGGACTTATTTCAGCAAGACTTTGTAAGGCAGCCAAGGCTTCAGGGCCGGAGGGTGACAGAGCTGCTCATTAGCCTGGATTGTACCCTGGCATGTCAGAGGTCTGTAAACAGGACTCTCACGTGGGAGTAAAGGGGTTATATTCTCTTGGTGTTTGGCACTGGCGTGACCGCTGTTGGAAAGCCGTGTCCGCTAAGCAGTGTGACATAATGTTCATGCCACTCAGGAAAGACAAGAAGTTCAGGCGCTTCAGTGCTATAAGGCCTATATCATCACTTCCATGACATAATTAATCTAAGCAGTCCATGGCGTAGGCTAGGGGTTGGCAACCTTTCAAAATTTCACTCTAATTTAAGTTCCGCGTGCCAGTAATACATTTTAACGTTTTTAGAAGGTCTCTTTCTATAAGTCTATAATATATTATTAAACTATTGCTGTATGTAAAGTAAATAAGGTTTTTTAAATGTTTAAGAAGCTTAATTTAAAATTAAATTAAAATGCAGAGCCCCCCGGGCTGGTGGCCAGGACCTGGGCAGTGTGAGTGCCACTGAAAATCAGCTTGCGTGCCGCCTTCGGCACCCGTGCCATAGGTTGCCTACCTCTGGTGTAGGCTCACCCACAGTCATTCCTCAAGCCTACTATGGGCTTTCAGGTCCTAGAGAAGTGTGTTTCCCAGATAGTCTCATTAAAGTTCCTAAATTCCCATCCATCATCTTGGTAGAGAGCTGGTGGGTTCATTTTGTGTCTCCTTAATGATAAAATATCAAGACGTTTTTCTCAAAGCAGCTCTTGGTTTTTTTAAAATAGCAAGTCTCCCAACCGCACTCGACACCCCTGCTTCCCTCTGTAAAGCTGAGCTGATCACTTGGCCTCTGGTCTCCTTGCACCATAACAAAGACCTTGGAGGGCCATGACAAGCATTCATAAAGCAATCCATATAGTAAATGATCATTAGTGTTAGTCCAAGGGGATTGTTCTCTCCTTCTCTTTCTAGAACTAGGTAAAATGAAAAAGGAAGCCCAAGAAGGGTGTTGGAAACTGCACCTCTCCCCCGTTTCCCATCCTGCTGATGAGTCTCCCCTAACACAGAGCCTTGTGAGTATCCTAAGTCAGCGTTCTGTCTGGGGCTGGAGGCTTTTGAGATACATTTTAGGGAACACCTAGTGTACAAAAGCACAATGGGACGGGCTTTAGAGCTCCCAAACAGCTCTCGTGCATTCAGCTTGGCCGGATGATTGTGTGTTGGGGCAGGGCGGGAGGACGAACTTGATTCCCCTTGGGAAAATGACCATCACTGAAAAATCCTTGGATATTCTCAGCTCCTGGTCTTTACTCCCTTCCTATTCAGCCCAGGGTTTCCTTTTTCAGTCTGAATGAAATGTATTCAAGTTGTAATCACACCCACTGTTCCCCTATCTAACTCACATGCACTCTTGTATTCCTCACCCCTCCCCACCTTCCGAACGCTCTCACGAGTCATGGCTACATCTTAATCCTGTCCTTCGTAACGGAATCTGGCCTTAGTGTCCCGATTCCTGTATGCTAAGGTACTTCTAAATTGCTGCTCAATCTCTTCATTCTTTTAACATTCTCCAGAGTTAATCTGTCATGTGGATTTTGTCATAATTCAACAGATTATAATAAAGCCAGGGATATCTTGCTTTGTCTCTACGGCATTCTGGCATCTGCGTGAGCTGCACGGGGCTTGTCCTGTGCTCCTCGTTGCATGGAAGATATTGCTAAAGCGATGTGTACCTTTGGTAGAGGGAAGGCCAGCTCCCTCTACAGATAAGTATAGAAAATGAGGCGGGGGAAAAATCAGTCTGTGTGAGCTGTTTCTATAGGAATATCTAATATGAAATGAACCAGACTGGGAGGCACTGTTACCATTACACACACACAGCTGATCCATTTTCAATTGCAGTACAAGCCAGTCTTTGAAAGGGGGTGTTTCAGGCAAAGTGTTCTAACGTGAGCTATACAAATCTAGGCTTCAGAGGGAGTCGTGCATGACTATGCAATCATCAGGCCACCTGTTTACAGAGGTGAAGGGTGTACGTGTGAGAAACAATCAATGTTTATGCAAGCCAGGTGCTCTGAGCAGGGGGTTGGACTGGATGACCTCCTGAGGTCTTTTCCAACGTAATCTTCTATGAGTCTATCGTTCTAAGGGGTCCAGAGGGAAGAAATCATAACTATACAGAAGACGTAGAAGCCATTAGGGTAGTGTGGGGGAGATGGTGGTGGTTTATTGTTAACAATAATGATCCCTGGGTGGCGGGAGGGGAGACAGCCCCAGGGGTTAAAGAAACTGAAGCCAACAGGATCTGACAAACAAGCAGCCTCAAAACTAGGCTTCACTGCTTCCCATCAGCAACAAGAGTTCAGCACTGAACTAATTAGAGCTGATGTTAACTCTACAGCAGGGGTAGGCAACCTATGGCACAGGTGCCAAAGGCAGCACACAAGCTGATTTTCAGTGGCACTCACACTGCCCAGGTCCTGCCCACCAGTCAGGGGGGCTCTGCATTTTAATTTAATTTTAAAAGAAGCTTCTTAATCATTTTAAAAACCTTATTTACTTTACATACAACAATAATTTAGTTATATAATATAGACTTATAGAGAGAGACCTTCTAAAAACGTTAAAATGTATGACTGGCACGTGAAACCTTAAATCAGAGTGAATAAATGAAGACTCGGCACAGCTCTTCTGAAAGGTTGCTGACCCCTGCTCTACAGTGTAACGATGACATTTGAATGCTCTGATATGATTCGCAGGAGGGAGGGGAGTTAACGCCTCTCAGCTCTAAGTTCAGGCTGTCTGCTGAAGACAACACTGGACTAGTTTGCACTTAGTTCAGATGTGAAAACATTATCTATTATCTTTGCAAGCACAAGCGCTAGCACTTACCAAGCCTTCACTAGTTTAGATATTATGGAGTGGTGGCCAGCGCACCGCAGTGAAGGTTGCAAGTGAATCGCTGGTATAAGCCTGACGTTAGCCCCATCCTAAAATCCATACAAAGGAATAACTGCATCAGTCAATACTGCCTCTCTCTGGCCCTGCTCTTCCTCTGCTGGCTCCCAGAACCTCTCTCCCTTCCTTGCGCCCCACTGCCCCCTGCACCCCACAGCTGGTCTCTGGCTCCCACTTTCCTAGCCAGCACCCTGCAGTCGCTCTGGACCCACCTCTCTCTCTACCTAGCCTAGGGTTGACACAGTTCAGATTCCCAAGAAGGGGTGGTGGTGGAGGAGTGGGTACAGTTGGGGGTGCTTGTGGGGGTGTTGGTGTCCTGAAAGGAATACCTGGGGGCTGCTGGAGCATTTGAGGTGCTGGAGGGGAGTGTGTATATTAAAAGGGAGTGCTGGAAGAGGTATTTGGGGGTACTGGAGGTGTGTGCATGTACTGAGAGGGGTACCTGGGGGTGCTAGCAGGGTATTTGGGGGCTCTGGAGAGGTGTGTGTACTGGGGGGTACTGGTAGGTTTTTAGGGGTGCTGGAGTGGCACCTGTCAGTGCTGGAGGGGTATTTGGGGGGTGCAGGAGGGGTATGTACCACATCTGTCATGAATACAGAGGGAAGGGTAGCAACTGCCTTACCTGTAAAGGGTTAAGCAGTTCAAATAACCTAGTTGGCACCTGACCAGAAGGACCAATGAGGAAAGAAGATACTTTCAAATCGAGGAGGTGGGGGAGGGAGGATTTGTTTGTTGTTCTCTTTTGTTGCTCCCTGTCTGGACGGAGGGAGAAGCCAAGCAGGTACAACATCTCTCGAAAATATACCTGGAATAATCCATCTAAAACCACAGAAATTGTAAGTAGGGCAAGGAAATGTGTAAGGTTCTCTTTTGTTTTGGCGTGTGAATTTTTCCTGTGTTACAGAGATAATTAAAAAACAGGAATAAAACTCTCTGTGTTTTAAATCTTTTTATTGCCCTGTAAAGTTACCTTCTATCCTGATTTTGCAGGAGTGATTCTTTTATTTTTTCTTTACAATAAGGTTCTTCTCTTAAGAACTTGATTGATTTGAGTGTCCTAAAGACAAAGGGTCTGGTCTGTGCTCCCATTGCTAACCAATTGGTTGGTAATTTATTCTCAAACCTCCCCAGGAAAGGGGGTGAAAGGGCTTGGGGGATGGGGATAGAGATTCAAAATGACCTTTTCCTGAATTTTTGTGTAAATCACTTGGTGGTAGCAGCACTACTGTCCAAGGACAAGGAAAGGATTTGTGCTTTGGGACGTTTTAACCGAAGCTGGTAGAATAATCTTAGGGGGGTCTTTCATGCAGGTCCCCACATCTGTACCCCAGAGTTCAGAGTGCGGGGGGAACCCTGACAACATCTCTGATGTTTCTTATGCCCTCCATCCCTTCCACAAACACCTGGAAGACGATAGACATCCTCACTGCTCTTCAGTCAGATGGCAACTGAGCCAGTGCGTTCCCTTTTCTCCTCACCACCGAGTCTCTGAAGCTTTCACTTTCACTGTTTGTGATGCATTTTTAAAGAAACAACGTCTGCATTACTGAACCGTAAAACAGTCATTAAGAAATATCTTCCAGAGCAGCCATTGTGGTGGATGCTGGAGCAGCTCTGTAGGGCCTGGCCTTGGGGAGCTGGGTGACACTGTAGATACAGGTTTAACACTGGTGAAAGGATTAAATATGATTTTAGCTGAAATTGGTGTGCGCATGGGCTAGCCCCGGCTCCTCCCGCTCTTCCCAAGGCCCCTCCTCTTTTGCCCTCCCTCCCACGCAAGAGCCTAGAGGCACACCCTCCGCTGCCGGCTCCCTGAGCTCCAACCCCAGTGCCAGGCCAGAGGTGCAGCCAGAGCACCCCAAGCCCCAGCACTAGTGGGCAGGCAGATGGGCTGCGGGGCTGCAGCACGGTCCTGGTGCAGGGAGGACGGATGGATTAGCATGGCCCCAGCCTGGGGGATTTCGTGTGCACCGTGGCCCCTAGTCTGCCTACCCCAGCCTGTGACACAGGGAACAGCAGGTGGGGGGGGGGCCTGTAGGTGGAGCATGGGCGAGTCCATGTCAGGCTGTTTGGGAAGACAGAGCCTTCCCATGCCTACGCTACCCACCGCCCCTGGGTGTGAGCATGGGTTTGTTTTGAGCTGGTATTAACAAGCATGACCTTGTTTTGCAAAAATAAGGCCTCTGCTGAGCCAAATGGTCTTAGGCAATTTGGACTTTCCCCACAAAAAGACAAAGGAGTGTTACCAAAACCCCCTCTCAAAACAGCAGTGTTTTGCTGGAGAGCAGAAAATAGAAAAGTGCTAGTGAAACAGAAGGGAAAGCGAATGTTACTGAGACTGTGAGGCTGCAACCGAAAGGTGTCAGTCCAGCCCTTGGGTGCAGCTACCAAGACTATTCAGGGTAGAAAGCTGAGGCTGGACATTAAAAGTTCTTAGCCTTTAGTCAGTGTAAGATGCGGACTAATCCCTCAGAACTCTGAAGGGCAGAATTACCCTAGCTCGGAAAGCAACATCTCTGACTGGACCTTCAGAGGATTGTTAGGACATCTGAAGATGTCTACGAGTTCCTGCAGAGACCAGGACCAAATCCACGAGAGTGGCCATGCACCTGGTACCTGAGACTAGTCCAGAGGAAGAAGAACAAAGTCAAGTGAGACCTACGTAGTGTAGGATCCTGCCCTTCATCTCCAACCAGCTTCCCTCATCTGGTGCATTGGGATCCCACTGAAACACAGTAGTATTAAAGCACTGCTTACTTGACTACAGTCAGGCCTCGATTTACATGATACTTTTTGCACAGTTTCAGTTACACATGGTCAATTAATTGTGACCCTTTATTTTTGTACATGGTAGGGATTCACATTTACATGGTGCAGCACAGTGGTCAAGATGTGTGTCATATGTCTCACCCCCACTCTGAACTTTAGGGTACAGATGTGGGGACCTGCATGGACACTTCTAAGCTTAATTACCACCTTAGATCTGGTCTCGCTGCCACCATCCAGATTTCTGAGTATCTGGAACACTCTCTTTCCCCCCAAAACCTTCCCCTCCCTGGGTATCCTTGAGAGACTCCTCCACCAATTCCCTGGTGGACACTGATCCAAATCCCTTGGATCTTAAAACAAGGAGAATTTAACCATCCCCCCTCTTTTCCCCCACCAATTCCTAGTGAATCCAGATCCAATCCCCTTGGATCTTAAAACAAGGAAAAATCAATCAGGTTCTTAAAAAGAAGGCTTTTAATTAAAGAAAAGAAAGGTAAAAGAAAAAAACCTCTGGGAGACAGCATACCAGCTGGTCTCACAGACAACAAAATTTAAAACACAGGATGTTCCCCTGGGCAAAACCTTAATACTCACAAGAATACCCAAATTTGATAATTTCCCTAATTGGACCAAGACAAGTTACAAAAGAAAATAAACAAACCTATTTATCCCTTTCTAAAACTTACTACTCTGATAAGAGGCTGGTTCCTTGATCTTTTTCACTCCAGCTGAAACTGAAAACTGACTAAACAAAGGAAACGTCCCTCCTTCCTTTTGAAACATCTTGTTCCCCCATTGGTTCCTCTGGTCAGGTGTCAGCTAGACTAGGTGAACTTCTTAACCCTTTACAGGTAAAAGAGGCATTAACCCGTAACTATCTGTCTATGACATGCCCCCCCCAAATCTCAGACAGTGTTGAACCACACTGGCAGTGATTTCTTCCTAGAACTTTAGTATAAACAGATTAATAAAACACATGCACCGCTACACATACTACTAATTTTGTAAAAACTACAAGGCTTTTCACATTTCAAGGACAATTTTAACCAGTCAACTCTGGGAAACTTTCACGGGAGAGTGCATCAGCTACTTTGTTAGAAGCTCCTGAAATGTGTTGAATTTCAAAATCAAAATCTTGGAGAGCTAAACTCCATCGAAGAAGTTTTTTTGTTGTTTCCCTTGGCAGTATGAAGCCACTTTAGCACAGCATGGTCTGTTTGTAGCTGGAAACGCCGTCCCCAAACGTATGGGCGTAGCTTTTCCAGGGCATACACAATGGCGTAGCATTCTTTTTCACTGATGGACCAGTGGCTTTCCCTCTCAGACAGCTTCTTGCTGAGAAACACGAGAGGATGGAAGTTGTGATCCGGTCCTTCCTGCATTAAAACTGCTCCCACACCACACTCAGATGCATCGGTGGTTACTAGGAATGGTTTGTCAAAGTCTGGGGCCCTTAGCACAGGGTCAGACATGTCGCCTTAAGTTGGTTAAAGGCCTTCTGACACTCATCAGTCCACTTAACTGCATTTGGCTGTGTCTTTCTGGTCAGGTCTGTCAGTGGGGCAGCGATTTGGCTGTAGTGTGATACAAATCGCCTGTAATATCCGGCCACGTCTAAGAATGATTGGACCTGTTTCTTTGACTTGGGGATAGGCCACTTTTGGATAGCATCCACCTTGGCCTGTAGGGGAGTTATCGTTCCTTGACCCACCTGATGTCCAAGGTAAGTCATTCTGGCCTATTTGACACTTTTTAGCCTTAACAGTTAGTCCTGCTGCCTGATGTGCTTGAAGACTTTTTCCAGGTGCTCCAGGTGTTCTGCCCATGAATCAGAAAAAATGGTCACATCATCGAGGTAGGCAACTGCAGATTCTCCCAATCCTGCTAGGAGACCATCTATAAGTCTTTGGAAGGTGGCGGGTGCATTTCGCAGTCCAAAAGGGAGCACATTAAATTCATACACCCCTGCATGGGTGATGAAGGCTGATCTTTCCTTGGCAGGTTCATCTAGTGGTACTTGCCAGTACCTCTTGGTTAAGTCTAAGGTAGAGATGAACTGGGCATGTCCCAATTTCTCCAATAGCTCATCGGTGCGTGGCATTGGATATTTGTCGGGATGAGTTACAGCATTTAGCTTACTGTAGTCCATGCAAAAGCGTATTTCCCCATCTGGTTTGGGAACTAGAACCACTGGAGATGCCCATGCACTCTTAGAGGGGCGGATTATACCCGTCTGTAGCATGTCTTGGATCTCCCGTTTTATAGCAGTTTGGGCATGAGGTGACACCCGGTAGAGTGGGGTTCTAATTGGGTGAGCGTTACCTGTGTCAATGGAGTGGTATGCCCGTTCGGTCCGTCCTGGGGTGGCTGAGAACATTAGCACGAAGCTAGTGCACAGCTCCTTGATCTGCTGTCGCTGCAGATGTCCAAGGGTCGCAGAGAGGTTTACCTCTTCCACGCCACCGTCACTTTTTCCGTCATAGTAGACACCTTCAGGCCACTCCCTGGGCTGTTGTCAAGGTTCCTCCCCCACTCTGATCCTTAGGGTACAGATGTGGGGACCTGCATGGACACTTCTAAGCTTAATTACTAACTTAGATCTGGTAACACTGCCACCATCCAGAAATTTCAGTGTCTGGATCACTTTCTGTCCCCTCAAAACCTTCCCCTCCCTGGGTAGCCTTGAGAGGCTTTTTCACCAAGTTCCTGGTGAACACCGATCCAACCCCTTGGATCTTAACACAAGGAGAATTTAACCACCCCCCCTCCCTTTCCCCACCAATTCCTGGTGAGTCCAGATCCAATCCCCTTGGTTCTTAACACAAGGAAAAAAATCCATCAGGTTCTTAAAAAGAAAGCTTTTAATTAAAGAAAGAAAGGTAAAAATTATCTCTGTAAAATCAGGATGGAAAATACTTTACAGGGTAATCAGATTTATATAGCCCAGAGGAACCCCCTCTAGCCTTAGGTTCAAAGTTACAGCAAACAGAGGTAAAATCCTCTCAGTAAAAAGGAACATTTACAAGTTGAGAAAACAAAAATAAGACTAACATGCCATGCCTGGCTATTACTTACAAGTTTGAAACATGAGAGACTGATGCAGAAAGATTTGGAGAGCCTGGATTGATGTCTGGTCCCTCTTAGTCCCAAGAGCGAACAACCCCCAAACAAAGAGCACAAACAAAAGACTTCCCTCCACCAGATTTGAAAGTATCTTGTCCCCTTATTGGTCCTCTGGTCAGGTGTCAGCCAGGTTTACTGAGCTTCTTAACCCTTTACAGGTAAAAGAGACATTAACCCTTAACTATCTGTTTATGACAGCTGTAAACTGGGAAACCTTTAATTCTCTGGAATAAAAGACTTAAGAGAATTAACATGGTATACCTTAGGCTTTATGCTGGAGGTGGGGGATGCTATGAGATAGGTAACAGCTCCTAGGTGCTCCTGGACCGTGAATGGTCCTTCCCACGACGCTTCCATTTTATGGGCCTGGAGTGCCTTTAAGACCATGACTTGGTCTCCTACTTTGAAGGACTGTTCTCTGGAATGTTTATCATACCAGGCCTTTTGCTCTTCCTGAGCGTCCTTTAGGTTTTCTTTAGCAAGGGCTAAAGAGTGTTGGAGGGTGCTTTGTAGGTTGCTTACAAAGTTCAGAATGTTAGTTCCTGTATAAGGCGTAAACCCCTCCCACTGCTGCTTTACCAACTGTAATGGCCCCTTAACCTCGCGGCCATACACATGTTCAAATGGTGAAAATCCTAAACTGGGATGTGGTACAGCCCTGTAGGCAAAAAGCAACTGCTGCAACACTAGGTCCCAATCACTGGAGTGCTCATTTATGAATTTACGTATCATGGCCCCCAAAGTTCCATTAAACCTCTCCACCAGGCCATTGGTTTGATGGTGGTAAGGAGTGGCAACCAAGTGATTCACCCCATGAGCTTCCCACAAGTTTTTCATGGTCCCTGCCAGGAAATTAGTTCCCGAATCTGTAATGATGTCAGAGGGCCAACCTACCCTGGCAAAAATGTCTGCTAAGGCCTGGCACACACTTTTAGCTCTGGTGTTGCTTAGAGCTACTGCTTCCGGCCATTGGGTAGCAAAATCCATGAAAGTCAGTATGTACTGCTTTCCTCAGGGGGTCTTCTTTGGGAAAGGACCCAGAATATCCACAGCTACTCGCTGAAATGCGACCTCAATTATGGGGAGGGGCTGGAGAGGGGCTTTGACCTGGTCTTGGGGCTTTCCCACTCGTTGGCACACCTCACAAGATCGGACATAATTAGCAATGTCCTTGCCCATTCCCTCCCAGCAGAAGGACTTCCCCAACCTGTCTTTCGTTCTGTTCACCCCAGAATGGCCACTGGAATGCTACCCACTTCTGCCAGGTCAGTTAAATTAAATCAAGAGAGAACAAATGTGAAATCAAGACAAATAGATTTAGTCTGAAACCTGGTTTTGGGGCCATTAATTGTAAGCCCTTCAGGGCAGGGATTGTCTCTGTCCTGTTCTATTAAAACATCTAGCACACTGGGGCTTCTGGGAGGGATTTCTCCTCAGCACCCAGCTATTGCTCATTGTGTCTGGGAGAGAGTTGGGTGAGTACATGCTGCACATATGGAGCATGCTGTCCACAGGATGCCTTGGGATAGGGAATGGTATGAGTAACAGTTGAGTAGATGGCTGCTTCTGCTCACATGCCTTTTAGGAAGGATGGCAATAGGCCAGGAGGTGAAGCTGTTGGAAGCAGCTGCAGGGTTGCATAGGAGCAAGGGCATCAGGATATGAGAGACTCCATCCTCCCTTCACTTGGTGGTCTTGCAGAAGTTCCAACTGTGAGCTGTTGATAGCTCCTCTGTCCCCTCCTCCTGCAGTGGCATAGTAACTCCAGGACACTGTCCTCCACACAGTAGGGACAGATAGGCCAAAATGCCCCTCCTTACAAAGGCAAATTATGCTTTTCATGAATCACAGCTGCATGCTACCATTCCCACAGCCCCAGAAGTGCCACAAGACCATTTTATCATTGTTTTACAAAGTACCATAAGCCTGTGAAAACAAAATGGCATGGCATGACCAGTCAGGCAAGCAGGCACAGCTTGGGTTTTCACTAGTGTCAGGAAAACTTAGCTTTTTTTTAGTGTAAATGTGATCTTTGGAAGGCTTCAGGAAGCAAAAAACCCCAAACTTTTCCAAAGATGATCTGAATATAATTGTTAACAAACATAGGTGCCAGGAAACTCTCCTGTTTGGGAAAATGAGCAACACATCAGTAGCTACTGTATTAAAGTATTTGGGCCAATGTTGCAAAAACATAAAATAATTGCTGTACCCAGTGTGATGGGTTGGATCACAGAAACCCCCTTGGGGCTGCCAGCTGATGTGCCAAGACTACTTCTGCCCCTACTTTCCCTGGCAGCTTGGGACTCCAGCACCCTGTCTTGTTGAGCCAGACACGCCAGTCTGCTCCAACACAGTCCCAGGATCCTTGAATCAGGATCAGAATCAGGTTGAACCAAAGCTGCAGACTTAACTGAAAGCAACTTAAGAAGTGTTCCTGTCTTTAACACTCAGGTGCCCAACTCCCAATGGGGTCCAAACCCCAAATAAATCCTTTTTACCCTGGGTAAACTCATAAATTGTTTGCCCTCTGTAACACTGATAGAGAGATATGCACAGCTGTTTGCCCTCCCCCCCCCGTATTAAAACATATTCTGGGTTAATTAATAAGTATAAAGTGATTTTATTAAATACAGAAAGTAGGATTTAAGTGGTTCCGAGTAGTAACAGACAGAACAAAGTGAATTACCAAGTAAAATAAAATAAAACACGTAAGTCTGAGTCTAATACAGTAAGAAAAAAATATATATGGAGATCTACCTATCTCATAGTATTGGAAGGGACCCTGAAAGGTCATTGAGTCCAGCCCCCTGCCTTCACTAGCAGAACCAAGTACTGATTTTGCCCCAGATCCCTAAGTGGCCTCCTCAAGGATTGAGCTCACAATGCTGGGTTTAGCAGGTCAATGCTCAAACCTTTTGCATAAGGTGAGAATCCTTTGTCCCTCTGGGTTCCCACCCCTCCTTCTCAATGGAAAAGCACCAGGTTAAAGATGGATTCCAGTTCAGGTGACATGATCACATGTCACTGCAATACTTCATTACCCACTTGCCAGCACACATGTATACAGGAAGATTTACAAGTAAAACAGAGCCATCTACAGGTAATTGTCCTGGTTAATGGGAGCCATTAACATTCCAAACCCCCATTAATGGCCCACACTTTGCATAATTACAACAGGACCTCAGAGTTATATTTCATATTTCTAGTTTCAGATACAAGAGTGATACATTTATACAAATATTATAAACTTTGTAATGATACCTTACAAGTGCCCTTTTGCATGAAGCATATTCCAGTTACATTATATTCACACTCATTAGCATATTTTTATAAAATCATATATACTGCAATGTGACACCCAGATATAGTAGAACCAGGGCAGAGAGGAGACAACATAAAGGCAAGATCTTAAAAATACAAACTAAATAAAAACACCACTGTGACTGCTGGTGTCTGGACGGACCTCATTGAGAGTGCTTAATCTGGGCAAATTGCAATGAATAGGGCAGACTATCCCCAAAACTGGTGGTTATTCTAATAATTAGATTCACCAAGCTAGCAACAAAACAGCTTCTGAAATACCTTACTGGTTGTGCAGAAGCCAAAAACACAGCTCCCTTAAAGCAATCCAGCTTTGGGCTCCCACCTAGTCAAACAGGATGAGGACTACTGAAAATTTTGTTCATCATAAATAAAGTTCTACTAATCCCAAAAGATCGGACACATTACCTACAAGGCCAATGAATATTTCAGATTTTACTCAAATACACGCTTACAGGCAATTCTTAACAACTAAATGAAGATTTATTAAAAGAAAAGAGAGAGTACTGGTGAAAAGATCATTATACATACAGATCTGAATAAAGTTCTTAGGTCAGTTTCATAGTAGAGATGGTGAACTGCTGAGTTACAAAAAATTCTTTCCAGAATCAGTGAATCAGCTTATAGTCCAAATAGGCACTGTCCATATTTAGAATTTATTCAAATTCTTCCATGAGAATTAGCAGAGTGATCCACACTGGAGCTGGAGACCTTAGTCTTGCAACTCGAGCTTCCCCTGACCAAGTTTAAGCAGATCTGTGATAACAGTTTCAGGGCCCTAGAGTTCTTTTATAGATCTCTGGCAAGCTGCAATAGCCGCTTGACAGCAGGTATTCCTTGGATGAAGTATTGTGGCTTTGAAGTAAAACCGCCTATTTCCCATGTATAAGTAGGTAAACTAGTTGCATTCATCAGCATAATTAAATTATCCATTAAGCAGTTCATAGACAGTTTACTACAAAACTTTAAAAAAGAACTATAGATAATGATATTATTGCACCCAAGTTTCATCTAAATGTTAATATCACCTTTTGATCTCTGAATCAATGGAATATACTAAGAGACCGTCTGGTTACATCATTAACCCCTAACAAGATATAGGTAAACCAATGCAATCACTATCTTCTTCTAATGCTCTAAGTCTACATTTGAAAGCCCTAGTCCATGTAACATAGCTTTGTTAGCTATTTATAAGGAATGGCCCTAATTAACATTTATATATGTAACCCTTCTGCCTGTCTGAGTTGGCAGCAACAAGGGCCGGGTTCAGTATCCAGGGGTTCTGTTTCAATAACACAATGCAAAACCGGCTCGAGCCCCCACCCAGTGACCTGGGACAATTACATACCACCCCCCCCCCCCCGGTCGCCTCCAGGAGGCAATACTTCCCCTCTCGCAAGCACGGAGTCTGAGTGTAGCAAAAGCCTTTTTATAAAGGAGGGAAACAATGTGGCATTATGTTGGGGAAACACCACAAACACGATTCATAACACAAACCATGAGCAAAAGACCCACCCCCAAGCTAGTTTGGCAGACCCTCAGGCTCTTAAGTCCAACCACCCAAAAGATCATTCCAAAATCCCAAAGTCCAACACCCCAAGAGTCCCTTGAGTCCAGCAACCCAAAAATCCCCCCAAAAGTCCAACAACCCAAAAGTCTCTGTCCCTGGTCAGTGCAGCCCCAGAGTTCAAAAGTTTATCTGCAGAGTTCCACCCCCCCTCCCCAGCTGGGTGGACATGGGGTGGGGGAGAAAAGGGTAACACAGTGTTAAGGGGCACGTTACATGGTCTGAGGCCAACTGCCCCACCTCTCCGTGGAGTTCTGCTGCAGCCTTCATCACGAGCCGCTCCACTCCACCAGCCATCCTGTGAGCCACTCCCACCATCTCACAAACTACTCCACTCACTGTCCACTCCAACGGGCCCACAAACTGCTCAGCTCTGCCAGCTGCTTAGCAATATATCTTCAGGCTCCCCCACTAGTCAACACAGCACTCAGTGATCTCAGCACCCAGCAATCTTAGTTCATTAGCAATTTCTGCTTGTAGTAGGGGAGCCCCAGTGCTGGTGCACCATTAGCCCAAAGTGAATTCAGCACAGCAGCCTGTAATTAAACCATTAATAGAATCAAAATTAGCTCTGCTATTCAACACTGATGAGAAGAGATAGTGCAATTGGTGTTTCAGGCCCTCAAAAAGGGCCCATACCATCAGGTAGAAATACTTGTCCCCAGCCTCTCTCAAGTCACTGAGTTTTGGAACCCATGTCCCTTGTCTAGCGACTGCTACTTAGTTGATGAGTCCCTCTGTCATAAAACAGTTTCATTGTCCTTCATTCACATAATCAGGGTAACAACACTTTATTCCTCCTGCCCCAATAACAGAGAAACTGGGGATCCCACAGCAGCCGAAGTGACCATTTGGGCTGCTGTGGGCTCATGCTAGGTGGGGTGGGTGTGCCTATGCAAACAACACCAGCCCCTGAAGTTCTTTTCCACACTGACCACCATTCACCACCAGATGTCAGGGTAGAGCTCACCCTGACTGCTTACATATATTTTTCTAAGATGTCTTTAAAGGTTGAATTTGGGTCATTTAGCCTGCTAGTCACTTGACCCTTTCTGGCTGAGTGTCACAACCACTGACAACAAACCTGGAATGGGCTGTAGCAGAGGAACAAAGGGGGAAAGTGATGTATTTAAGAGATATTTATTCATCAGAGGTTCAAGTGGGCAGGGAGGGAACTATGTGGAAGACTACTGCCCAGAATACTATGGGAGTGGGTGTTCTACTCATTATTTGTATGAATATATTGTTGGTTTATTGTTGCTATGTTCTTTTTCCTTAATAAATCTTTCCTTGTTTTATACACAGACTCAGTGCTTGGGGCGAATATCAGCTGTTAAGGTATTCAGTTTCCACCCCAGATTTCTGAGTGGGGGGCCTCAAGCCAGTGGTGTTTGCTAATCTTAAGAGGAAACACCAGATATTTGAACCCAGCCCTCTTTTTTGCTTCCAACAACACCTGGCAGAAAGACTACAGAGATCTTGAGTGAAATATCTTTTCTGGAAACTTGTTTTGACAAGATGTTCACGTTATCCACATACTCCATTATCAAACCCTGTTTTCCAGAGAACATATCACACAGGTAGTAATTCTGCTTTAAAAAGTATATTTAATATGGTTACAGCTTTCCAGGGGCCTGGGAGGAGTAAGTGGTCTTCAGTACCAACAAAAGAACTCTCGAGTCAGAGTAGAGGGGGTATTTCACTCTATATCTGGCACTGGTGGGATACTGTGTCCAGTTCTGGTGTCCACAATTCAAGACGGATGTTGATCAATTGAAGAGGGCTAAAAGAAAAGCCAGGAGAATGATTAAAGGATTAGAAAACACGTTTTGTAGTGAGAGACTCAAGGAGGTCAATTTCTTTAGCTTAAGAAAGAGCAGGTTAAGGGGTGACTTGATCACAGTCTGTAAGTACCTCCATTGGGAACAAATATTTGACAGTGGGCTCCTCAGTCTAGCACACAAAGGTCTGACATGATCCAATGGCTGAAAGCTGAAGCCAGACAAATCCAGACTGGAAATAAGTTGTAAAATTTTTAACAGTGAGGGGAACTGAACTTTGAGACAATTTACCAAGGACTGTGGTGGATTTTCCATCACTGACAAATTTTAAATCACGATGGGATGTTTTTCTAACACATCTGCTCTAGGAATTGTTTTGGGGAAGCTCTCTGGACTGTGATAAACGGTCAGACTAGATGATCACAATAATCCTTCCTAGTCTTGGAATCTATGAAAAGCTTCACACAACTTTCACCTCTGTGGGCAACACATGGAAACTTAGCCATTGATTGGACTCAAATGGAAGAGGTGACAAAGTGTTCTTAACTTTACTTGAGCTTTTTTTCTTTTTTGCTGTCTGGTTTCTGCTGAGTATCAGCTTCCTAGGAATAAAAAATATGACAAGTTTAAAAATGTTATTTTAATTTCACTGTTATGTAGAAAAAAAAAAAAAAGGAAGAGAAAGTTAGGACATGCCAATCAAATCAACATGGAAATAGTGCATGTATTGTACTCACCTCATTGATGCAGCACACACTGTTACCAGGGAAGCCTGACTCCTGAAAGAGAATAACAAAGCTATATTAGGAAAAATAACAGCAACCTTGCATCTGTCTTCACTAGGCAAGGTATTCCCCACCCCTTAAACCTTTCACTTCACCTTCAGTGGCTTCCTGGCTCCTACTCCTTTCACCCCATTTTCTGGTGGACCTACCTATGAGGTGAGGCATGTAAGGAAGGATCTGTTCCCACAGATCCTTTCAACACTGAGGCCCAGCTTTGGATTTTAAGTAAGAGGGAAGGAAGAAAAGAAAAAGACAGTGACAGAGTTTGTGCATTTGGACAGCAGGGGGCAGAATAAGAGTTTTCAACACTGAACACAATTACAGGGTGAAAAAAAAAATAATTCTAGGGAGTATCACTGGGACCTTCTGCAGCCAACAGAGCAGTCATCATCCTGGGTCCCTGTATTTAAGCTCCAGAGCTGCAGCAGTCATGGGGTGGGAGGGGCTCTGTCTAGCCTCTGCTGCTGCTGTCACTCCATCCCCTCCTCACAACCTGCCACTTGAGGTTCATTTGGTAACTAGTCTCTTCTTCATTGACTCCCATGCCTAACTGACTGTATCACCATCTACAGCAGTGGTCACCAACCCGTCAGTCTTGGTGTCCAAACCCATACTGGGGAAGATTATTATCAAAGTGGTGCTTCAAAGTACTTTTTGAACTCCCGTGTACCTCAGATGCTTGGGATGAGCTTCCCTGACAGGGTAAGTGTGTAACGCACTCGTGGTTGCTGTCTCCCCCTGAAGTGGCTGGTGTACACAGAGGACAATATCTTATTACTGCTATAGAAGAGGAAATTAAATCCTCTAGCTAAGATGCCTACACCTTTAGTGCCGTAGATCCAGAGTTCAAACCCCAATTACAACCCATGAGGGGCACTGTTATGCACATGCATTCCCCTGCTTATCCAAGTATGCTCCCCCAGTGATGTTCCTCATGGGTTGTTAGGTCACTTGATAAGCAGCCAGAAGAGGAGCCATTTGTTGTGCACAAAGGAACTGAAAGAAGCCCCAGGACCCACAGATTGTTGCACCTGTAGCTGCTGGGAGGGTGAGGGAGAATGCACCGGGCACTGCAAGCTGTTCAGGGGGAGGACTTCAAGCTCTGAGCACCTGCAATCTCAGCTGGAGGAGCAACTTTCTGCAAGAGTCCCAAGGTAACAGCACCAAGGCAAGGGGAGCTGTCCTGATTAGAGTGCTGCCAGGCCCCCCTCTAGCACAGGCCTGAGACAGCTGGTCTTGCATCCATCCCTAGGGACAGCCAGGGCCGGCTCTAACATTTTTGGCGCCCCAAGCAAAAACAAGGAGCGCCGCCCCCCCTCCAAGCATCACGCCACCCAAGGCCCCGCCCCTGAGCGTCACCCAAGCCCCTCCCCCCAAGCGGCACCCTGCCCAGTCCCCGCCCCCCGAGCATCATGTCGCCCAAGTCCCCGCCCCCGAGCGATACGTCGCCCAAGTCCCCGCCCCCCGAGCGTCACGTCGCCCAAGACCCCGCCCCCCAAGTGTTGCGTCGTGCCGCCCAAGTCCCCGCCCCAGCCGAGCACCGCCCAAGTCCCCGCCCCCCCAACACGGCACCACGCCTCCTAAGCCCCGCCTCCCCCCAGCACCGCCTGGCCAAACAAAAACAAAAACAAACCCCAAGTGCCGCCCCCTCCCAAGGTGCCGCCCCAAGCAGGTGCTCGGTAGGCTGGTGCCTGGAGCCGGCCCTGGGGACAGCCCTGACTTGGGTGGGCTTTGGTCAGCATCTTAGACAGTAAGAAACAATTTATTTTATTTAGGATAGATGTTTTGCCTGGTCCAGGAGCTGGACATGACCGCTTTAAAAACACAGTGAGCAGAGTAAGGATGAATGGGGAAGCTCTAGTGGCTTGGTGGTGTTGGCAAAGAGAAGGCAGCTCACTGCAAACTGACTGGGGTAGCAACCCGCATGGAACATGACGGGAGGAGCATGGGTCACAGGATGGAGGCTACAAGTAGTCAGTCTGGATGCATGCGGCTAGAATAATAAGCTGCAAGAACTGAAGTCAGGAAACCGAAGGAGAATTTAGCGAAGTACAGCATACCTGACACAATATGCTTGGACAATGGGCTCTGACAATGATTCAGTGCCAAATGGGAATTTGAGCACAGGGGCTCTTCCCCAGCTACCCACAAAGCAATGGGACGGCATAGATGGCAGTAAAAAACAAACAGCCAAGAGACTGATGGCAAAGGCCAAAACCCAGGAAAGGATCCTGACCTGGCAATGTTGGATCATCATAATATGCCCTTCCATGGACTAGATAGTCGCCTATCAAAATTGCGACACAAAACAATGGCAAAAGGCAACAGTCAAACTACCATGGGACACGGGTCATACAAGGGAGTTGCGGACTCAGGACAGTGGTAGAGACAAAACTGGAGACAATTATAGCTTTGTGGCAAACAGCCATCACACCTGCACCCAAGGGCAGGACCAAGAGGAACTAAAATGAGCCCGAGCCATCAGCTGGACTGATGTAGGAGTCTCAGAAGCAATGGATATACAAATGAACAATATAGAAGACCAAACGGCAGGGGCAGCTCCAGGCCCCAGCATGCCAAGCGCGTGCTTGGGGCGGCAAGCCACGGGAGGCGCTCTGCCAGCGCTGCGAGGGTGGCGGGCAGGCTGCCTTCGGCGGCTTGCCTGCAGAGGGTCCGCTGGTCCCGCGGCTTCGGAGGACCTCCCGCAGGCTTAGCCTCGGGACCAGTGGACCCTCTGCAGGCACGCCACCGAAGACAGCCTGCCTGCCGTGCTTGAGGCGGCAAAATGCCTAGAGCCGCCCCTGCCAACCGGGCACTATTCAACAGGGTGTAAGCAAGACCACTACCAATAGTGATAGCACAAACAGGACGTGGGAGACTGGTTCGAAGACCAGCAAATTTGAACGAATATGAGGCCTAACAGGCTGCAATGGGTTGGTGGTAAAGTCTCTGTTCCCAGAGTAGACCACTTACTAGTAAACTCAAATCCCAGCAAAGTATCAGATGCTTGTGCAAAAAAACAAAAAAAATATATTGAAAATAAAGATTCATGGAACTTGGAGGAAGGAGCATGGGGTTGCAGGAAGAAAAGGTTTGGAGGAGGCACCAGGGAGTCAGTCAGTCTGTATGCACATGGCTAGCATGCTAGGCAGCACACAGCAGCTTTGTAAGCAACTGCTTTAGTAAAGAGACCATTTAGAAAATAAGAATGGCATCCTGGTGTAATTACCCATCACATGATATATGAAACAATTGGAGAGCAATAAGGATGATGTTCAGCTGTTCATGAAAGGAGTGGAAGGCAGAACACACCCAATAGATGTTGCTAATATGGAGGAATAATTCAGCATAAAAAATATTGTCAAATTCATGGAGAAGATGGCCAGTAAAGTCATGAAGAATCCAGGTAAGGAGGAACAAGGACACACTGAGCAATTATTGTTTGAGAGCTAACTGTTTGAGATTGATTTTGCATTTGGATAATTATACTCCAGCATAACACATTATGGGAAAGTCAGTTTAAGTTCATAGTGTCATACCTTGGATTTTTAAAAAAAAAAAAAAGAATATTCTTAGTGTTTGCATGCATATATTTTAAAGTCAGAAGAGACAACTATCATTATCTAGTCCAATCTCCTGCATAAAACAGCCCATAGAATTTCACCATGTAATTCCTGCTGTGGATGGAGGAAATTATTCTTCCCTGCTCTGAAGTGAAATGTTTCAAGCCTAGTAACTTCTGGTTGTACTAGAGCACATCTCTCAGACTTCATGCAAGTAACTAGAAATCAATTTCTAGTACATTTAGTTGTAATATATTGTTAGAGAGCTTATTTCTTCACTGTCCCACTTCCCTGGTCCTTCTCGCATGAACAGGGCGCAACAATGTTCGAAGTCCGAAGGTGCAAACAATTCGATGTTTATTGGGGTGAACTCCCAGCAAGCTTAAATCCAAGTTCCTTTTTCCTTATTATCGAATCCCAACTTACTTCCTGTTTGCCCCTAATTTATATAGCAATATTCTTAGCTATACCCTAAACCAATCATTCTACTGAAATTTATCTAACCAATCCTAACATATTGTAACATGATTAGTAAACCAATTATATCCCACCACCTTAATTAGTTTACACCCAGTAAAATTAATTATACAGCAGACAGAAACAATGACAGAACCAGACAGAGATCATGCAAATAAACAATAGCAAAGTGGGAACTATAATGACAAAACAATACAGAAGTGAGGATTTTACAACTACATCTATAAAGACATAAGGGAGTTCTTACCAAACAGAAAACTATCAAACTAAATTTCCTTTTACATATTCTAGGCTCTTCCCTTTCTCTGGAGGTGATAAATCGGATCACCTTTCTAACAGCTGCAGATTGCCTTATTTCAAAGTGACTAGTTTGGAATGTGAGGATGTGACCATACACTTCCCAGCTTATGGCTGCCTCTGCTGCTTAGCCAAAGGCATTGGCATAAGAACAGGGCCTTAAACTGTCACAGTGAGAGAAGGCCCTTACACAGATTCTCTCTTTTATATCTCTATAACTAGCTAAATAATAAACATATACCTAAATTCTTAAAGTATAGGCCTTTACAGACAGATAAATATCTATATCCTAACATATATTATCTCATAGATCCAGCTGTCCTGTCAAAAATGATGTAATATTTACTGCTGCAAGATCCATTGTTCTATTTCTCCCTTTTATCATCACTAGTTTACAAAAAATTCATTTGCTCTTTGCAACTGTAGAAGTGGAACTGTAGAAGTGTAGATTACCCCAGCCTAAATAAATCTACCACTGTTATGATTGGCAGACTGCCTGGTGGAGAGGGCAAAAGGTTTACTTACATTGAAAGGGTCCTGTTGATTTGCACCAGGAAAATCTGGTTGATTTACATCAGAGATTTCCCTGGATTCTGTAGCACTCCTGGGGAAGCAGAGTTCATCATCTGCTCTGACCGACTTTTTAACTGAGAAGAAATCAGATACAATTTTTGATTATGAATGTCCAGCTATACCAACTGTGACAATTATTTGTTGAAATTACTCTGTGAAAATCTCTCATTTTGGTGTTTTTGTAAATCAAATAGTACACAAGGCCTGCACTCAAAAAGGCTCAATGACAAATTGATTAACATGTATATACCAGGCACTGTATGAACAAAGTAAATCGTTGCCCCTTCTCCATTGACACACTTGTAACTCTCCTGCTCAAGATGCAAAAGCTTACATATAAATGGACTGTCAGCTGGTGTCAGTAGGATGGTGTTTGACCTCCTGCTCAGTACTGGTGAGTTTCATTAATGGTCTAGTTTAAAGTCCATAAGGACAGAAAAAGTCTATGAGCTTCTCTTGGGCCTCTACATGCTATGCTAATTGCACAGATCAAATTGTGCAATTATACATTAGGCCCAAAGAGCAGAGGCGGTTACTCTGAGCAATAGCAGCTGTCTTCTGAGCATCAGGTAATCTGTTCTACTGCAAGATCCCAGATCATCTCAGGAGCCTCACATCATGCTCCATTCAAAGGAGGATTCCATTGTTGTGCATTCAAATTCCATGACTTTGTCATGTTAGAAATTTGGGGATTTACTTCTAGTTGATTAACATTGTTAATTCTCTACTGGCAAAGTGCTCCTCATGTAGAACCAGCTTATACTAGCAAAACTGTGCTTTTGTTGATATAACTTATTCCATCCCTGCCCCAGAACAAAATAAGCTATACTGGTAAAAGGGGTATAACTGTTTCAATACCAAGGGTTTTTGCTAGTACAGCTCTGCTGGTCAGAGATAACACCAGGGGTGAGCTGGAGCCGGTTCGCACCGGTTCGCGCGAACCCGTTGTTAAATTTAGAAGCGGTTTTAGAACCGCTTGTTAACTAGCTTCCCTGCGAGGGAAGCTTTGATGGGCTCTGCCTGGGAAGCCTGTAATTCCTCCTCCCGCCCGCCGGGGGGGCGCTGCGCTGTGCTGCGGGAGCCATGTGAGCTGCCTCCTGGCTCTGTTGCTGCTCCTGCTCTTTGGACCTCTGGCCCTGGGGCTCCTGCTGCTGCCTGGTGAGTCCCCGGCTGCCTCCTGCTGCTCCCAGCCCCCCCCCCCCCCGTGTGAGTATCTGCGCCCCTCCCCCGCCTTCCCTGCCCGCAGCTACTCGCAGCCCCCAGCCACCCTCTGCCCGCAGCCAGCCCCTGCCAGCCCCAGCCACCCCCTGGCCCCAGCCACCCCCTGCCCCACCCCCTGCCCACAGCCACCCCCAGCCAGCCCCTGCCCCCAGCCAGCCCCTGCCCACAGCCGCCCTCTGCCCGCCCGTCTGCATCACCTGCCCACAGCCAGCCCGTGTCACTCCCTGCCTCCAGCTAGCCCTGCCCCACGCCCCTATCTGCAGCCAGCCCCACATCCACTGGTGCCCTGCAGTTCCCAGGGCAGTAACCCTGCACACCTGCTTCAATGAGGGGGGGCAGGGAGCAGCTGGGACCCACACATGTGCACACCCTAGAGTGACCAGACAGCAAGTGTGAAAAATCGGGATGGGGGTGAGGGGTAATAGGAGCCTATATAAGAAAAAGACCCAAAAATTGAGACTGTCCCTGATCACCACCCACACATGTGAAACGGAGCTCATTTCTAGTTCAGCCCCATCTTTTTAAAAAAGAACTTTAGGTAGGGTTAAAATACATCTGTATTTTCCTGGACATGTCAGGCTTTTCGGTTCTTAATCACCTCCTGGGAAAATATGGATGTATGGTAACCCTATTGGTACAAAAAATACATGCTGTCGCACATCCCTTAAATCAGAACTTTTTATAGGGAACCCGTTGTTAAATCAGAACTTTTTATAGGGAACCCGTTGTTAAGATTTTGGCAGCTCATCACTGGATAACACCTCTTCACGCCTGTGACTGACACAGCTATGCAGCAGAAGTCTGTAGTGTACACCTGGTCTGCGAGTCTGACCCAGAGAGTCAGAGGCAAAACTTGATCTTTAGACAGGTGAGCTGTTCCCTTCTTTTCTGTAAATAAGCTAAGGGCAGCCTTCCTCTGTGGGCTCTGTAAAGCACTCAAATGAGTTTTATGCAAACCATTTCTTTTATAGTAATCTGATTCTGTATTTTAAATAAGACTTGTATTACTAGGATTGCCAACTTTCTAATCGCAACAAAACTGAACACCCCTGCCCCGCCCCCAGCCCTGCCCCTTCTCCAAGGCCTCGTCCTCTGCTCACTCCAACCTCCCTCCCTCTGGCACTCACTCTCCCCAACACTCACTCATTTTCAGCAGGCTGGGGCAGGGGGTTAGGGTGTGGGAGGGGGTGAAGGCTCTGGAGTGAGACTGGGGCTGAGGGGTTTGGGGTGTAGGAGGGGGCTCTGGGCTGAGGCAAAGGGTTGGAATGTGGGAGGGGGTGGAGGCTCTGGGCTGTTCTTCTAACTCTTTGGGCTCTGTTCCCCTGTGCAACCATCCACTGCAGCACTGCACCTGCTCCCCTCTTAGTCCCCTCCCACTTTGAGCATGCCTTTTCAAAACTGGATTTAGTAAAATCTCTGCTTAAATTGCAGGCTGCAGCTACTAGGCCAGTGCTATGTACTGTAATTTGAAGCATGTCCTCAGTGGAGCTGCTTGGATGAGCTGACTGTTTGCAACTATATTATTAGCAGGGTTGTCAAGTGATTAAAAAAATGAATTGTGATTAATCACACGATTAATTGCACTGTTCAACAATAATAGAATACCATTTATTTAAATATTTTGGATGTTTTCTACATTTTCATATATATCGATTTCAATTATACCACAGAATACAAAATGTACAATGCTCACTTTATATTTATTTTTGATTTCAAGTATTTGCACTGTAAAAAACCAAAATAAATAGTATTTTTCAGTTCACCTAATACAAGTACTGTAGCACAATCTCTTTATCATGAAAGTTGAACTTACAAATGTAGAATTATGCACAAAAAACCCCCCACCTGTGTTCAAAAATAAAACAATGTAATATTTTAAAGCTTGCAAGTCCATTCAGTCCTACTTCTTGTTCAGTCAATCACTCAGACAAACAAGTTTGTTTACATTTGCAGGAGATAATGCTGCCCGCTTCTTGTTTACGTCACCTGAAAGCGAGAACAGGCATTCTCATGGCACTGTTGTAGCCGGCGTTGCAAGATATTTACATGCCAGATGTGCTAAAGATTCATATGTCCCTTCATGCTTCAACCACCATTCTGGAGGACATGTGTCCATGCTGATGATGGGTTCTGCTTGATAATAATCCAAAGCAGTGCGGACTGACGGATGTTAATGTTCATTATCTGAGTCAGATGCCACCACAGAAGGTTGATTTTCTTTTTTGGTGCTTCGGGTTCTGTAGTTTCTTCATCGGAGTGTTGCTCTTTTAAGACTTCTGAAAGCAAGCTCCACACCTCATCCCTCTCAGATTTTGGAAGGCACTTCAGATTCTTAAACCATGGCTAGAGTGCTGAGCTAACTTTAGAAATCTCAGATTGGTACCTTCTTTGCATTTTGTCAAATCTGCTGTTAAAATGTTCTTAAAATAAACAACATGGGTCATCGTCCGAGACTGCTATAACATGAAATATATGGCAGAATGTGGGTAAAAACAGAGCAGGGGACACACAGTTCTCCCCCAAGGAGTTCAGTCACAAATTTAATTAACACATTTTTTAATGAGTGTCATCAGCCTGGAAGCATGTCCTCTGGAATGGTGGTCGAAGCATGAAGGGGCATAAGAATGTCTAGCATATTTGGCACATAAATACCTTAAAACACTGCTACAAAAGTGCTTGTGAATGCCTGTTTTCACTTTCAGGTGACATTGTGAATAAGAAGTGGGCGGCAGCATTATTTCCCGTAAATGTAAACAGACTTGTTCGTCTGAGTGATTGGCTGAACAAGAAGTAGGACTGAGTGGACTTGTAAGTTCTAAAGTTTTACATTGTTTTGTTTTTGAGTGCAGTTCTGTAACAAAAATAGTCTACATTTGTAAGTTGCACCTTCATGATAAAGAGATTGCACTACAGCACTTGTATGAGGTGAACTGAAAAATATTTCTTTTGTTTATCATTTTTACAGTGCAAATATTTGTAATTCTGATTTAAATTACAACATAGAATATAATATATATTAAAATGTAAAAAATAAATCCAAAATATTTAATAAATTTCAATTGGTATTGTTTAATAAGTATTGGAGGCGTAGCCGTGTTAGTCTGTATCCACAAAAATGAGGAATCCAGTGGCACCTTCAAGACTAATAGATTTATTTGGACATAAGCTTTCGTAGGCAAAACTTCATCAGAAAGCTTATGCCCAAATAAATGTGTTAATCTTTAAGGTGCCATTGGACTCCTCATTGTTTTTATTATTTAACAGTGCAATTAAAACTGCGATTAATCATGATTAATTTTTTAGTTAATCATGTGAGTTAACTGCGAATAATTGACAGCCCTAATTAAACAGCACCCAGAAAGTGATGTGCTGTACAGACCCATAAGACAACATTAAAATATTTTTTTAAATTATTTCTCTAGAGCATTTGTCAATCCCCTTCTATTTGCTATAACAGACACTAAGTTCCATCCCTTCCTGATTTAAAAAACAAAACCAACCCCCGCCCCATCCAATCCCTTTCTTCTCTCCCTCTTGCTACAGTTCAGGTGCCACTCACTACCCTCCTTCCTCCTGTCACCCCATGGCCGGTCTGTGACAGTTACAACCTATGCTTGAGGTAACATTGTAAGTGGCCCTCCTTCAGGGTGTTGCTGCATGTGTTGTAGTACCCCAGGCCCCTCCAGATGTCTGATAGTGTGCTGGGTGTACTACCAGTTCTGAAGCAAGTGCTGTAGGTGCTCCAAGCAATAGGGTCTGCTGGCTCAGGTGCTTAGTGTGTTCTCCTAAACACTTGCACACTGCAGGGAACTGAGGATCCCATTACTTGGGCTGCCAGAAATAAAAGGTGCAAACAGCCCAGGGACAATTGCTCTAACAGTTACAACAAAGGATTCCTAACCCAGCTCCAGGTCAGCCCAGCACAGGGCAATCGGTCAAGAGTCTTGTTGAGACTCCTTCACATTGTCCCCCTGCCTTCAGGCTGCTGCCCTGTGTCCTCCTGCTGTGGCCAGCAACAGGGTGTGCCTCTGTTCAGCTCTCAGCCTTACCACCCCAGCTCCCACGCTGCCTGCTACCCAGCTACTTCTCAGCTGCTTTTGCTGGCCAGTTGCAGCTACTTTCCCATGGCCTATGATTCCCTGCTGAGCTGGATCCCTTTAACCTCAGGTTGGGCTTCCTTTGCTTGTACAGGAGAAATTATAAACCGTTATACTGGCTGGCTGTTGAATGGGGTTCTTTACAATAGGAGAACATAAGAACGGCCATACTGGGTCAGACCAGTGGGCCATCTAGCCCAGGGTCCTGTCTTCCAACAGTGGCCAGTGCCAGGTGCTTCCGAGGGAATGGACAGAACAGGCACTCATCAAGGGAGCCATCCCCTGTTGCTTATTCCCAGGTTCTGGCAACAGAGGTGAGGGACATATATTTGATATCAGAAAGATGATTTACGCACAAGAATCCCAAGAGCCTGACAATGGCACCACACCCCAATAGCAATCTGCCGCAGCTCCGTCTCTCATTCCCCAGTTGTGTGGCAGACAGGGTATCCCAGTACTTGGGCTTAAGAAGGCAGGTGTCTTGGCCTCTCCCTGTCAAACCCCAACCCCACAAACTGCAGCAGCTCCTTCTCACACTCCCCAGTGGAGTGATGGGATATGGGTCTCCCAGTATATCAGCCAGGGCAGGGGCCCTGGTGTAATAATGTCCCCCTGGTTCTAGCAGCGAATTGTAAACAATAGGTGCATGTTACTTACCTGGCTTAGCATCGGAATTCACCTTGCGGTACATTAACAGAGATACGGTGTCACTACAACAGAAACAAAAGGACTTGTTAATACCTAGTCAAGTGGAGTCCCATATCCATGAGCCCTTCCCACAGCTCAGGGTACTTTGCAAGTGTAATACAATATGTGTATTATTGAAGGGTCTTATACCATCAGAGTACTTTAAGACAAATAGAAATAGTCTGCCAGGGGGTCTGACCGGGCCAACTCTTTGGGAGCTCTGAAAATGTCACACTGGGACTGAAATGGCTGAAAGCCTGATTCTCAGAATGGTAATTGGAAATACCTGTTCTGGACTTTTGAAGAGATCTGTTCTTCTGAGACCTGTAAAAGAACAGACAGGATCATTTCCCAAGGCAACTTCCGACTTAGTCATGAAATATCTGCAACACAGACATTGGATGGAAGTGAAGGGAATCCTGTGTCCCTATGCCTGTACTAGTGCTAGACAAAGGTTGAGAACATTAAGATGTACATTACATGCCAATTAAGGGGAGGAAGGGAGAACTATGCTTTTTTCTATGAGTTTCAACTGAGTATTTCATTTCTATCTGATTGGTCACTTCAGATGGTCATCACAGCTCTCATCTAACAGGCCGGTACTACAACCTGCTGGAAAAGGTGGAGGGCCCTCTGGGGGTTGTGTGCCCAATGCCAAGAGCTGAATGCTTCTGTGCAACTCTCTGCTGAAGCTGGGAGCTGCACTGATTGAATCCGACAAGAGACTCACTCTGATTCCCTCAGCCAGGAAATGTAATCTAAGGGTCAGAGACATAACACTGTGGGAGAAATATTCTACAACTGACAAGGGTGGGAAGGGCAGGGGACTGCTCTACCTATATTTTTCTTACCATTTGAGAACAATAAAGAGTCCATCGTCTTTGCCACAGTACAAAGAATAATGGACTACCACAGAGCTGGGAGAAGTAAATTCAGAATTACTGATACATTTTGGAAGATCTAATTGTGACAGATATAGTTATTTCCTGCAGTATTCTGGACAAACCTTATTGAATGAAGTTTAAGTCTTGAGTTCATTATATTAAAATGCAAATGTTTTTGTATTAGTGTGAGATTGTATGTAACATCTCTAGGAGGCAGACATGACTAAACCCTGAGAAGTGTGATGAGCTTCAAAGGATTCTTTTAAACAATGTGCCAAAAAAGAATGAACTTTTAGTTGAGCGGATTTCCTAGGAAATACTTGGGAGGAGGGGAATGCCTATTCCCACCTCTGGATGCAACTTTTTGAGGAGAAACTCATTGACTACTGATTACCTGTTCCCAGAATCTGAAGATCAAAGCCCTAAGCTGCATAAAGGACAGATTCACGGATTCATGGGGATACTTGTTCTGAGCCATGATGGTTATGAACATGTAATCACAGAAAACTCCATTGGTGGAATCTGAAGGACCGATCACCTCCAGAGTCCTTGCTGGAGTAGAGGATATCTCTGGTAAGCTTTTAGCATTCATGTCAGTTTTTATTATTTTAATATGTTTTCTCTCTAATGCTTTCACCTTAAGAATAAATGTGCTTGTTTAGAAAGAGCTCTGTGGATTGTAATGATTGGAAATGATGTTGTTTGTAGCCCCGGAGGAAAAAGCAAAGCAGGCCTGCTTAGGCAGTCTGACTTGCTGGGGAACTCACAATATAGGCAGCTATGCGGCCTGCAAAAACCCCAGTCAGGAGGGGGAGAGACACAGGTCTCCACCCAAAAGAGGAGAAGGCTGGAAAGCTGGGAGCCTAGAGTGGGTGCCCTTGCTGGAACACAGACAGAGAATATAGATGCAGTTGCCCTGACCTGTGACGCTGTGAACCAATACACTTTACAGATACATTTTACACAAAGGAAGACTAGGTTTCCTAAGTGGCCTCTGGATTCCCATTCTCATTGCACAGATACAGGGAACACACATTGCAAGGGGAGAAACAAAGTCCCTCCCCTTGACCTCACCATCAGCTGAAGGATCAGTGAACAGTATACATAGGCATAACTATAATTATCCAAATATAGTGAGAGCACCAGGAATCCCCCACCCAGAATATAATCTCTTATGTAGACAGGTTATTTGGGTAGGACCAAAGCACTTCCATAAAGGTCGTGCAACAACAAACCTCCAATAGTGGCACAGATAAGTCTAAGAATTTACTGTTTGCGCTGGCTAGAAAGTAAAAAATTCCTTTGAGCATATTTTAAAATGTCAGTTTTGTTATGTCTTCTAAAATAATTAAGTAATTTTCTAAACTGAAATGTTTTAATTGCAAAATAAAAATATTTCAATTTTGAAAAATGCCACTAAACAGACCAATCCATATTTGCAATGAAACAAATAAACAAACAAACCACAAAATAGTTTATAGAGCATTTGCAAAAAATGGATACAAATCTCCTAGCTGCTCTTGTGTAGCTTGTGAGCTCAGCCCGCAGCTTCCATGGAGATGGACCGGGGGGGCATGTGTGAGGGTGGGGAATGTGCAGCAGCATTTCATGCAGAAAGACAAGGAATGTTTCAAAAAGTGATGCAGAATTTGGAGTAGTCTTTGTCACACTGGGGTCGTGGTCCATGACTAGGGCTATGAGGTGTTTCGGTAATAAAAATAATGGATAATAATAATTCTCCTGTATTAGTAGAAGTGAATGATCCTTTATCCAAATCAGAGCTCCCTCCCCACACAGCCCAAGGTATTACATGGTTTCCATGAACCCTTAAGCACATTTTACCTCAGACACTTCTCTATCATTGAAGTGGTACCAGTGATTATCTTCCAATGACTTTACTTCAGCCGTGTAATGATCACCATGAATTGCTCCAATATGGTGACACATTCCAAAGAGCTCATAGTCTGTCCCCTACAAGATAATTGTGATAAAGTTCAGTAGTCAACCATCTTGTACCTTCACAGCAAGCAGATTATCAGAGTTCATAACTGATGAGGTCCTAGCGCACTAGCAGTGATGTGGGCAATGAAGTGTTGGGATCATGATGGTATTCATGAACTGGACCCTACATGATTATATCTGAGGAATGGGCAGTGACCAGGCCACGAAGGTTTGCGTTTATGAACTCATTTCTCCAAGAGGACATGCCCTGAGCCTGGTGTTCCCCAGAGACAACTGATAGGGAAGCCACTGGGGACAGGAAGCAGGAGGAGGCCATAAAACCCTACCAGAAGATGGAAATGGTAATAGAGGCCCCAGGGCTGAGAGAGGGGCAGATGTCAGGCTAGGGGCAGCTAGCTAGGTTCATGGATTTCCCCTAATGGCAAACTTCCTTCCTTCAGGTTCACAAAATATCAAACTTCAAGGCCAGGGTCAGTCCAACGGGCTCACGGTTCGTAACAATAGCCCTGCACAACAGCAGAGCTGAACTCTGAGAAGCCTGGTTAAGGGAGTTGTTGGTACATTTTCCTCCCTATTCTTTTTGTCTTTAGATTGTGCAGGTAAAACACAGAATAACAATACCTTGAGACCTCAATGGAAAGTCCATGTACTTACAAGCAGATCATCTGTTTTTAACGTCAGTGAGAGGGGCACAGACACCCCAGCATTAATGTGATGATCTCTCTTCAAATGGATGACCAGAATCTGGGGTAGAGTTTCAAAACAGTATCGCTGAAAGAGATAGCAGTGCAGGACACTATATCATTTTGTTCATGCAAAAATTCCCTATTGTACACAGACCAGAGTAATGAGATACACATTTATAAAAACCTTTGCCTTCTGCTTGGGCTTGCCTTTTACATTTTAGCAGCTCAGCGCTGAGCACAGTAAAACGTTCTAAAAAGTCCCTGCTTACCAGTGTGCTTCTTTGGTTTTCACAGCATTCACAATAGTGTTGGCCATCCCCAGTATAGGGATGTTCTTTCTGCATATCATCCAAAACACGATCCTATGCAGAGAAGGAAATGGAGATGTTACACAGCACTATTATGACTGAAATAAAACAGCATGGATTCTATCTGACAAGGCAATAAAGGGACCTGCCTTAGAACTATAAGGGGAATTATATGGACAATCATTAGAGGGAAAGGTCACAGTTGGCTGTAATCCACCTTGCACTCCTCAGGTCTTGAACCCTAATGGCTGGGGGGAAAACATCCAATCCACACAGAGTGCCAATTTTATATAACTGGTTAAACTAAATAACTAAGTCAAACGCGTAATACGTATAAACTAATCAAATTAAAAGAAAGTGGGTTAATATTAAGTCATCAAATTAATTTGGTTATCAGGTTGGTTAAACCACATCAGATAACCAGCAATCCTTTATAAGCATCATCTAATAATTGAGGAAGTCAGCAGTTTTTTGTTTGACTATCAGCCCCAAAATAACAGAACATTTTCAATCTCAATGCCAATCAATATGTTTATAGTCCAGCCAAATGGTTGGGAGGGTCAAGTCACGCCAAGACTGAAGCCAGGGGCAGCTCCAGGCACCAGCATGCCAAGCGCGTGCCTGGGGCAGCAAGCCAGGGGGGGCACTCTGCCAGTAGCCGCGAGGGCGGCAGGCAGGTTGCCTTCGGCGGCATGCCTGTGGAGGGTCCGCTGGTCCCACGGACCTCCCGCAGGCGTGCCGCCGAATCTGCGGGACTGAGGACCTCCTGCAGGCAAGCTGCCGAAGGCAGCCTGCCTGCCGTGCTTGGGGCAGCAAAATACCTAGAGCCGCCCCTGACTGAAGCTAATGTGAATCACTTTGATGGCAATTAAGTGACCTTATACAAATAAAAGGCGGTTAAGGTAACAGACAATCTCTTGCTTCCACAATGGATTACATGAGACATTCCAATACAATTCAAGATGACACACACCTTGTTACATTTATAATGCAGGTGAAATTAGCAATGTCAGGATTTTACATATTACTCCAAATCCGTAAGATATATGTGCATGTGATCTTTTAGACAGAGGGGTTATTTAACCTAGAACTTTTTTAGATGTTCAAGGGGGGAGAAATGGTTACTCTACCTTCCCGTAATGCTCATGGTTCAAGATGTGTTGCATGTGTCTGTTACGCTGTGGGTGCGCACGTCTCTCGTGCGCTGCTGCCAGAGAGTTTTACCTAGCAGTATCTGTAGGGGTGGCCCCCCCACTGCCAAGCTCCTCATGCTCCATAGCGAGGATATAAAGGGCGCTATCCCCCCATGCATGTATCAGTTCCTTCGCCCTGGAAACCGATGGGAGACTCCAACACTTCCGGGAGGGAGGGTGGGTGGTCAGCACCTCCCGTTTACTGCGGCCACAACTAACAAACCAGATGTGGGATGTAAATAAAAGCGTTCAAACCCCCTGAGGTGCCTGGCATTTATGTTCCATTCTTTTGGCCACAGTGAAAGGGGTTTGCCAGATTGTTTTGGCCAGCTGCATGATGACCTCATGTATGGGCAGGGCCACTTTTCCTGCCATAGCAATCGGTTTGTGGGTATTCTTCTCCACTAGCTCCACCGGAGGGAGGCTGCTGTTCTCCTGGGGGGTTCCTGATTCCCCTTAAAGTGATCCAGTACTAGGTAGGATGCCCCCCAGTACCAGCTCCTCATCAGGAAGACTCTGCAGGAGGAGAAGCTCCCGAGGCTGCTCTTGCTGTACCAGGAAAAGGTGCAGCTCTGGAACAGGCTGAGTTAAGTTCTGAGCTGAGGTCAATGTAAAGGCTGATCAGTGCCAACCATGACAGGTCTCAACACTGAAAGGAGAAGGCTCCTTCCTGGAAAATCTGCTTGCATGGAAAATTGGCAAAGGAGATCTGGATACTGGAAGCATCCCCCAGGGTATCCAGTAGGGCCCCTTAAAGGCTGGCAAGGTACCAAGCCACAGGTGCATCTGCCCCAAGCATCCCAATCTCTGGCTGAAGTCTTCTTAAATCCAGGCTGGCAATGAGAAAGGGATTGGGAGGAAGCTCTGGACTCTCAGTACTGACATATCTTATCTTGGAGTAACTTATCTACCTTGGAGTCCAATGAAGAACTGGAGTATTCTAAGTGCCAGGGTAGCACAAAACCAAGAGGGAACTGTGGTGACTGAGATCTAGGCTTCCATTGAGGATGCAGCACTGGAGGAAGCATGGATGACTTCCTAGCTGCTAGTAACGTGTGGTGAGGAGGAGCCGGTACTAGCCCAGAAGACAAGGTAGGAGTTGGTACTGATCCTGAAGCTGGAGGTGCCAGACTAGATTATTCTGGTGCCAATGGTTTGGGCAGCTGCAGTAGGCCCAGAGGAGGGTCCTTGGTTGAAGCAAGGGTAATGGCAGTACCGACAGGCACAGCAAGGCCCTGGCCGCGGCATAGGCCTCTGGCATAGTAGGAACAGACCTGGACTACTGACCTACAGTGATCAGGGACAACTGCTGCATTGCAGCTGAAGAGGTAAACTGTCTCGACAGTCTCTGGGAGGGCACCAGAGGCAACAGCTCAGGTCTGTCTCTACGAGCCAGAACTGGGGACTGTGTTGTAGGGTTACATTCTACTGTCTGTACCAGAACGATCTTCTGTAGAGACCACCCACACTCCGGACTTCGAAGAACCTGATGCCAACTTCTTCTTATGTTTAAAGGCTCTTCTGAAATCTTGGGCCTCGAAGAAGATGGTACCAGTAAGGGGGATCTCCTCTGGCTATGTCTGTGGGCAAAGCTGGGGGAGCTATTTGGGAAGAGCTTCTCTTAGATGACTAACGGAGTGCCAATGCTCCTTCATCAGCCTCTTTGTCCTGGTCTTGAAACCAATACAATTGGAGCACCTCTTTCTAACCCAAGCAGTTGAGACAGGGTGATATGGGTCATTAATGGGCATAGGTTTTCTGCAGCCTGCATTAGGTCTGAACCTGGGGATCTTGGCATAGGGTCCCTCGACTGGGAAAATAAAGAACTAAAAAATTAAACAAAAAACCTGAACAAAACGAAAAGCAAAGAAACAAAATAGGATTTTAGAACTTCAAGTGATTGGAAGAGTTGACTTTAGGTACAAAGGTAAGTTTGTTCACAAGGAACACCAATGCTCCAACTATGGATGATAAGAAGGAACTGAAGGACGGATGGGGTGACTGCCCTTTATACCCTTGCTTTAGAGCATGAGATGCTCACTGGGTGGGTGGGGCCATCCTACAGGTACTGCTAGGGAAGACCCTCTGGCACTGGTGCATGAGACACATGCACACATACAGCATAATGGACATATGCGAGCACTCGAAGAGCTGTTCTATAGGCACCATTCTCAGAGCAACGCTGTAGGTCCCAGCCACACTTTCTGCCATCTGCTGGAGTTTCAAAAAAAGTGCAAGAATTCTAAGTACTAATAAAAGTTGGGGGAAACAAAACCAAAGCAAAAAGAATACTCAGAGCAGATTTATAGCTGCGACTCTTGTGCTTTCATTCATCTTCAGAAAGCTGGTATCCCATTGAAAAGATTAACTGGGTTTCTAGCTTAGACTTGCTGGATGGCTAGAAGTTGCTTGCTTGTGTGGTGGGATACCTGCTCAATGCTAACGAGCCAATGCACTCTGGCAGCAGCCAGGCACACATGTGGAGCATGTTCTACCAGGAGAAGGGGAGCTTACAAGGGTGAAGCTGACCACAGAGCAGGAAGGATGTTTGCCCAAGAGCAGAGGCTGCTGGCGACTGCTGAGGAGCCGAGGAGCCCAGCCTGAGGCAGTGACTAGCCTCCCCTTTCTCCCCCTTATTTAGGGCAGACAGACACTTCAGCCCTGAGAGGGTCTCTGGGTAGCTGCCAGGGGCGGCTCCAGCTTTTTTGCTGCCCCAAGCACGGCAGCCAGGCTGCCTTTGGCGGCGCATCTGCAGGAGGTCCCCGGTCCCGTGGCTTCGGCGTACCTGCTGCTGAATTGCCACTGAATCCACGGGACCAGCGGACCTCCTGCAGGCATGCCGCTGACAGCGGCCTGACTGCTGCCCTTGCAGGGACCGGCAGGGAGCCCCCTGCGGCTTGCAGCCCCAGGCACGTGCTTGGAGCGGTGGTGGCGGCTCCCTGTCAGTGCCCTGTAACTAGACCTGATGAGCAGCGCAAGGGACTGGACATAATTGGATTCAGAAAGGACCCTGGGAGTGAGCTCAACTCCCATGGGGAACAGTGAGTTTGCCCAGGAGGGACTCCTCCAACTTGGTGGCCAGCTGGGAGAGTGCAGAAAACAAAGGCCTCTTTGTCAGTCTACAGCCAGCAGCAACCATGACCAGCAGGGATGGTGATTACTTTTCCTTGATTTTGAAGATGGTGGCCTGGCTGATACTCCTTGGGACTCCTCCTCAGGAGTTTCTTGGTGAATGAGAATGGGACACTTGCTGTCAAAAGGTACCACTATCATCCAGCGGTGTTTGATTGGTTCACCTTTATGCAAACCAAGACATATCATCTCAACCATCTTATGCAAGTCCCGACTAAATAAATTTAAAATGCAAAGCTAGCAAAAAATTGAACTGTAAATCATAGGAAAACCCCAATCACATATTCATTCATCCAAGCACACAGAGGAAGAATAGTTCCTTATTCTTCAGACAGATGCTTTCTTTTGTATTTTGGTATTCAGCAGCTCATTTTTGAATAGTGGCACATAAAATATCAGTGAAAGGCCAGAGCTTAACTCTGGCAGAGCAAAAAGTCTTTTCATCCTAAAAATGATGGTTTAGGAGTTCCATTTTCATCTAAACAGGTCTATATATCATAACCTTAAGGTCAAGAGGCTCAGAATTTGACCTGTTTTTTTTTCTTGTATAGAGAAGTTCAAGACTTTGCTAACAAAGGACTTTTGCTCAACATCCACTGTAATAAATGTTTAGTGCAAAGAGCATTCCTGTTTAGGAACATCTCTATTCAGGAAAACACTTAGAAGCATATCTTCTATTACCTTCAATGGGACTTAAGCACATGTTTAAGGCTATGTCTACACTACCATTTATTTTGGCAAAACTTATGTTGCTCAGGGGTGTGAAACCCCTCCACCCCCAAGTGACATAAGTTTTGCCAGCATAAGTGCTTGTGTGTACAGCGCTATGTTGGCGGGAGAGCTTCTCCTGCCGACACAGCTACCATCGCTTGTTGAGATGGTTTTATTATGTTGATCGGAGAGCTCTCTCCCATCAGCATAGAGCGGCTACACGAGTGATCTTACAGCGCTGCAGCTGCATTGGTACAGCTGTGCCCTGTAAGTTTGCTACTGTTGACATGGCCCAAGTGCTTTCCTATGTGGGAATGGACCTAAGCATGTGCCGAAATACTCTGCTGAGTTGGGACCCTAGAGCTGATGGTCACACTGAGGCTGTGGTGGTGGCTGGCCGAGAGAATCAAGGAGCTGTAACTGGCATGAAGCCTCCTCCCCCAACTGACTCCTAGCAGAGAACCTAGCCCTATGGCTACATTTTTCTTCTCAAATGCATCATGCAACAATAACCTCAACTGCCTTGAAAAGTATTTGATCTAATCAAAGTAATAGAGCAGAATTAAATAACCCTTCTTCAAATCATCCCTGTTTGTAGGTAGATTTAGAGACCAAGATGGCCCTAATGCTGCAAAGACTTACATGTGACTTTAGTGTTATCTATTTTAAGGACAAAAGCACTATTAAGATCAATTAGTCTCACCTCCTGCATAACAAAGGACAGAATATTTCCTGCACTAGTTTCCAATTTGTTTGTGCTATAGCATGCTTTTTAGAAAACATCCAATCTTGATTTACAGCCTTAAGTGATGGAGAATCCACCATATGTCAATAGTCAAACTGTTTCAATAGTGAATTTCCCTAACTGTTAAAAATACAAATGTGTCTAACTTCAGCATTAATCCACTGGAGCTTGTTATGCCTTTGCCCACAGAATAAAGAACAAATCTCCTCCCGTCCCCACCCAGTAGGTAATTACAGACTGATCAAATCACCTCTTAGCCTTCTCTTGGAAAAAGCTAAATAGATTGAACTTTTTAAGTCTTTCACTATACAGCAGTTTTTCTAGATCTCTAATTATTCCTGTCACTTTTTTTCTGAACCCTTTACAATTTTTCAACATCTCTTTTGAAGTACGGACATCAGGACACATTCCAGTAATGGGGCTTACTAATGCCACACGAGAATGGAGCGGCAGCTCGGTTAAAGGTTTTAGCATCACTTACTGTTTAAGACACCCCTAACCTAAATCCTCTGAAATCTACATGCTTACTTGGATTTTCTTGAAATTTGCTGTGCCTCATGGAGAGGCAGGATAGAGATAGTGGTCCAAATTTAGAACCATTTGAACAAGGAGTTTCCCCCTAAAAATTACGTGTTTACAAAATCACTTGGTTTTTTTAATGATTTCTGTGCACACCTGGGACTAACTATGTCTTTAATCCTCTCCAGGTTGATCTCAGACACTTTTAAGGATTTAGCTCAGCTACTGTACAGCAGCCCTTGTCCCCTTAGGAATGTAATGTTTCCCCAGCTATTCAGGGTAAAGTTTAGAACTCCAGCTTAGGGTGAGTCTAACTGATGAGCCGTGAGGGTATGTCCACACACTGCAGTTAGACACCTATGGTTGGCCCAGGACAGCTGACTCGGTCTCATGGCGCTTGGGCTGTGGGGCTGTTTCATTGCAGTGTAGACTTCCAGACTCCAGCTGGAACCCAGGCTCTAGGACTCTGCATGGTGGGGGATTCCCAAGCTCCAGCTGTAGCCTGAGCCTGGAAGTCTACATTGCAATTAATTAGCCCCACAGCCTGAGCCCAAGTCAGCTGGCACGGACCAGCTGTGGATTTCTATTTGCAGAAATTAGCTTTAATTTAAAAAGGGGAAGATGAAAGACTCTAGTAAGTAATGTAATCATGGCAATGTGATCATGATTCAGGCTGCTCATCCACTTTCTGAACAATGGGACTGAGCTAAATCAAATTAAAACAAGTTGCTAGGTCATCAGCCAACTGATACACAGCCCCTCTACCATGAGCTACTCGGAACAGTTTCTGATACCTATAACTTTTTTGGTGCACAGCGAGAGAATATGGGGTTTGGCGAGGCAGAGGGGGAGTCAGAGTAAGGAGGGTGGGGCCTTTGCTTCTTTGCCAACCTTTGCCCCTTAGTGCTGTGCTCTGGCATAGCTGGTTAGGAGCCTGAACGCCCTCAGATGACAACTCTTATTTGGATGATCCCTTATACTAACACCCAGTTTGTTGCTTAGAGTTTTGCTCTCTGGGGCTCAGAATCATTGAGAGCAGAGCCACATGGTGCGGGGAGGAACTGGACACCTTTCCTTCCAGTGCTATACTTGGAGGGGAAGTGAAGCCATCTGTGTCCTCCCCCACACCCCTGCAAGAACCTACCACTGCCCAACAATTTCTCCCTGACTGCTCCACCAGGCCAAGCATGCATCTGCACCTAATTCTCTTTGGAATCCCCAAATTCATGGGAAGATTTGGATAAAAAGCTCCAGTGTTCAGGGTACATTCAGGAAAAAACCCTCCCCCTCTTAATGTCTATGGAAAGAAGTCTGAAGACTTCCTATTTAAGGTTTAACTTTAACCAGCAGATCTGCCTTTGTAGCTTACCCACAATTCCTAACAAATACTAGGATATTTTCCTTACCACAGAATTACCTGCCCAATTATAATTTTGTTTCAGAACTGGGAGACTAATACTCAGGTCGGGTTCCTTCAGCGTCTTCTGATGGCCACATCCATGGCAAGTGATGAGATAGACCATTTTCAACTGGTATAGCTAGGAAAAGAATTACTAGTTACAAGTGTTTCTGCCCATACAGACATGCCTTATATCTGGGTGGTGGTGTGTTTCAATCTCCATCTTCCCAGAAAACCTCCCCAGTAACAATCAAAGTGATTTCTGACTGATATTGCCTTTTGAGAGCAGACCCAGCCTTATCTGCTAGAAATAATGACCACCACTAGTCTAAGAGCACAGGGATTTCTCAGTCTGTCTCACACTGGAAGCTTGAAGCCCACAAGGGAGACTCCTGGGGAGGTGGGATCTTTACATAAATGATCTTTGCTTTCTTATGCTCGAAAATAAAGGCTCACATTTACACTTCCAGAGAAGATGAGTTACCTGTCGAATCTCTTCTTTTTCCTCAATGATTTTATCCATCAGAAGCTGGAAACATTCCTTCACATCTAGCACTGTACACACACAAATCAGAATGATCAACACGTAATTGTGGTGGCTGGTTCCTCTGTTCTGTGGTGGCTGAGAAGAACTGCTAGCTCTTGGGGCAGCATCCTCTGCCTATTTCCTTTTCTCCTGGGCTATTTTGGAGGGGCCTCTTTGTTAAGATGGCAGAACTCACAGGCACAGTCAGAAAACAGGGCTGGTTGGAACCATGAAAACCCATCTGGCAGCTGTCATACAGATACCACCTTTGTAAAACATGACACACTGAGACCTTTCAGTACCATTTAAAACATCCAGAGGAGGGTTCCCCAGCCTGCTGCCCTATTCCACTTTGCTACTTCCTGGGTCAGTGCCTCCCAGAGCACGCTTGGTACCTCTGAGCAGAGATGCATGCTGGACATCAAGATTCTCAAAGGCCAAGGGGGAGGAATACTCAGTGGTTTGAGCATTGGCCTGCTAAACCCAGGGTTGTGAGTTTGATCCTTGAGGAGGCCATTTGGGGAAGTGGGGTAAAAATCTGGGGATTGGTCCTGCTTTGAGCAGGGGGTTGGGCTAGATGACCTCCTGAGGTCCCTTCCAACCCTAATATTCAAGGTCTGTGGGAAGCATTCACTGTGAAGGAGGGACAGCAGAAGGCTGTAGGAGAGGGGGAAGTAAAGGAGAAGGAGGGGGACTTTGGGAGCCTTTTTATTTGCCTGAGAAAACTTCTTGGATTCACAAAGAGGCAGGGGAGCTAACAGGGAACAAACAGGAACATGCTGGGGGCTGACAGCAATTAAGGGGAGTAGCATGACAGTCTGTTGGGGATGGGGAAACAGTAGAGACAGGGGGCAGGAGGCAGAGAAAGGGGAGATGATGGAACTTCAGGAGAATTCAAACAAACATCCAGGCTTCTGGGGTTTGTCCAAATTGAACCACTGGCCCCTTTGATGTTCACTACCAGTAACAAGGAGACACTTCAGCAGAAATACCTGTCCCACAGGAACAGAGGATGGGAAAGGACCTCTTGGATCACTGAGCCAAATCCCCTGCTATCACAGACAACTGCATCATATAATACTGTTCACAAACTTCTCATGCTCCATTCATATCCCTTCTCAGCCTTCCTTTTGCTAGGCTAACCAAGCCATGCTCTTTTAGTCTCAAGAGAGGCTCTCCATTCCCTGATCATCTTTGTAGCCCTTCTCTATACCTATTCTAGTTTGAATTAATCTTTCTTGAACATGGGTGAAAACTAGTGCTGTCAATTAATTGCAGTTAACTCACATGATTCAACTCAAAACAATTAATTGCAATTAATCTTTTAAATCACAGTTTTAAATCACACTGTTAAACAATAATAGAATACCAATTGAAATTTATTAAATATTTTGGATGTTTTTCTACATTTTCAAATATATTGATTTCAATTACAACACGGAATATAAAGTGTACAGTGCTCACTTTATATTATTTTTTATTAAATATTTGCACGGTAAAAATGATGAAACAAGAGAAATAGTATTTTTCGATTCACTTCATACACGTACTATAGTTCAATCTCTTTATCATGAAAGTGCAACTTACAAATGTAAACTCTTTGTTACATAACTGCATTCAAAACCAAAACAATGTAAAACTTTAGAACCTACAAGTCCACTCTGTCCTACTTCTTGTTCAGCCAATCGCTCAGACAAACAAGTTAGTTTACATTTATGGGAGATAATGCTGCCCGCTTTTTATTTACAATGTCACCTGAAAATGAGAACAGGCATTCACAAGGCACTTTTGTAGCCAGCATTTTAAGGTATTTATGCGCCAAATATGCTAAACATTCGTATGCCCCTTCATGTTTCAGCCACCATTCCAGAGGACATGCTTCCATGCTGATGACGCTCATTACAAAAATAATGTATTAATTAAATTTGTGACTGAATTCCTTGGGGGAGAATGGTATGTCTCCTGCTCTGTGTATTATCCTTATTCTGACATATATTTCATGTTATAGCAGTCTTGGTTGATAACCCAACACACATTGTTCATTTTAAGAACACTTTCATTGCAGATTTGACAAAACGCAAAGAAAGTACCAATCTGAGATTTCTAAAGTTAGCTACAGCACTCAACCCAAGGTTTAAGAATCTGAAGTGCCTTCCAAAATCTGAGACGGATGAGGTGTGGAGCTTGCTTTCAGAAGTCTTAAAAGAACAATACTTGGATGCAAAAAATACAGAACCTGAACCACCATGACAACAAGCAAACAAGCAAACCTTCCTTCTGCTGGCGGCATCTGACTCAGATAATGGTCCGCACAGCTTTGGATCATTATCGAGCAGAAGCAGTTACCTGCATGGATGCATGTCCTCTGGAATGGTGGTCGAAGCATGAAGAGACATAGTGCATCTGACAGGTAAATATCTTGTGAAGCCAGTTACAACAGTGCCATGAGAATGCATGTTCTCACTTTCAGGTGACATTGTAAACAAGAAGTGGGCAGCATTATCTCCTGCACGTGTAAACAAACTTGTTTGTCTGAGCAATTGGCTTAACAAAAAGTAGGACTGACTGGACTTGTAGGCTCTAAAGTTTTAAATTGTTTTATTTTTTAATGCATTTTTTGTACATATTCTACATGTACAAGTTCAACTTTCATGATAAAGAGATTGCACTACAGTACTTCTATTAAGTGAATTGAAATACTCTTTCTTTTTTACAGTGCAAATATTGGTAATCAAAAATAAATATAAAGTGAGCACAGTACACTTTGTATTCTGTGTTGTAATTGAAATCAATATATTTCAAAATGTGGAAAACATGCAAAAATATTTAAATAAATGGTATTCTATTACTGTTTAACAGCATGATTAATTGTGCAATTAATTTTTTTAATCACTTGACAGCCCTACCGAAAACAGTACACAATATTTCAGGTCAGGTTTGATCAGTGCCTTGTACAATGACATTAATAGTTCTGTCTCTCTCTACTAGAAATACCTCGCTTGATAAATCTTAGGATCACATCCTAGGCCTCTCTGTGAAGAACCATTTAACCAGAATCTGTGAATGCAAGAACCACAGAGCATAGGTCTCTACAGAGCCTTCTTACCATTGCCCATCCCAAGGGCTCTTGTAATCTTCTCAGTGGTAGGTGATGAACCACCAGTCGTCAGCTCTTTAAACAGCTGTTGCAGATGGCACACAATGATGGAATCACCAACATTATTGCAGCTACAAAATACCAGAGAGACATGCAATGAATACATCACTTTACAGGTAGAATCCAGGTGCTGACGCAAAGGGACGTGTGACAGTGCCTGCAAGAGAAAGTTGATCTCACCAGGTCTGGGTTGGGTCATGCTATGGAAACAGTGTGAGGAATCCCAGAAATGAAAGAAGAGTGAAATCATCTCTAGGAGGATCTCTCTGGCTCAGAGTTACAATGCATTAGGTGAGGGGTTCCCAAGCAGGGGGCTGCAGCCCAAAGGTGGGCAGTAACACAGTCCCAGTGGTTCCCCATGGGCGGCGTTGCCCCCGAAACTGCATATGTTGGCAGAGTGGTGGCCAGTGAGGGCCCCTGCCCAGGGCTAAAGGAACCCAGCAGTAGGCAGACAGCGACCAGAAGGGGCCGGTCCTAAGAGGTGGTGGCTCCCAGGGAAGTTGGAGAAGGCTGGAGAGTTTGTGGCCGTTCCCACTTGGAACGCCACACCTTGTGATCTGTGGCTGTTGGACCCTTGAAGTATCTGCATCATGAATCCCGCAGGGACCTGGGCTCGGCAGTGCCGCTGTTTCCATCTGGACAATTCTGGGATTGGGACCGTCACAGGTAATGGCCAGGCTCGGCCTGAGGGTCTACCTCTGCCTGGCACTGGCAGTCCCTGAGCCCTTCCCTTGTTTCCGAGCAGGGGGTGCCTGTGAGGTGCGCTGGGTGCTGGGTGGGTGACGGGCAGGGCTGCCAGGTGACCAGCTCAAAACTGCTGAGGGAGAGGGTGTCAGCAGGGTCTGGCCATGCATGCCCCAGCCTGCGGTGCCTCCTCCCTGACAGACACGTGCTAATAGTATCAATTGCAGCTGCACGGGTGGGCTACAGAGAAAAAAGTTTGGGACCCCCCACATTAGGTCACTAAGGGCTTGTCTACACTACTGCAGGTGATCAATCTAAGTTACACAACTTCTGCTACGTGAATAGCATAGCTGAAGTCGACATACTTAGATCTACTTACTGCGGTGTCTTCACTGCAGTAAATTGACAGCTGACACTCTCCCATCAACTCTGCTTGCCCTTCTTGTTCTGGTGGAGTACCAGAGTAGACAGGAGCGCACTTGGCGGTTGATTTGTCATGTCTTTACTAGACACAATAAATCGACCCCCACTGGATCAATCATTGTCTGTCAATCTGGCGGGTAGTGTAGACAAGGTCTCAGAAAGGTATAAGCAGGTTCATCTCCTCTGGCCTTTTTCAGTGCCCAGCTATTCCTAGGCTTTACCAGGGCAGATTCTATGGGACTGGATTGCTGATCCAGCATCCCATGGCCAGCCATACAACAGTCCTTACCAGTGGTGAGCTGCCAAAAAATTAACAACTGGTTCCCTCCTCCTCACCCCACAAGGGGGTCGTGGCTCCCCCCCTGGGACTCCTGCCCCATCCATCCCCCTTCCCTGTCCCCTGACTGCCCCCTGTCGCCCCATACAACCCCTCCTCTCATTCCTGATGTCCCCCCGGGACCCCTGCCCCCATTCAATCCCCCTGTTCCCTGCCTTCTGACCGCTCGACTCCTATCGGCCCCAACCCCTATCCACCTACCCCCGCACTCCCCTGCCCTCTTCCAACACCCCCTCCCTGCTCCCTGCCCCCATACTATGCTGGAGGCTGGGCCGGGGGTGCGGGCCAGGCCAGAGCCGCTCGGCTGGGGCCAGAGCCGTGCCGTGCCACCAGGACCGGAGCCGGGGCACACCGCCTGGCCGGGACCAAAGCCGGGGCTGGGGTGCCTGGCTGGGGCCGGAGCCAGAGGTAGGCCAAGCCGCTGAGGCTGGAGATGGACCCGAGCCGCACTGCCGAGGCCGGTCCGGGACTGAGCCACGCTCCCCGGCAGGAGCCAGGGCCGGGGCACCCAGCCGGAGCTGGAGCCGGAGCCGGAGCCGGGCCACACCACCTGGCCAGGACCGAAGCCAGAGCCAGGGCTGAGATGCGCCGCCTGGCCAAGGCCAGGGAGCTGGGCCGCACCGCCCCTCCCCGGAGGCCTCCTCGCTCCCCTCTCCACTCACCTGCACAAAGCCACCCTTCTCAGCCCTCCCAGGCTTCCCGCATTCAGGGGAGGAGGCAGAGGTGAGCTGAGGCTGGGCGCAGGGCGGGAAGCTGCTGGAGCTTTACCAGTTGTTAAATTTAAAAGCCCTTTTAGAACCAGTTGTCCCGCGTGGGACAACCGGTTCTAAAAGGGCTTCTAAATTTAACAACCGGTTCCTGCGAACCGGTGGGAACCTACTCCAGCTCACCACTGGTCCTTATCTCACTCTCTATCAATCACTTGTAGACATGAAGGCAGATAACTGCGGCCTCATTTCTTTTCCCTTCCCCTGTAGCCTGCTACCACCTCCAATTTCTTTCTCTTCCCCTCCCCGCCACCGCAGGCTGCTGTCTCCTTCCCTTCCCCCCAGTGCTGCGCTTTCATTCTTGTCTTGATGTCATCAGTCTTAGTGAGTCCCACAGCACCAGAACCATGCAGCTGACCAGCCTAACCACATGTTGCTGATGTAATCCCAGGGATTATCATGAATACCCTCACCTGAGGATGGCCTCGCTGAGCTCTCGCGTGAAGAAGAGACAATGCAGCAGGCTGTTTAAGCAGCAGGTGCAGCTTTGGTTACGCAGCCCCATATACGTCCCTGTAAACAGAATCTATGTCAAATCCAGTGTTATTTATGTATATATTTTTTAAGAAGAACGAATGATCACAAATATTTTAACAGATAAACTCTGGTCGAAGTGCTGAAATACGGCAGAGCTGCCTCATAAAAGTTAATATTTGGTCTGTGTGAGCTGTAGGCAAGGTGCAGGACGGCCTTTGCAAACTCCTTCCTTCCTCCCAGAATTGTATCGCTCGGGAAACAGGTCTCTAGTCAGCCCCAGCCTCACCCCATCCAGTGCCCTTCTGATCTGTCTAGGTGCTTTCTGGGGCTGGGTTGAGTTTTGCTAACAGAACCCATGATGTTCCCAGGCTCCACATTCATGACTTCAGGAGGAATTGTTATTTGCTCCCAGAAAACAATCAAAGCTTCTATTTTCTTTTTGAGCCCCAGCAAGACACAAAAAACAGTTGCACAAAGACTGAGGCATAATTCCCTTAATAACCTCTCTATCCTAGATAGTGTATTCAGGACATCCAAGAATATCTGAGTAAATTCCTGACAAACTTTCATTCACTAAACTCTGACACTAACCCAGGTAGCTGCAGCAATACTCCAATTGTTATTTTGCTGAGACAGTGTATTGGGCATGGGGACTCACGCTCCTGCTTAGTGCCCCAGAGAGATCCTGTGTTTTGTCCAAAAACAGCTACTCAACAGCGATAAATCAACAAAGCCAAAAAAGAAATAACTGGGGAGACAAACTGAAATGCCCCAGCACTAACAGCAACCCCCTCCCCCAGCAACAAGGCACAAACAGAACAGTTGGCTCCAGCAATAATATCACAGCAATAATCAAGCTAAAGACCAACAGTTGACTGGGCAGAGCTGACTCCCTGACTTAGCTCTTGGGGGCAGGGACTATGTCCTATGGGGTGTTTGTACAACTGACTGAGCATCAGCGCCACACAAATATTCAATAGAACAACCAATGGAAAAAGCCACCCCTTCCATCACTGAACCCAAACTGGATCCTCATTGTGGCTGTGGGGTCCTGTCACAGGGTCTGCACGCGTGCTCCCCCTTTCAGCCGTGCGCCCGGTGCTTAGGCTGACTAAATAAAGAGTCCCAACGCCTTCTTCGGTGTTTCATCCTTGTGTCTTTATTACAGTGCTGCAGTGTAGTCCCCCCACCTGACCCCAACAGCTATCCCCACTTGCTACTTAACTCAACTCCTTGCTGTGAGCCCGCCCTCGTTAGGGCCTGCAGCTGGGCTCTCTGCTGACTGCCTGGGCCCCCGCACCTGGCCTCCCTACCAGAAAGCAGGGCTTAGCTATAATTTTAGCAAGGTTTTCAAGGGGTTTACCCTGCCCTGCCACACATCTCCCCTCTTCAATGAGCCGCCAGGCTCCACCTGTCTCTGCCCGTCCTCAGCTGGACAAACCCATCCCTTGGCAGGAGCTCCTGTATCCCCGCTGTGGGTTCCTGTGGACCTTCTCTGGGGTTACCAGCCCCCCCACCCCCTTGGTAGGGACAGCCCCCCCCTTTTATGTCCCACCGCCTGGAAGAGACCGCACCTTTGTTCTGGTGGCGGCTGGTGGCCTAGATACCTCATTTCTGGGTCTGGCCCCCTGGCCCCCCAGTCCTTGCCTTCCTTGGATTCCCAAGGGCTACACTCCTGGCACTCCTCCCCGGAGGGTCTTTTGTTGCCGCATAACCAGCATTCTTTAATGTCTTTGCCTTGTTGTCTAGGAGTTTCTCTGTTAGCCCCTGCTTTTTCCCCTGGCTCCGGGGGGGGGGGTGTCTTTCACCTTTGGGGGTTTGAGCCTCCCCTTACCCCCTTTTGCCCCCTCCACTGGGCACTCTGTGGCCCCTTTCTCAGGCTTCATGCACTGACTCCGGGCTCCACCAGACGAGGGTACCCAGTCACCTCCCAATAGGGCTGGGTATGCTAAGTCCCTTAGTACCCCTACTTGCTGCCACCAGAAGTACCCTTGGACCTCGATAGGCACCCAGGCCATTGGATAGCTCCGGGTGTCTCCACTGACACGTCGCAGGGCTACCCTTGCCCCGGGATCATTCAGTGGGGCTTCACTAAACCCCTTCACACCAGTGAGCAGGAGGAGGCAGAATCTCCTACCCCTTTCCGGGGCTCCCCCTCCCCAGCAACACTGGTATTGTGGTCAGGGGGTATCTCTTCGATCTCTTCCGGCTCCCAGTCCACTCACAAAAGTCAGCCAGCCCACATTCCATCTGTGGACAGTCCTGCTTTCTATGGCCCGGGCGTCTGCACTGCCAACAGGTTAGTTCTTGGCTGTGGGAGGGCCCCGGGTCCAACCCCCTCTTGGGTGTAGTGTCCGGCGAGCTTTTCCCTGGACCTATTCCCTTGCTGGGCTTTACTACCCGCCGGGGCCCCTCTGCCTCCACATATTCCTCCGTCAGCCGGACTGCATCAGCCACGTCTTCAGACCCACACGCGCACTGGGTCCGGGAGCCCCAGGAGGAACTGTTCCAAGATCACTTGGTCCATGACCTCCTCCATTGTCTGGGCTGTAGGCCTCAGCCACCGGGTGGCCCAGTCCATCAGTCTCTGGGCGAATGCCCTGGGCCGCAGGCCCTCCATCCAGCGGGCCGTTCAGAACCGCTGACAGTATCTCTCTGTTGAGAGTCCCAGGCGGTCCAATATAGTGGCCTTTAGCACTTCGTAGTCTCTGGCCTGGGTCTCGCCCAAAGCCATGAATATGGCTTGGGCTTCCCCTTCCAGGTACGGGGCTAACCGCAGGCCTAGGTCGCCCGCTCCCAGCCTGCTGCCGTAGCCACCCGTTCAAAAGTCCCCAGAAATGCATCGGGGTCATCTGTGGGGCCCATCTTGCAGAGCCCCCTGGTGCCATCCCCTGATGCCAGACTCCTGGTGCCATCCCCTGATGCCAGACTCACCACTCTTTGGAGGATTTGTTGTTGGGTCACCGACTGTTCCCTGATAAATTCCTGGAGTGCCCTCTGTTGGTCCGCCTGCCAGGTCATCAGGGCTGGTCGTTCCATCTGTTGGGACTGCTGCATTTCTTTCACAGTGGTCACCAGCCACTTTAGGGTCTCCTCCATGCTGGCAGCCACTAGTAACAGTGGCTAGGAGGTTCCCGGACAAGCCCCCAGTGTCACAGGGTCCGTGAGGCTCCTTTCCTTTAGTGAGGAGACAGAGATGTAGCCCTCGTGTCCCCTCCCAGGCTAGCCTCCTGACTGAGCTTTCCCCTGGGCTTTTATAGCCCTCCCCATCCTCAGCCCAGCTGTCGCTACTTAACTCAACTCCTTGCTGTGAGCCAGCCCTCATTAGGGCCTGAAGCTAGGCTCTCTGCTGACTGCCTGGGCCCCCACACCTGGCCTCCCTACCAGAAAGCAGGGCTTAGCCAGCAGTTTAGTAGGGCATTCAAGGGGTTTACCCCTGCCCTGCCACAGGTCCCTAGAGCGCCCCCATGCTGAAAAGGCTGCACTTTGCACATAGCACCTGAAGAAAGGGCTCTCAACAGGCTGTAGATATGCTGGGGAATCTGGGAGGTTCAGTGAACCATATCTGTATGGCTGTAATGCATGGTAAAAGACCAATATAATACACACAGAGACTCTTGAGCAGGATGGTATCTGGGGAAAATGGTGGTTCCCAATGCCCTTCCCAGGCGCTCTATTTACCCAGTTATCCCAGGGATAGAATATTCATGGCACTGGCCTCTCCCTGATCCTGACCCTCCCTGGCAGCAAACTGAAGCAGCTCCTCTCGCTGGCCCTCCCATCAAATGGTGGGAAGCAAGCCTCCAGTAACTTCCCTTTGTCTTTGACAGCAACATGTCACTTACTTGGCTTAGCATCACAATTCCCCATGCGGTACATTAACAGATATGCAGTGGAACTACAACAGAAAAAAAGAGAAGTGAATATTAATACCTAATCAAATGGATGCCACATCTCTCCGCATAAACACCTTTCCAGTCTGGGAGTTTACTGGCCACTTCACCTTGAAATGGTCCCTTGAAATATGTGTTAACTATTTAAGCTAAACAATCTGTTCCAACTCGTATTTAGTTGTGGTACTCTGAGTACATTTCCCAGACTAGAAGAAGAGCTCTGTGTAAGCTCAAAAAGCTTCTCTCTCTCTCTCTCATCATCAGAAGCTGGTCCTGGTCTCTTTGATATCCTGAGACCAACATAGTTACAACAACACTGCATACATACTTAGCTGAACCAGAGATTCTGCCTGGCGAAGAAAAGAGCCATTGACTATAGCCTGCAACCACCTACCTACCATCAGACCAGAAAAGGAACAGCTCTTCTCCGGTCTCTTTTTTTCTTTTAATTTGTTTGCTGTATGCTTGAGCAGGGAACGGGACTTAACAAAACTCGCAGCTTTGTAAATAAGCTGACATTTTGATTGTATCATCATTAATATTCCAAAATTAACTAATAAATCTGGGTTTGTGTCTTTAAATTTCCCTGCACATTTAGGCTAATAAAGGTTAACATCATGTGTGGATACTGACTACATAAAGCTAAGGCCAATACAGATGCCTATGGCAAAGCACAAGGCATGAGGTGCAAAAGTAATATCTAAATAACTCTACAACCATGACAGATCTGGATTCCTACTATATTCTTTCCTTCCTAGCCAAGGAGATTCATCCTGTTCCAAAGCTCACTACATGGTCCTGGCAAGCCAGACTATATACCAGGCCTAGGATCCAACACCCCTTAGGATCCGAAAGAGCTCTCCTAGCACATCCTCACATGCTTAGACAAAGTAGAATAAGCCACTAGGTGCTGGAATCAAGGAGTGACTCTAGACTAAAGTGGAAACTGCCTCTACCTAGGGAGCCTGGAAACTGTGCTCCAAGCTTTAAATGGTGCCCTTGCTCTGAACAACAAATAGGTGAGAAAACAGCACAAAGTGGCAGAGACAAGGTGGATGACACTTCACTAGAGATCACTGAGATATATGAAGGGTTAACCCAGACCAAAAGGGAAGAGATTTTGGCTGTGCAGCAAAAACACCAGTGGGTATTTTCCAGTAAGCCAGGTTTAACCCATAAGATGGTCCATATGATTAACACGGTGGGGGTCACAGCATGTCCCTAGCAGAGCTTATTGAACCACTGGAAAAATGAAGGAGCAAATTTGTAAAGAAATACAGAGTTGTGACACTGTATACCTCGGGGGAATGCCCTGTAACCCCCATAGTCCTCATTTGTATATGGTTATGATTTGCATATAAAGCACGTCATGTAGGTATCATGGGAAAGGTTATGATCTGCTGAAACCCCCTGTTCCATCTCAATATGTATAACCTCAATGCATATGAAGGTATGAGAATTGTCTTGTATGGTTGTCACTAAAATATGCGTTTGGGAAGTGCCTAGATACAAGCTCCCCAGAGACAAGAACAAGGGAGGTAACCAATGCCCAGGCAGGTGCTGAATGGACATCACCGGCCATTGTCCAGCAGAGGAGTTACAATTCAATGGCTCACTCACACAAGACACACCAGGGGTATTGCTCCACCTTGTGACTCAGCAATGCCCACCAGACATGCCTGGACTTGCGCTTTCCAAGACTATGGACTAAGAGTATGAAACAGAACACAGTGGCCCTGTCATGAATATAGGGGGAAGGGTAGCAACCTTTATGTATGCTTGGCAACTGTACTAGATTGCCTTACCTGTAAAGGGTTAAGCAGTTCAAATAACCTAGTTGGCACCTGACCAGAAGGACCAATGAGGAAAGAAGATACTTTCAAATCTGTGGGGGGTTGGGGGGCGAAGGATTTGTTTTGTTGTTCTGTGGGTTGTTCCCTCTCTGGACGGAGGGAGAAGCCAAGCAGGTACAATATCTCCTGAAAAATATACCTAGAATAATCCATCTAAAACAACAGAAACTGTGAGCAGGGCAAGCAGGGTTATCTTTGGTTTTGACTTTTGTGAATTTTCCTATGCTAAAGAGGTAGTTTTATTCCTGTTTTGTAATTGTGAATCCTCTGGGTTTAAAATCTTTTTATTACCCTGTAAAGTTACCTCCCATCCTGATTTTGCAGATGTGATTCTTTTACTTTTTTCTTTATAAATAAAGTTCTTCTTTTAAGAACCTGATTGATTTCAGTGTCCTGAAGACAAAGGGTCTGGTCTGTGCTCACATTGCTAAGGCAACTGATTAGTAATTTATTCTCAAGCCTCCCCAGGAAAGGGGGTGAAGGGGTTTGGGGGGATAGGGATTCCAAATGACCCTGCCTTGAATATTTTGTGTAAATCACTTGGTGGTGGCAGCAATATCAGTTTAAGGAATTAGTGCCTTAGAGAAGTTTTAACCAAGCTGGTAAAATATAAGCTTGGGGGGTCTTTCATGCGGGTCCCCACATCTGTACCCCAGAGTTCAGAGTGGGGTGGAACCCTAAGAGGCATCATGATTCGTCCTCTCTCTTCTCCCCCGATGTATGCTGCGAGCAACGAGAACACTGGACCTTAAGAAACTGGTCCCCAGGCTAAGAGGGAAAACCTGCATATGAAAAACTGTAACCAACCTGCAGTATCCATGGGGGTGAGAAAAACTGCTTAATCTAGATGTTTCCTAGTTCAACAAGGCTAAGAGTTTAGACTGCATGCTTATATTTTATTTATTTTGGTAACCACTCTGACTTTTTGCCTATTACTTATAGTCACTTTAAATCTACTTTTTGTAATCCATAAACTTATTTTACTGTTTATCTTGACCAGTGAATTTTCCTGAAGTGTTTGGTAAATCAGCTCAGGTTACAAAGGCTGGTGCATGTCACTTTTCATTGATGAAGTGATGAACCAATCAATAAACTTGCATTGCTCGAGAAAAGGTCTTGAGCAGTGTGAGATATATCGAGATAGAGGTATACTAACTCTGTCCTCGGGGAGCCAAAAAATCTTACCGTGTTATAGGTGAAATCGTGTTATACTGAATTTGCTTTGATCCACCGGTGTGCGCAGCCCCCCGCCCTGGAGCAAACCTTTACCACATTATATCCGAATTCGTGTTATATTGGGTCGCGTTATATCGAGGTAGAGGTGTATATTTCTGAGGTGCAAGACTGGGAGCTGGGGGGATATGGCTGGAGCCTCTCTATTGTTAGTTCATGAGTGGCCAGAGAAGCATTCATGTAACTTAGTTGGATGTGTCCCTGCCTGTGGATCTATGTGTGGGTGCAATGCCTGCCAGAGATTTGTAGCTTGTCACAGCATCAGAATGTGAGAGGGAGCCCAGACTGGTGGGACAGAGGGCTCAGTGGTATCCCAGTTCCAGGTTGCACCCCAGGGATCACATCGAAATAGAATAATGGAATGGGTGTTCCTGAGCCTCACAAGTTGTTATGGTTCCTAAAAAAGATAGGACTATAAGATTTTATCAGAGAGACAAGGTGGGTGAGGTAATTTATTATATTGGACCAACTTCTGTTGGTGAAAGAGACAAGCTTTCAAGGAGAGTTCTTCAGGTCTGGAAAACTTACTCAGGGAAAATCTACACTACAAAATTAAGTTGACATAAGTTACGTCAACGTACAGCCACTGTAGTAAGTGACTCGGTTTTACACTTCCACACTTCGTTCCTTGGGTCAGCGGTATGTGTCTTCAGGAGGAGCGACTGCACCAATTTAACTGCCAGTGTGGGACATTGTGAGATGGTATCTGAAAGGCATTCTATGTAAGCAAGGGGTGTCTACACTGACACTGCGTCGACCTAATTACATCGACTTAAGCGCTACGCCTCTCATGGAGGTGGAGTTATGAAGTCAGTGTAGCATGTGAGTTACAGTGGAGGGAGCTACATTTTAGTGTAGACACTTACAGAGTCTACTCTAACCCTGTAGTGTAGACCAGACCTCAGGGTCACAGCTAAATACAAAGTGGGATAGATTATTTAGCATAATAATTAACACATATTTCAAGAGACCTGTGATGGGGTCCCCACCTGTTAAGCTGGGTTGCCCCGTTGGCCCAGTGTGGGGTTGGTACACCTCATCTCCCAGTCATCGTGATTTCCTGTTAAGTGGGTAGTTGCGGCCAAGTGGAGTACGGTCCCCTGACAGGGGTTACACAACCAAGTAGTATGTTGCCTCTGGGTGGGCAAAGCAACCAAACAGTTGTAACCTTCTGGCTCGGTCAGTCAGTAGCAGTTGCGGAAACAACTCCCTAGACAGGCAAAGCAGCAAGCAGGCTGCAGCCCCTGGGCGGGGCAAAGCAAGCAAACAGTCTAGGGCCCTGCAGCCTCCTGAACAGGGCCAAACAGTGATCAGTCTATGGCCCCTGAGCCGGGCAAAACAAACACACATTTTATAGGTTGGTACACCCCGTCACAGGACCATTCAAGATGAAGTGGCCAGTAAACACAGGAAAATGATAAAAGACAAAAACATCACATCATTTATGGCTGTATGTCAACATAACTTAGGTTGATGTAATTTTGTAGTGTAGACTTACCCTGAGTTTCTTAGACCTCAAGAAAAGCTCTGCATAAGTTTGAGAGCTTGTCTCTCTCACCAACAGAAGTTGGTCCAATACAAGATATTACCTCATCCACCTTGTCTCTCTAATATCCTGGGACCAACCTGGCCACAACACTGCATGTAAGGTTTTATGCTCATTATAGACATTCTAAATTGATATGTTAAGTCTAAGCCTTGCGAAAAGGATCTAACTAACGGTTACTGGCAAATTCTTTAGACAGCAAAGCACAGAAAAAAAATCCGCTCTCATTACTGATATGGGACTTTATGAGTTCAAACTGTTACCTTTTGAGTTAATGAATACAGGAGCCACCTTTCAGAGGCTTATTAATTAAGTGTTAAACAGGCTATATGACTTTGCATGGTCTTATATTGATGGCATTGCAATATTTAGCAATTCTTGGTCAGATTATAAGAAACACTTGGGAATTGTGCTAATGAAACTCAGAGACACTGGCGTTACTGTAAAGGGGTCAAAATGTAAAGTAGGGGCTGCTAAAGTTCCTTATTTAGGACCCTGGGAAGAGGGGTGGTTAAATTTCTCCTGATGGCTTGAAAGCAAATGCTATTGTTAACTGGCCTATACTCCACACTGAAACAGAAGTCCAGTCTTTCATAGCTTTGGCTAGCTATTACCACCCATTTGTATGTTGTTTCAAAGACATCGTATCTGCTATCACACATGGGTGCAAAAAACCAAAGCCAAATGAAACAGCGGGGACAAGGCCGTGTCAGAAAGGGTTTTGATAAGGTAAAGAAAATCCTGTCAGAAAAGTGGGTTCTGGTCAGTCTGGCTTTTGACAAAACATTCAAACTCCGTACTAATGCATCAGACATTGGTTTAGGTGTGGTACAACTGCAGACAGTGGGAGGTAACAAAAGTAGCCCCTTGCTTTCTTAAGTGACACCCACTGAACAGAATTATTTTGGCACAGAAAAAAGCGTTATGCAATTGTATGGGCCGTCCACTCTTAAGGGAGTGCCCTGCACACGAGCACCTGAGGAGTCAGGAGTGCTGACCCTAAACCAATATTTTCACATCACATGTCATCGCATGTCTCAACTCCAAATGCCTAGCAGACCCAATCTCAATGCAAAGGGGAAAAAGCAAACAAAAGGAGTGGAACAGAGTTTGTCTGTGGTCCAAGCCAATCAACAGGCACACAGAAAAACTTTTTTTTTACTACACTAAAAAACTGACCTAAGAAATGATCAGCGAACTTATAAGGAAAATGGTAGCCAAGGAAGGGAGGAGCTTTGAAAAAGTCACACTGGCATCAGAATGGCCGAAAGTCCAGCCGTAAAACATGGCAATGGAAATACCTGTTTTTATCCATTGTATTCTGGTCTTCTTGCACCTGTATTAACAAACAGAAAGGATCATTTCCTAAGGCAATTGCCAAAGTAGTTTATTATATATCAATAACAAGCATGGTATGGAGGTGAAAGCAATATCTCATGTATCCCTATGACTGTTAGTGCTAGACAATGGATGATAAACTTAAGATGTACATTTAATGCCAGTTAATGGGAAGAAGACTATACTCTGCTTTGTTCCAGCAGTGTCAACAGAATAACTGTCATCTGAACAATCACTTCAGATGGTCATTACCTCTCTCATCCAACAGGATGGCACTACATCTGCAGGGAGGGGGAATGCTGGGCTATTCAAACACCATATTGTATTGAAGTGAGGCTAAACAGAGCACATCCAGGTTGTAATGCACTAATATACGCATGCCAGATTTTGCTCTCAGTAACACAGGAGTAAAGCCAGAAGAACTCCAAAGGCTTTGCGTGAGTAACTGCAGATTTACACCTATATAAATGAGTACAGACTTTGATTTACAATATTTTGAATCTGCTATAGAGGTAGTACCAGATATGGTACACCTCTACCTCAATATAACGCGACCCGATATAACACAAATTCGGATATAAAGCAGCACTCTGTGGGGACGGGGCTGCACACTCTGGCGGATCAAAGCAAGTTCAATATAACGCGGTTTCACCTATAACGTGGTAAGATTTTTTGGCTCCCGAGGACAGCCTTATATCGGGGTAGAGGTGTACTTCTCTCTTGTACTATATTTCTCAGATCCCTTAGTGGAAACTTGGACGTGTCCATGTTTGCTTTCCCTGAACACAGGCACCGATTACCTTCCATACCATGGTGTCGTCGAAGGAGTACCAGCACTCGTTTTCAAATGACTTTATATCAGCCACATAATGGCCACCGTGAATTTCTCCTTTATGGTGACATACTGCAAAGAGTTCATACTGTGCGTTCTAGAAGAAAATCATGATCAAATTCAGATCAGCAATCTTTTCAGTTGCACTACAAACAGACTTTTAGAGGGATGCAAATAGAGCTAATTGCAACCTTATTTTTAGCCAGGAAGCATTTCTGTCACTGCACCTATAAGCATTTCCTACATCTCTGAGCTGAACTCTTCAATGGCAAATAAATTACAGAAAGCATGGAAATAAAATTTTGATTTCTTTACAAAAAGAGACAGATTTGATTATATTGGTAACACCGTAGTAACAATGTAAAGACTGATGTCTGGTTGTGCGCAAATATGACTGCATAAATGTTAACAATGTAAACAACTATTTTATATGTATTATAAACAAATGTATTAAAACTGTGCCATATATTAAATGTCTTTTGTAAAAAATAAACCAATGGTCTGTTTGGATGATACTGCTTCTTTCTAACAGGAAAAGTGGCAACTTCTGAGCTCAGACGACAACACACTCTCTGGATTCATTTAACAGTGTTCTTCTTGCCTGTGCATTTAGCCAATCTGGAACAATGTGACAATCTGGAATCCCTGCAACAAACCACGTTGCCAACTCTGTCTGCATTTCTACTCAAGGGACACCATCATAGAACCTAACCACATCAGCCACACCATCAGTTCACCTGCACATCTACCAATGTGATATCATGTGCCAGCAATCTCTCTCTGCCATGTACATTGGCCAAACCGGACAGTCTCTATGCAAAAGAATAAATGGACACAAATCAGACATCAAGAATTCTAACATTCAAAAACCAGTAGGAGAGCACTTCAGTCTCTCTGGACAGTCAGTAATAAACTTGAAAGTGGCCATAGTTCAGCAAAAAACTGAAAAAACAGACTTCAATGAGAAACTGCAGAGCTGGAATTAATTTGCAAACTTCAGACTATCAGACTGGGTCTGAATAGAGACTGGGAGTGGTTGGCTCACTACAAAAGGTAATTTTCCCTCTTTTGGTATATTCACACCTTCTCATCAATTGTTGGGAGTGGGCCACATCCACCTGACTGAATTGGACTCATTAGCACTGGTCCTCCACTTGGTAAGGTACCTCCCATCTTTTCATGTGTTAGTATATTTATACCTGCCTACTGTAATTTCCACTCCTTGCATCTGACGAAGTGGGTTATAGCCCACGAAATCTTATGCCCAAATAAATGTGTTAGTATCTAAGGTGCCACAGGACTCTGTTGTTTTTGCTGATACAGACTAACATGACCATCCCTCTGAAATGTGACAACTGTTGTTTATAGGTTGGTTTAACTACAGACTATCCTGGATACAATGAAGTTTTTGGATCAGGATTACATTCTCCAATTGAACCCTACATTATTGTATCTGAGAGACTGACAATGAAAAATTTACTTACCTTATAGTAACTGATGCTCTTCAAGCTGTGTTGTCTATATGCATTCCACTCTTAGTACTGCATGCCCCTCATGCCAGAGATCAGAACTTTTCCCCCCTATTCCTCCTCACTGCACTAAACTGACCTTGCACGCTCCCATTCCTGCTCTCTGAGGACATGAAGAGGTGGGGCATATAGGGAGGATCTGACATCAATGCATAATTTCACCCACTCTACATGCAGAAGTAATCACTACTCAAAACACTGTTTTCATGGAGAGAAGACTTAATGGGTGGGTAGCTAAAAACTCAAACGGTATTTTCACTAAACTTGACAACACAATATTCAGATCGCATGGAGCAGGTGGAAAGCACTTAAAGTAGATGCATAAGGAATCTTTTTTAAATAGGAGGAGAAAATATATTAAATCAATCAAGCTTAGGATGAGAGACAGAGATTGAAGCTAAAAATACTTTAATGGACCTAACTGATAACCCAGAGGATTTTAAGGATAAAATGTAATTAAAATGAAAGGAATGTCAGCCTGGAAAGGGGACATAGCATGATCCTGGGACCAAGAATCAAATCTTTTCCAGTTAGAGCTGTAAGTGGAAAGGTTTTTATCATTTGAGAATTGGATCTCAGTTTCATTCAAGCAGCCATCATCCAGGCTGTCAGATGTAGGAAGGACAAGTCCAGATGAAGACTCTTCCTGCTGTTCTGCAATATCAAGTTGGGAATGAGAGGAAGCGTGATGGCTGGTCGTATCAACAACCTGACCAGTTCTGGAAAGCAGTATTCTCTGTGCCATACTGATGCAATGAGAATCATAGAAGCTGAGTTCTGTCTGAGCTTCATTAAAGTTCTTGGAATCAGTGGAATTGATAGATAAGCATAATGAAGGCCTGTAGATCATGAACGCATCAGTTATAGAGCCTGGACTGACCTCTACCTTTTGTAGGCCTTGCTGGAGCCCTAGTGTGAACACTAACAGCAGGGGTGGCTCCAGGCACCAGCACGCCAAGCACGTGCCTGGGGCGGCAAGCCACCGGGGGTGCTCTGCCAGTCGCCGCAAGGGCGGCAGGCAGGCTGCCTTCGGCGGCATGCCTGCGGAGGGTGGCTTCGGCAGACCTCCCGCAGGTGTGCCGCCAAATCCGCGGGACCAGAGACCTCCCGCAGGCAAGCCACTGAAGGCAGCCTGCCTGCCGTGCTTGGGGCGGCAAAATACCTAGAGCCGCCCCTGACTAACAGTGTGAACCAAATGCTATGAACCAGAGTAGGCCTGGCTTTGGCAAAATAAGAACACACCAGGTATTAGCTACCACCAGGTAAGTACATTCCTGACCAGAGAGGATGGTACAAAAAACACACAGATCTCTCAAGTAATGAGGTAAACACATACTTAAGAGATGGTATGGGAAGACACCAACTGCAGGATAATGGATGAGGATGTTTTGTTCGAACTAGCAGGTATAAGGAGAAGGGTGGTAATTAACAAGGTCTGGAGTGTGATACCTAACTTGTTTGTATCAATGTATAAAAGGAGAAGTTATAGGAGTCGTACCCGACAAAGGGAGAGCATGCTGAGTGGGTACCTGGTCATGGGCATCCATGTGTTAGTGTACCCGTAGCTCCTATGGGGCACTAGTACTGTGCTTTGTCAACAATAAACCTGGCCAAGCACCTTTGCCACCGAACCTAGCCTGTGGTCTTTCTTATGAATAACGTCGAGGTCTGCTGAATCACTAAGCTGTGTTCTCTGCTAGTGCAGCTGACATCAAAGCTCCCAGACAAGCAGCACTGGCAGCAGTAACAACATAGCAGCCTTAACAACTCTCCTCGGCACCTATGGCATCCTTGAGCAATACTGCTGACACTTTTCACTGAGCTGTGGGTCAAGCAAATTCACACGATGGTGGCCCCATTTCTGTAATATGGCAAGAGAAACAACTCTCTTCAGCGATCATTTGTGATTTAAGGCAAACCGCTTGCTTAGCAGATCTGCATAAATATTCAGCAAAACTCAGTAGATTAACCTCGTTCAGGAAGATGTGATAGGGTATACACCACTCTCAAAGAACTGAGCTTCTTCACATAAAGGTGTTGATCTAGTCCTCCCCATCCCTTCCCCACCCACGTCTGTTTACATAAAACTTTGAAGACACAAGGTGAGTGAGATACTGTATTTTATTGGACCAACTTCTCTTGGTAAGACAGACAAGCTTTTGAGCTTACAGGTCAGGGAAAGGTACTCAGATCATCACAGCTAAACACAAGGTAGAACAGATAGTTTAGCATAAGGAATTACAAACACCACAAACAAGAATTTAAATGTCATAGGCTTGGGAGAGGAAACTGTTCTTCCTACTACAGCAGAATGGAATGCCAAATGATGCGGAGCGAACCCATAAAGTCCTTTTCCCTTTACATGCAGCAGGTAATTAAGAATAAACTATGCAAACCTGTAAATAAGAGGTACCTTTCTGCTGGGACCACACAAAGAATCTTCTCTCTTTCTTGAGGGCAGAACATCTGGTGGATGGCATCCTGCTATTTAAGAGAACATTCAAGGGAACAGCCTGAGAGAGTTAAACACTGAGCATCCAAGAAGTCAGATGTAGGCTGACAGACAGTGTTGGAATGCAGCATCTGGCTGTGGTTCTATGAAACTATGCTTGAGACCAGAGGGAGAGCCATGGGATCTTGAACTGAGAGAGTCAAAAAGTCCAAGAACAAATGCTGTTGGGGACAGGCTGGTGCTATGAAAGTTGGAATGATGTGATCCTGTCTGTGTTTACACAAAACTCTAGATACCATAGGGCTGGGCAAAAGGAGTATAGAGGTTTCCCTTTCCAGGACAGTAGGAGGGTGTCTGGCAAAGACTCCAGTCCGTAACCTGCTCTTGAGCTGTTCAGATGACCCTGTTCTGTCCGGTAGCAAGGTGGTCTATTTCTGGCATTCCCCAAGTCTGAAAAAATGGACTTTGCTGTATCTGCTTTGAGGGACCATTTGTGATCCCTGCTGAACATCTGCTAAGATGATCCACCAGACAGTTTTGGACCTTTGGGAAGTGAGATGCTTTGAATGTAATTTTGTTCTTGATGCAGAAACTCAGAAGGTCTCTTGGCAAATAAGATCTGATAGGGCGCCTCCCTGCCTGTTCAAATAGAACATAGCAGCAGTGTTGTCTGCGAACACCAGTACAGCACATCCTCTGATGTGGGGCAAGAATATTCAACATGCCAGGAGGATTGCTCAAAACTCCCAGACACTGATGTGGAAAGAGAGATCTTGCTCCAAACATAGCCCCTGAATCTGTAGGTCCCATAAGTGATAGTCCCATCCAAAGGAGGAGGCATCTGTGACCAGGGTCATGGAAGGCAGAGTTAAGGAAAAGGGAACTCCTTTGAATATATTGGCAGGGTCCATCCACCAATCCAGGGACAAGACACTTGCAGGTATGTGAGTGCAGTGGATGACGAAAGGGAGAGTAGGCTGACTTCAACCACTTCTGTGTGACTCTGAGGTAAAGTGTGGCATGCTGAGTCACATACATACAAGCTACCATGTGACCCAGAAGTCTCAGGTAATTCCTCACTGTCATATGAAGGTACACTTGAAGTCCTGGGGCCAGTTTTGTTCAACATCTTTATTAATGATCTGGATGATGGGATGGATTGCACCCTCAGCAAGTTCACAGATGACACTAAGATGTGGGGAGAAGTAGATATGCTGGAGGGTAGGGATAGGGTCCAGAGTGACCTAGACAAATTGGAGGATTGGGCCAAAGGAAATCTGATGAGGTTCAACAAGGACAAGTGCAGAGTCCTGCACTTAGGACGAAAGACAAAGCCCTGGCTGGGATGATTTAGTTGGTGTTTGTCCTGCTTTCAACAGGGGATTGGACTAGATGACCTCCTGAGGTCTCTTCCAACCCTAATATTCTATGATTCTAATATTTAAGTGGTGCTCTGTAATTGTAAAAGTATTTGCTCTGAAACTGTTAACTCCCCCAGTCAGGTAACAAACATCGCCCAAGTGTGAAATACTAATTTGCCACAGTAAATGTTATGTTCAACAAAAGAAGGCCCATAGACACCAGACAAGCCATTGTGGAACATCAGAGGAAAAAAATACTTTGTTGATTGCTTGCCCCACACCCATAGAGAGATGTGTAGGCGGAATTGGCCCTTCAGCTTGGACTCTTGGGGAAGGGAATAAAAATCCCTGCCAAAAAGAAACTAGATCTCTATGTTGCTTGGACTCTGAGGGGAAAATCTTGCTAAGCAGAAACAAGGGATCCCAGCGCTTGGCCTGTGTTAGCTCTGAAGGACATAATTATCAGAGGGGTAGCCGTGTTAGTCTGTATCCACTCCTCATTGTTTTTCTAAAGGACACAGAGAGCTTGCTTATTATAGAAACTTCTACCACCTTCTGGAAACCTAAGACTGTAACTCATTTGTGTGTGTGTTTACCTGCTTTTACCTTGTAAATAAATTTCCTATTTCCTTTTCCTAGTTAACAAATCTTTAGTTAATTTATTATAGGAATGGCTACAAGCGTTGTCGTTGGTGTAGGATCTAAGGTGCAATTGACATGGGGTAAGTGACTGGTCCTTTGGGACTGGGAGTAACCCAAATATTATTGTGATTCTTGGTGTACAGGACAATCTATCACAAAGGCAAGCTTGCCTAGGTGGCAAGGACTGTCTGTGACTTCATGGTTAGGCTGTTATAGTGCCTGATTTCACACTTGGTTGATGAAATCTAATTACAGTAGATGCTCATTAGTAACACATCAGTGGTCCTTGCTTCTAGCTGTTGCTGTTATGGGGGGCGGGGTTTGACAATTAACAGCAGGGAAAATGTTCCCAGGGAAATGTTGCTCATAAGCAGTGGTTGCTCTTACAAGGTGTTGCTGCAAACAAGCATCAACTGTATAGAACTCACAACCTATTTGGGGTTTGTGCCCTGCATCTTAACAGTCTGCCCTGAGGTTGTTGCTCATGCTCATGAGTCACTGCAGTCAGCTTGACAACCTCTTCTGGGGAAGATGATAAATTTTTCAGCCATGGTGCTAGAGTATCCACCTGTTCTGATATCTGTTGAACCTCTGTACCAGAAGGACCAGATACCGGAAGTATAAGATTCCCCCACTTGCTAGGTACTCGGATTGGTACTGGGTAGAGTATGATGCCTTGAAGGAGACTTAGCAGTATGGGGTTTAGGAAATGAAGATCTAGAGCCTGGAGGAACCACCCTCCCTTCCCAAGAATTCCAAAAAGGCCATTGTTGGACCTGATATTGAACCAGGGCAAAAGCTCAACACATCCTATCCCTGGACCTGCTCCTGTAAGAATACTGGTACCAAGAACTCAACCTTCACAAGGAAGAACAAGGAGAAGCTTGAGATCTTCTGAAATGGGACCTTGATGTGAAACATCTCACCTCCAACACTGAGGAGGAGTAAGAATGGTCCAAAGGACAAGGTGGTGCAGTACCAGGACCTGGACAGATGAAAAGGAGACGGTACCGGGGTAAGCATCAGTGGTTTTGAACCTTAAGATAATGTACATCTGCCCTGCTGCACAGTTGAGCTTTTGGCTATTATCACTACTGACAAGTTCACAGTCCCTGATGGCCCTAAGTATGTCAATGTCAAGAATGATATAGGTGCTGGGGCTTGATTTGTGGGAATAGTTGGTCCTGGACTCTCATCTTGCAGCAAAGGTGAGGCGGGCACCAGGAGGCAAAGGAGGTCCTTGGCCACTGCGTACTCCTCAGGCATTGTTGAGACCAAAAAGAGTGGGATGCACCGAAGCCAAAGTCAATGCCTTAGAAGGTCCTGGCAATGGAACTAGTCTTGACTGTACCAAATGTGGTGCCAGAGTCAACTAACTCTACATTGCTAGTCAACGTATGCAGTACCAGGGAGCGACTAGCTAGGGATGGCTTAGCTCTCACCTCAGTGCCCGTCTTTTTCCTAGCCCTTGAGGATGAAGAGGGCTTCTTCTGGCTAGAAGAATGTAAGGTGTCTGTTCTACGCTGCCATTTGTGTGGTACCGGATAAGGAGAATGGCAGCTTCTCTTCAGCTCCCTCTGGCAAGGGGATCCTCTTGAGTCTGGTGCTGCATTCTGGGATGGAGTAGAGTCTGAACCCCCATATAACAAGCAGTTGGATTATGAGGGAGGATGCAAAGCAGATTTCATAAGGATGTGCCAAAGTCCTACCTCCCTAAACTGCTTAGCCCTGATCTTAAACCACCTGCAGACAGGGCACCTATGGCTCATGTGTCCTTCTCCAAACATTTTCAGCAATGAGAGTGAGGATCACTGACTGGCATAAATATGTTACAGCCAGAACAGCGCTTAAACCACAGGCACTTAGGCATGCTCCGGTACTGAGCTTAAAAGCTTGAACAACAAATGAAAATGAGCAAAACATTTTTGAAAAACAAGTACCACTAACAATAACTACACTAAAAAACTCAACCAACTATATACAACAATAATTTTACAAAAAACTTTCTCTGAAAAGAGAAAAGAGAAAGAGTGTGACAAGCACGCACACAATCTGACTACTGACCACAGGTAGCGAGAAGGAACTGAGGGGTATCGGAACGACTATCCTTTATACCTTTGGACAGCAGGATGAGAGACGGTGGAGGGCACATGCTAGGGGAAAAAAATCTCCAGATTTGGAGCACTGGCACACACAATCCTGAAGTGGAAGGGAATGGACATGTGCAAGCACTCGAAGAAGAACTTGACATTTTCTTTAATGTAGCTGTAATCCTTATTGGGTTAGCCATGAAGTTTGATCTGGGTCCAGTAACCTTTCATTTATGGGCATGGGTATTCTGTCAGGCGCAGAAGAAAGTAAAACAACTAAAAGCTTATGAAATTTATCAGAAATCAGCTCCACTGGTATTTCCACAGCTGCAGCAATCCTCTTTTAAGAGCTCAGAAAGATCTGTAATCATCTAGAGGTGAGGAAGATGGTGCTGTTGCCTCTTGATGAAGAGAAAATGACAAAATATTTGCAGGAGGTTGCTCTGACTGAATCGGAAGAGCTCTGTGTTGCTTGAAAGCTTGTCTCTCTCACCAACAGAAGTTGGTCAAATAAAAGATATTACCTCACCCATCTTGTCTCGCTAACATCCTGGGACCGACAACTACAACTACACTGCATAATGACTGACCCCCTAATTCTTCCTTGGAGGAAACCTGCTGATGTAGCATAGGAGATGTAGGAGGTTGCTCATCCAGGATGCCCAATTTCTGGTTGCTTGGGTGAGAAACCTTTGCCTTGAATGAGACAAAGATGGGGCCCTCTACCCCTGAGGAGGAGCCCAATGGTACTAGTAAGGCCACATCTGCTGTCCATAAAGGAACTGCTTGGCAGCCCAAGAAGGAGGAAACCAAGAAGCATGGGAAGGTTCATAATCTTATGAGTAGACTTCAGAGGTCTAGTTTTAGGATGAGCCTCTGGTGATTGATAGGCAGGTGTGTAAGGAGGAGATCCCTACAAACTTGGCTCAGAAGCTGATGAAGATAATTCATATTCTTCCAAACAAAGATAAGTAGACCTTTGAGGGGTTTTCATTAAGTGAGTACTAGATCAGGCAGTCAAATGTTTAATAAACAGTACCGGTGATTCACCCAGACATGGTATTGACAATGGATTGTCAGCATGAGCCAGTAAAGGTGATTCTCTTTGCCCAGATACTAATTAACCTGATTTGTGCATGGTAAAGAGATCTTTAGTAATTGGCACCAATGCTGAATATGTGGACTCTATTGGTACTGATGTATGTGGTACCAATGAGAAAGGAATCACGGAGAAAGAATCCTTGACCTTAGACGATTCCTGTGCACACAATACCAAATCCTTGTGTACCAACGAAGCACTTGTAGTAGAGGGTAATGTACTCTTCAGAGGTGATACTGAAACTTCACACTGATCTGAAGGCTCTCTCTTTAACAGTACCGAGCTTTTACAGATATACTTCAGGGCTTCAGAGGGCACTTTTGTATGCCTTGAAATTCCTTCCAAAGCCACAGACTGAGGTGATCTCACCTTCTTTTCCTTTGAAGACCTGGGGAATGAAATCAGCATCCTTTTTCAGTGTAAGATCCTTTAACTGCAGCAGGAGCACTACTTGGAGAAGGAACACTAGCAATAGACAGATCTGACTGACCAGGATCTGAGTCAAGTCTTGTGGATCTAACCAGGAGATAAATCCTGAGTTTAATCTCCTCGTTCTTCTGAGACCCTTTGTGGAAAGAACAACAGTAACACATTTACTAGGAATATGCCCCTCACCTAGACAGTAAAAACACTTTGTTTGAGTGTCGTTGTCCAGCACAGCAACATGACATGAAGGGCATGTTTTGAAACTGGGAGATTTAGGAGACAACATAGCTGCCTATCACCCACTACTTAACTAAATGTTAAAACTATCTTAAAATACTAATTCTAAAATACTAAGAAAAATCAATCTAAAACTAATTAACTAAATGCTACCTGAGTTTAAAACAGAAATAAGGCACCACTAAAGTCTTCCTTCTCCAGCCTAAGGCTGCAGTTGAAGGAAATGAGTGGCGGTTTGTCTCCTCCACACCTTTATGCCTGGAGGTGGGTGGGAGAGAGTGAGGACATTCAATGAGCATGTGGGGACTAACAGCAGATTGCTAACTAGGAAAAAGCACCAATCTCTGGCACTAGGGGGCACACAATACCAAGAATGGAAGATGTACAACGTCACTCAATGAAGAACCATCCCATAGAGGTTTGCTTGCAGGTTCAAGTTTATGAACTCATCTCTGCAAGGGGACACACTCCAACTCCCGAGCCCAGTGTCCCGCAAAGACTGAGGCAGTAGGAGTCACCAGGACCAAGAGGTAGTGGAAGGAAGCCATCAAACCCCAACCTGAAGTTGGAAATGGTACCTAGGGATCCCAGGGCTCAGAGAGTGGGCAGATATCAGGCTAGGGACACTCCATCATAGTTCAGAGATTTCCCTGAATTGCAAATTTTTGTTCTTCAGAGTCAAGACCTCACATCTCAAGACAAGGCGCCATCCAACACAGGTTCAAGGTTCACTACAATAGGTTTGCACAAGGGTAGGCCTGAACTCTTTGAGTCCTAGTTAGGGAAGTTGTTAGTATATTTTCCTGCCCATTCTTTTTGTCATTACCTGTACTAGGCAAATAGAGAATAAAATTCCCCTGAGAGCTCAGTGGAAAGTCCATGTACTTACAGGCTGCTCTTCCGAATTCAGAGTCAGTGAAAAAGGCACAGACACCTCATAATGGAGCTTCCTAAACTGATTACCATCAAACTGATATCTCTTCAAATTGAGAACAAGAATCTGGGGTAGAGTTTCAAAGTAGTAGCGCTGAAAGAGGTAGCAAAGCAGCACATTACATACTATATTATCATCTCCATTCTAAAAATTTCTTTTTGTAGACAGATCATTGCAATAAAATATAGATTTATTAAAAAAAATCAATTTCCCTCTTTTTACATACATCTTTCAAGTCTGAGCAGCGCCGCTCAGCGCTGCGTACAACAGAACATTCTAAACAATCCTTGCTTACCGATGTGGCTTTTTGTTTGCTTCTACATGTTTCACAGTAGAACTTCTCATCACCAGTAAATTCATTTACTTTCTGTACAGCATCCAAAGCATTATGCTACAAAGACACAGAAATTACAATTTGATATATACATTATTATGACTGAAAGAGAAAAGTAAATTTAACGGCATGGATCATAACTCACAGGGCACTGAAGGGACAGCATTATAGTAACCAGTATTTGAACTGCTTTTTTTCCTCTATGAAGAAGTACATCAACTTTGCTAACAAATGAGTTTTTTCCCCAGACAATTTTTTACTACATAGAGTGAACCTAGTCAGGAAACAGCATATTCAGGAAAACACTTAAGCAGGTGCTTAATGTTAACCACATTCTCAGTGCTCCTTGACTTTAATGGGACTTTAGCATATTATAGATATATTTATTTTACACTCAAACATATGCGTAAGTTCTTATGTGAACAGGGATTCACCTTAATTTTTTACCTTAATTTTGGTTTTGTTTTGAATTGGGGCTGTAGAGCAGCCGAACAGCAGCTCTGAGCTGCAACAGGGCTCTGGCTGTCCCTGAGAACTGGCACCCAAACACCCTCCAAAAAACTCTCTCCTACGCCACACAGACCTCTGGCAGAGAATTTACCGTGGCTTTATTTTTCTTTTCAAATGTACATTTTAATTATGACTACAACTTCCTTTGAAAGTTTTTTTATCTCATCAAAGCAACAGAGAAGAATTCAATAACCTCCGTTTAAGCAACTGCAGTTTTTTAGTTAGTTACGGGGCACCGGGCATTGCCCCAATTCTGCAAAGACTTAGAGCTTCCCTACACTTTCAGCACTAAACCGCTGTAGAGTTTAGTGACGATGCTACCTACGTTGATCAGAGAGCTTCTCCCATCAGCCTAGGTACTCCACCATCCCAAGAGGTAATAGCTATGTCAGTTGGGGAAGCCATCCTGTCAACATAGCACGTCTACTCCTGGGGTAAGTCAGCAGAACGTCAATCAAAGGTGTTGATTTTCCACCCTCCTGAGCAATGTACTTATACCTACCAAAGTTTGTAGGGTAGACCAAGCTTTACACACATGCTTAACTTTCAGAATGTGTTACACTCAATATGACTATTCTCATGCTTAAAGTTATGCACGTGCCCAAGTCATTGCAGGATCAGAGCCCATACCATGCGCCTTTTACACCAGTATATAAGGTGAGAATATGTGTTTCAAGTATGAGTGAAGTTTTACAGTGAAAGAAAACTGCCCCATCACTCAAAGATGTACCATTACTTAGTTCACACAGGGCACAGGATTCATCTGGCAGCATAATCCTCCCTGGTGTACTGGTAACAAGCTATTCCTTACTACTTTCAACAGTAATTGAAAACTGTTAGCAGCCCTCACTGTATATTTAGAAATGTACCAGTATGTAAAACAAAAAGGAAACTGTCACAAGAATGAAAAGCTCATCATTTCACAAAAATGATATGTTCATTAACCCCAAACAATAGGACAAATCTGACCCAGATCCCTTTATAGCTCTGGAAGGTTTGAATGATCACACAACATCCAGACAAATGAGTTTTGGGTATTTTCTCCGACAAACCTCCCCGTTTTTTTGCCCATGAACAGAAATGTAATGGTTTCCTATTTAAGGTTTAACTGGAACCAACTGATCTGCTGTTGTAGGTCACCCAATCAATCCCAGGATATTTTCCTTACCACAGAATAAACTTCGCAATTAGAAGTGTACTGGTCAAGAGAGAGAGCAAGACTCAGGACAGGATTCTGCTGGATTCTAGCTTGCTGTCTGCATCCATGGCAAGTGATGGAATGGACCATTTTCACCTGGTATAGCTAGGGAAAGAGTGATTAGTTAGAAGTGTTTCCAACAATCCATAGAGATTTAATACTACAGGTAGCACACAGACACGTCTTTTATTGGGCGAGGAGTGATTGCTCAATCTCCATCTTCTCATTCACTTCCCCAGTAGTGTTTAAAGTTGCTTCAGTCTTTTATCGCCTGGAAGAGCAGACACAGCCCTAAACTGCTAAAAATAATCAATGCCACAAATCTAAGAGTGAGGAGTGTGATGCTGGCAAACTGGGTGCCAGCTCTTGCCAAGGCTTTTGACCTCAGCTGGGCACTGACAAAGTAATTGCTGGAAACCAGGCTGCTTCTCTTGCCTGTTAGCACAGTTACAATGGGTATTGAACTTATAACAATGTGTTTAGACTTTATGAAATGTTTGTAAGTTGTTGCATGCGTTAATCTCACATATGACATGCTATAAGGTATTTTAAGTTTTTGCTTTATATCAGTAAAAAATGTTTGCTCTGGACCTGTGAACCCATCAGGAGGGATTATCTGTCTCCTGTCCATCAAGAAGGCTATCAAAACTAAGGGCAGGTCTACACTTAACACATTGCATCGGTGCAGCTGCACCACCCTAGCGCTTTAATGAAGATGCTCTACACTGACGAGAGAGCGCTCTCCTGTCGGTGTAGTTAATCCACCTCCCCAAGCTCTCCCACCAACATAGCACTGTCTACAGTGGGTTAGATTGTTCGCTCAGGGGTGTGGATTGTTCGCTCAGGGGCGTGGATTTTTCACCCCCCCCCAAGTAACACAGTTATACTGATTTAGGTCTATAGTGTAGACCAGATCTAAATGGGCCATAATGGGAGATCATAATACAAAACTTTGTTAACTGCTTCTGCACACCCATGAAGAGGCTACATGCAAAGGGGCTCATCCCATCAGCTTGAATTCTGGAAGAGGGAAATAAAGATAGCTGACAAGAACATTTTTCATCTCTTTGCTGTTCAGACTCTCACACAGATACGAAAGAGAAGCACAGATCCCCAGAGTCAGCCTGGGTTAGCTCTAAAAGACATTCAGAGCTGTAAAAGCAGCAAAGAGTCCTGTGGCACCTTATAGACTAAGAGTCTAGACATATAGGAGCATGAGCTTTCGTGGGTGAATACCCACTTCGTCAGATGCATGCATCTGACGAAGTGGGTATTCACCCACGAAAGCTCATGCTCCTATATGTCTCTTAGTCTATAAGGTGCCACAGGACTCTTTGCTACTTTTACAGTTCCAGACTAACACGGCTACCCCTCTGATTCAGACCTGACAGATTACTACAGCTCTGTCACCTTTTGAAACCATAGACTATAACTCATTTTTTGTCTATACGTTGCCTGCTTTAACTTGTAAATAACTCTCATTTCTATTGTTAGTTAATAAATCTTTAGTTAGTTTAATATAAGACTGGCTACAAGGGTTGTCTTTGCTTTGAGATCCTGCACCCCAAGCCCCTCATCCCCAGCCCCATCCCAGAGCCTGCACCCGCAGCCCAGAGCCCTGACCCCGCTCCTGCACCCCAACTCCCTGCCTGTGATGGGGTGCTAAGCAGAAAACTGATTAGCCAACCCTCTGTCACTCCAACTCCAATTAAGGAAGGTGAATTGGAGCTGGGTACATCACCTGGCCCTGACTGGGGAAGCTGGAACAGCTGCTGCCTCATCAAGCTGGGGCTGGATAAGAGCCCCAGGGGAAGGAAGCCAGGGAGGAGCTGGAAAGCGGGAAGCTGCAGTAGAGGAAAGGCAGTGAGGGAAGCAGAGAGCGCGAGAGCTTGCCCCCTTTCTCCTGCTGGTGGACTGTAAGAAGGGGGACTACATGTATGGTGGAAAGGTGGTGGGAACACAGCCTGTAAATAAAAGCCCCAGGTGAGCACTGCACCAAAAGGTTTCTGTGTGACTTTCTCAGCCCAGCAGGGGCAGGAGCCAGGAGGGCCCTGCAGGGATCTTGTTACACTGCCCCAGGAGATCATACTTGATCCTGAGTGGTAAAATCTAATGATGGAACATACATCTGGTTGGGGTCTCTACCCTGCTTCTTGACAATCTGCTCTGAGGCTGGCACTCCTGGTCACAAACCACTCCAGAGATTGTGACAAGGACTGTCTTGCACTGGAAGCTTGACATGCATAAGTGAGACTCATGTGCAGATGACTTCTTAAAAAAAATACATTGCCTTTAAAAAAAAAATAGGCAGCACAGGTCAGTGACTCCTGTTGGTAAGGCTGCTCAACGCTTCTGTAGAAAACCCTGTTTTCAGTTGCTTATAACTTTGCCAAACTGTAACCATTTGGACTGAAATTCTCCATGTTGGTGTCTGCCTTAGGCTGAATTCTTGTGGAAAGTTTCAGGAAAAATGGTTCTGTCATTTCTGAGAACAAGATTCGTTTAAAAAAATAAGCTGTTTAATCCATGTGAGTAATTGGTAGAGAAGCTCTAGTCCTTCCATTCTTTGGAGGATGGACTTGGATATTTGGCAGGGATATCTTCATGGTATGGTCAAGCAGAGGGGAGGGGGACAGGGAGGTATATGGACATGGATGATGGGAGATTAGGAACAGAGGGGGAGTGGGACAGGAACCAGGAAGTGGAATATAGGAGGAGAGGGCACAGAAACAGTCTTGGGGGAGAGGGGACAAGGGCCAAAGGATCTATAACCAGTAAAGCACATTCTCCTACAGAACTTGGAATTGAATCAAGAAGTCCCGAGCCTCTACACTTGTCTGCTGTCAGCAAATAGCTGGCAAAGTGTGTCTCTCCTCCCCTTCTAGTGCCTGATCTATATACTCAACTGACACAGCTACCAGTTACTCCACTCGCTCAAGTGGTAGAGCTCTGTGCAGTGGATCTAAAGGTACAAACCCTGCTGATGCACCAGGTTGGGGGGGTCAGCATGGGTCCATATGATAGGATTTACTTTTTTGGTTTGTTTTTTAAAAATCTGAGGAAATCCCATTAAAAAACTACATTAAAATAAGGATAAGGTTGCCATGACAATCACTTAAAGGTTAAGAAATGTCAGAGGTTAAGGTTGCACCCCCTTGCACATATATGCATTATGATACAGTATTTAATTACATGATCACATGCTATGTTTTTCTAATGACCCCCGCCTCATGCAGTGACTAGGAAATTATTCAATATTTATTTTTATCATCCTCATTCAATGTGTTCAATTATTCTCCACAAACCTTGCAAACCCTGCACGGAATCCAGAATTATTAATTTCCTCCTGGGTGTTCCTACGTTGCTCTCACTACAGTATCTGAGTGCTTCACAAATGCTAATAAATTTGTCTTCCCAACACCCTGGGAGATTAGGTGGTGCTAGCACCCCAGCTGTAAATTGGTAAACTGAGGCAAGAGATTAAAGCCAAAATTGTCATAATTGTCCACTGATTTTTATAGCACCTTATATGTTCAAATTATGGCTCCAGTCCACTTCAGTCGCACCTAAGCATGCTCAGCACTTCTGCAAATCTAGCCCCAAGTGTCTCATGTTGGGCATCCAGAAAAGGAGGAACACACAACTAGTGGCCAGCTGTGAACATTTTGGTTGAAGTGACTTGCCCAGCAACACACAGGAACTCTGCAGCACAGGCAGGGATAGAAGCCAGTTCTCCAGGGTGGTGTTTGTTCAACTGCCTTTATCATAAGACCCACCCGTTCTCTTTCTGCAGCCCCCTGCCTCATTACACACCTTCCAACTTCTGCAACAAATGCAGCAGGGGTCCTATAGATAACAGCCTCCTTCACTACACAAGCCTGATTCATCCTCAGAGCACCATCCACCTGTGCACTGAATTGTCCAGTGTGGCCAGTCCCAGTAGCTGTCCCAACGGGGAGGGACTCCTCCGGCAGCAAAGTTCAGACTCCTCTGTCCTCTGCTCACTCTCCACTATTGGAACCTCAGCTCCAGTTGCTGCTGCACCCGCTTGTCCAGCAGTGCCACCTCCAGAAGATGGACTGTCTCCAAAGGACAACATACCCACTCACCAGCTGCATTATTTCAACTGTGGCCAAGCAACTATTTAAAGCAAAAGATACCTCTTCAAAAGCCTGGAACTTTCTCAATAACTATTGACGGAAAATGACAGGTGCAGAAATATTTAATGCCAAGGACCTTTAAATTAAGAAGTTTTATATAATTCAACTCACTGAGCACCTGTTGAGACCTCTATCAATAGCCAGGCCCCTGTGCATTGAATAAAACAGGGATCGCTGGAAAAAACAGTGCACGATCATGTCATTGAAGACTGTATAATAAATAATGAATATGCACAAGGGGGCTGAAATAAGACAGCATGCACAATCTTACGTCTGGCACTTCCTGGATTTTGCAATGTAAAGTTCTTTAAATGGAGGGTTTTCTTGGAAGTAATGATATAAAAGAGTCTCAAAGTTACCGGCTGAATATCTTCTGTCTCCTCAATGATTTTATTCATCAGAATCCGGAAATATGTCACGACATCCTGCTGCTGGTGCACTGTACCAACACAAACCAGAATGATCAACATCTATCTGTGCTAGCTGGTTACTTAATCCTAACAGAGGCAGTGTTTGGTGGCTCAGTTTCCATTTCTTCTGTTTCCCTTTCAGCAGAGACTCTGCTGTAAGATGGCAGATCAGATACAGCAGGGATGTTTCCGGAACTCACAAGTACAGGGAAAACCTGTCTTGCAACTGCTACAAAGATACCATTTGAGGTTGTTTTCTTTTAAAACAAACAACTATAAAACCAAAACAAAACAGTGAGGCTTTGAAATACTGCTTAAAACAGTGGTCACCAACCCATAGATTGCAATTGACTGATCGATCCTGGAGCCTCTGACAGTCAATTGTGATCTCTGGCTGATAACAGTCCAGCGGCACAGTGGGGCTAAGGCAGGCTCCCTACCTGCCTTGGCCCTGCACTGCTCCCGGAAGCGGCCAGCACGCCCCTGCGGTAGGTAGGGGGTCTCTGCACACTGCTCCTGCTTGCGAGCACAGCCCCCACAGCTCCATTGACTGGAAACAGGGAACTGCATCCAATGGGAGCTGCGGGGGGCGGTGCCTGCAGAGAGGGGCAGCGCGCAGAGTCACATGCTGCCCCCCAGGGCCACAGGGGCATATTGACCACTTTTGGGAGTGGCATGGAGCTGGGGCAACTGCCTTAGCCCTGCTGCACTGCTGGCTGGGAGCTGCCTGAGGTAAGCGCCGCCCAGAAAGTGCCCGCACCACAACCCACAGCCCTGACCTCCATTCTAAAGCCAGCAGCCCATAGCACCCTCCCACACCTCAACCCCCTCCCCAGCCCTGAGCCCCCTCCTGCATCCAAACTCCCTCACAGAGCCCGCATCCCATATCCCCTTCTGCACCTCAACCCTCTGCCCCAGCCCTGAACTCCTGCTCTGCACCCAAACTCCCTCCCAGACCCTGAACCCCTCACCCTCTCTCATACCTCAACTCCCTGCCCCAGACCAGTGAAAGTGAGTGAGGGTGGGGGAGAGTGAATGATGGAGGGAGGGAGGGTGGAGTGAGTGGGGTGGGGCTTTGGGGATGCGGCAGGGCCTCACAGAAGGGGTAGGGTAGATCCTGAGATGCACTTAAATTCAAAAAGTGATCTTTTGTTAAAAGGTTGGAGATGACTAACTTAAAAGATCCAGAGGATGGTGCTCCATACTGCTGCCCTATTCATTTCTTAATCCCTGGTCAGGTGGATCCCCTAGAACTTTTCATGCCTCTGAGCAGAGAGCACCCTGAGCACCTCTGAATGCAGCAACACTCTAAGGGCACATCTTCACTGCAATTAGCCTGGGTGACTGACACCCTTGTTAGCCTAGCCCAAGTGTGAAAACAGTCACATCACAATGCCAGATAATGCATCATCATTGGCACTGAGATCCCCTGTGTATTTCTAGGGCTTCTGGGGGACATATCCCATGGTTCTGTGTGCTGCAGTAAACTGAGCAACTCCATGATTCTGTGCCGTTGCATTGTAGGAAATCTTGTCTGTCCTCCTGGGCACATGGGGAGGTTTGTTAGAAGGCACTGGAGGACTATCAGCACTTGAGTGATTTAGCCTGTGTTCTCTCTGCAAAGTTATTACCGGCCCAAGTGAAAGTAGAACCTGGGCTCTAACCCACCCACACGGCTGGGCCAGCCAGACCAGGCTCAAAGTACCACTAAACTCGGGTGAGAGGTTTGTGGGTGTGAGCGGAAGGGAGGCTAGCAGCAACACCTGGGAAAGGCCTTGGGCTGCAGGAAGAGAGACCCTAAGGACCCAGCAGAAGTCAGTGTGCCTGACACGGCAAATCTTCAGAAGTACAGGGATCTGAAGAACTTTTATTGTAAAGGAGGAGGAGAAGCTGCCTAGGGAGAGGGCAGGGAAAGTCATGGAGCAGACATGGGATTGTGGAAACCTTTTCTATTTGGTTGAGAAATCATCTTGTATTAACAGAGAGGCAGGGGAGCAAATAAGGGACCAAAAGTAAACATGTTTGAGGATTCACAGATATGAACGGGAAAGACACAAGAACCTGTTAGGGACAGGAAAAGGAGCAAGATGGGACCAGGGAAGAAATAGAGGAGAAATTCAAATATGCAAACAGGCTTTTAGTGGCCTAGGAAAAAGGGAACTTCCAGCCCTTTTGATGATTAGCATCAATAAATGAGATGTTACTTAGGTAATGTCTGTCTCCTGTTTGATAGAAATCTGTGTGAATGTGAATATGCCTGTGAATAGGCACAGAACTGTAGAGGAACATCTTACCATTTCTCACCCCAAGGCATTTCGTAATCCCTTTGGTGGAAGGTGCTGATTTATCATGCTTCAAAAGTTTTTGAAACAGTTTTTTCAGCTGACACACGATACCGGAGTCACAATTATTGCAGCTACAAAATATCAGAGACATAAAATTAATCAACTACTTTCCAGGTAGAATCCAGGTTCTGACCCAACTACTGCTGCAGCAGTGCTTCCAGGAGAGAGTGGTCCCTCTTCCAGGTGTCTGGGTTGGGTCCTGCGGGTGGCACACTTGGAGGAATCCCAGAAATGAAAGAACAGATTGAGATCAACTCTCATCTCGGGGTGGGGGATTCTCTCTGGCTTGGTGATACAGTGCAATAGGGGACCGAGTAAGGAAGTGACAAGAATTACCTGCTCTGACTCTTTTCTGTGACCAGTTTATTTGTAGGTTTTACAGGGATGGCTTCTTTGGGACTGGATTTCTGACCCAGCATCGTATTTCCATTCTAGCCAGATACACATCTCTCCTCAGTCTGCTCTTTATTAAACACTTGCAGAAATGAAGCCAAGTAACTATTCCCCTTTCCCAGACTGCCACAAAGATTGCAGATGAGAGTCAGGTTACAGGCCATAAGTCCCTGCAGAACCTGGGTCATGGAGCCTGGGACAGCTGATGTTCCCCCCACATTGCCACCTGGAGGCCATGGAGAGCTATAGCCAAGGAGCACTGTGGAGATTAGGCACCACAGGAAGTACCGGCTGCAGGGCCCAGAGTGACAGCACCCTGCGGCTTTTTGATTGGCCCCTGCTCACTATTTAACTCTGGTGGTTACCCTGGATGCTGTCTAGGCAACCACATGGACTGCTGGCTTGCGATGACACCAGGCCTCCCCCGCACTTTCTGACCTCCGCTCTCCAGCTCCAGTCTGACTCTGACCCTGACTCTTGCCTCCTGATTACAGCCTGGTAGCTACCGCTGATTTCCAGTCTCTGACCCTGCTCGCTAACTACCACCTGGTGGCTGTCCTTGCCTTGTGGACACCAACCCAGCTGTGGTTGCTAGGCCAGACCACCTGCACCCCTACACAGACACAACATGTTACAGCTAAAGAGGTGTTTATTGAAAGATAACCAGAAGGAAAGGGTTTCAAAAGTTAACACCAAGACAAGGTCTAACCAATTTGAGCTAGTGTCTTAGTTGTACAGAAGGAGGGAGATATTAAAACATTAAATATTATCCAGCAGCCAACCCCTCTGGCTCCCATCTCCAGCTCTGGCAACTTGGGTCCTATTTGACCTCTGGTCTCTGATGGCTGTTTTCATCACCTTCTCCCGCACTGTTCCAAACCCTCCTCGGTCATCCTAGGCAGGGTGAGTGAATATGGGGAGCTCCCAACAGATGTCTGACCGGTTCATTTAAACCCCATCACACTTTTCAGCACCTTGAATGCTGATTTCACTTGCAAATGGTCCAGCTACACACAGACCTACAGTGCCTGCCTAGCATAGAGACTGCCTCCTTCAGAGAGCCTTCCCTTAGAAAAGGTGTCTCTCTGCTACCGTGCCCTGGTCCTCTCTCTAGGTAACACTCTGCCACCCCACTGGACATGATCATCACGTTGCCTGAATGTGCCATGAAGCTACTATTAGAAGTGGGCCTCATTTTCCAGTATAACTTCAAGGTGCCTCTTCCTCTGCCCTCCTCATACCTGTGGGCTGCTGCCCCTTCTCTTTTCTCTTCCCCCTCACACCCTGCATCCAGCCATCACCACCTGCCCCTCTCTCTTGCACAGTGCTGCCCTTTCAGTCTTGTTTCAATGGGTCAGTCCTACAGTGGATCTCAGGATCAGAACCATGCAGCTACCCAGCTTAACCACACATCCCTTGTGTGCTGTTGCTCATGTAACCCCAGGGTTTACTGTGAACGCCCTCACCTGAGGATGGCCTCTCTGAGCTCTCGCGTGAAGAAGAGACACTGCAGCAGGCTGTTTAAGTAGCAGGTGGAACCCTGGTTACGCAGCCCCACGTAAGTGCCTGTAACCAGAGAAAATCTATTTCATATCCAGGTTGGTTGCTGGGTTGATTTATAAAAGGAGAGAAAACGATCAGAAAGTGACTAGCCAGAGAGCTGTAATACAGCAAAGCTCCCTTATCAGAGGTCGGTAACAGCTCTGGGTAAATGCAGCTCTAGCTGTGTTGCAGGGCAGCATCTGAGGAAAAACCACATTTCCTCTGCCAGGATTTTACTGTTTGAGAAACAGGTCTCCATTCAGTCCCAGTTCCCCCTCAGCCAGTGCCCTTCTCCTCCCCCCCAGGTACTCTCTTGGTCTAGTTTGAGTTGATTTAAGCAAAGCCATTATGTTCCCAGGCTTCAGAAGGATCAGATTCCTGATGTCAGGAGGGATCATTCTGGCTACCAGAAATCTATCAAACCTTCTGTCCTACCTTTGGGTTGCTCCAATTTAGGAACCATAGTTATGTAACATCCGAGGGATGATTCCCTTATTAACCTCCCTATCCTAGATGGCATGCCTCAGGGGACCGGAGAATATCAGAGCACATTCCTCACTTATGAAACTCCAACCCCAAGTCGGATGGCTGCAGCAATCACCCAGCTGTTATTTTGCCAATATAGTGCATTGGTTGTAGGGACTCACACTCACGCTGTGTGTCTTCCAAAGTTTGCTGGGTTCTTTTTTCTAAACCAGTGGTTCCCAAACTTTAACAATCTGTGAACCCCTTTCACTAAAATGTCAAGTCTCACGAACCCCCTCCTAAAAATGAATATTTCCAGGGATTTTCTCTTTTACGTGAGTATAAATTATAAAAGCAGTGATCTTGGAAATATAAAATTTGTTTTTATGACTTGCAGATTACACACTATTATTAATTATTATTTAGCAATACAGTATTTTTATTACATTATAAAAATGGCAATGCTCTTCCAAGATCTCACTTTCGTAGCTTGTATCACTTGGAATAAGCCTGTTATAAGACAAGGCTCCTATGTTTCATCACGGAGTATCAGATGTAAAACAGCATAAAGGTATTTAAGAAGCCAACTCAGAGAGTTCCTCCTACACAAGCATTCAGGTCTTGAGCACTCCAGGCAAACAACGCACGTTACAACAAAGCTTCAACTTGTTCTTCATAATAATTTAAAAAACTATACCAGCTGCCTATTTAATTTTAAAAACAGCAAAAAATATCCACCTCCCTTTCCATTTCTTATAAGGAGTCTTGAAGTTTAAATCTCCTCAGTGTGATAGATCTGCTTGCTTTGATCTGCTTAGCTCTTGGACGTGCAGGGGCTCTGCTGGCCCCATGCTACCCAGGGTCCCTGGGGACAGCTCTGTCTGCCAGTAGGGATTTTTTTCCTGAAAATCCCCTGTAACATTTCGTGAACCCCCAGGGGTTCCCAAACCCCAGTTTGGGAACCACTGTTCTAAACTAGCTGCCCAACAGTGATATATAAACCAACAAACAAAACTAACAGGAATGACCAACATGGATCCCCTGCTGTGGGGTCCCCAGAACCCCTTCCCCTCTCCACATGCTGAACAGGCTGCACTTTGCACACAGCACCTGAAGAAAGGACTCTCAACAGGCTGTAGATATGCTGGGGAATCTGGGCGACTCCATGGACCATATACGTATGGCTGTTAGGAGTAAAAAACATGGGTGGCCCAAACTCTTATGCACTTCAGTGCCCCAGACGTTACATAGATGTGGCTAATGTGCCCATAGGGCTGTGAATGGCAGCTTTAAGGTGAGCTCCCACTTAACTGAGTATTTACGCCACTACTCACTTTACTTAAAGAAAAGGAACCAAATTCCTACTGCTTTGCCTTCAGCCTGAGCCCTGCCTAAAGCTCACTTACCTGGGTTTGGGGTCATTCCAGAGTTTCCTAAACTTTAGAAAGCGAAGTCACCTACTTCAGGAAAATGAAATCAATCATTGTTCTGCCAGTGCTGCTAATATTTTATACATCATACCAGCACAAGCATACCTATTTTAATTGATACCAGTAACTCCTTCCCCCTTCATGTACCACTGGCTTAGACAGTCACATAATACTTCCTCAGCTTTCTTACAGGCTTGGAGCAGTGAGATAATTAGCATTGTTGGCGTTTCAATGATCATCACTGGCATCTGAGTTACAGGCCATTGAAATGAATGGGGCAGCTCACACATCAGAGTTACTTCAGGCTCCCTGCAAACTCAGGCAGACATGGTTACACTCAGTTCATGTTTTGAAGGCTCTCTTCACAACCACGACAGCTAGAGATTAATCTTTCTAAAATGAAAGCTGAAACTTCAGAGAATAATTGAGAGGCCTGTCTGTGGCCTCCCAGGCAGTCTTCACATCACCCCCAGGGGACTTACCCCACACTTTGAGAAATTCAGTGTTTTAGTCTACGCCTGAAAAGTTGTTCCAAGAAAAAAACAACATTCTTTCTTTAGAAATGTAGGTGTTGTATATCCTGGAAGAGAGCAGCTACCCATATGGTAGGACAATGCCAACAGACAACAAACAAGTGAACATGGATTAATTGAGGGGGTAGTGATTTTTATTAAGATTGTTTAAAACTCTTTGGTTTTGAGGTTATTTTTGTTAACACCAATTTAACTTCAATGTCTGAGTAACACTCGAAGAAAAGATGTCTGAGGGTATGGCTACACTTGAGAGTTGCAGCGCTGGGAGTTAAAGCGCTGGTCGTCCAGCTGTGCAGGGACAGCGCTGGTGTGTGGCCACACTCACAGCTACCAGTGCTGCAGTGTGGCCACATTTGCAGCGCTGTTGGGAGTGATGCATTATGGGCAGCTATCCCAGCGTTCAAGCGGCAGCAACGTGCTTTTCAAAAGAGGGGGGTGGGGTGTAGTGTGTACTGTGACAGGGAGCGGGGGAGAGAGACAGGGGATTTTTGGAGCCGACACTGAATCGGCTCCCTGCTTTGCAAAATCAGAAACTTTTTCCGACCCCTTAGTCTTAACAGCAAACAGCCTGCAGACCAGATAAGCAGCTGCCGACTCCCGCTGCTGTTTCTCTCCTCAAGCAAAAAGCAAACACTCAACCCCTGTGAATCAGGCAGGCAGGGGGGATATCTCATTTGATTGTTCACAGATTGATCACAGCAAACAGGAGCTGTGTTTGTTTTTTTAGATAAGCAGCTCTGGGAGCGGAGCCCTGCGTTCACAACAAAACAAAGAGAGGCTGCATAACAAAACAAAGGGAATAATTTAGTTAAAAGCATTCTGGGATATCTCCTAATACCCTGGAGGCCAATAACAGTGCTGGTGTGTGGCCACACTTTATGAGCAGCGCTGGATCACCAGTGCTGCAATGCTTATTCCCCAGGCAGACCCAGGTGTACGGCCAGCGCTGCAGCCAAGGAGTTGCAGCGCTGGATGTGCCCTGCAGGTGTGGACACTTACTAATTGCAGTGCTGGAAAGCCTCCACCAGCGTTGCAAATCTCAAGTGTAGCCATACCCTGAGTCATGATTCCAATCAACTTCCTGGAGACAACAAAATCCTCCCAGTCAGCTAAAGGGGAAGACGAAGTATTTAATTCCTAACATTTATAAGGTGAAATCAAGTAGAATTTTTTTAAACCAACTCACTCACAGGCCTTTGGGACACACCAGGAAGAGGAAGAGAGCCCTTTTTTGTAAGTCTCCTTTAGAACGTATCAGGGTAGATCCAGGTTGCTACAGCTATTACTGTGGGTGCAGAGCAGGTAACACCAACACCTACCCCTGTAAGCACTATCTGTAAATGATGGGGAACCTGAAGAACTCCTGCCTCCTCCAGTTACTTTGGCATTTTTCAATGCTCTGGGCCACCATCCCCACAAACGTGGGTTGCCTTCCTGTGGGACGCCATGGCACAACAAGTGCACCTGCCTCAATTTCCCCTTGGCGAAGCCATAAAGAGAACATGGTCTCTCTGCATCGTCAAGTTCAAAGTCCCACCTCTAGGCATAATTTATTTGAATACACATACAACAGTCCTTGGGAGAATTGTTTTACCATGAGGGTTCCGATTCCCAAAGTAAAACAGATAAAGGTACAGTGATTTTCCATTCCCCTCTCCAGGGGCATCACTTTCAGGTCATCCACCCACAAGTCCACCAGCACACATTTCCCAGTTCCTTTCTGCCCATGTTTGATTTAGGGGCTTGTCTATATTGGCAAGTTTCTGTGTTGTAAAGCAGCTTTTTGCGCTCAAACTGCAGAGGTATACACAGTGCCAAGCCACTTTGTGCACAGAAACTCCAGTTGCAGCGCTGCAAAAAAACACCACCACCTTGACGAGATTCATGAGTCTCTTTGTGCAGAGGTCCCAGCGCTCTATTGCCAGTGTAGACACTTGATTGCTTTCTGTGCTGTAATTGGCCTCCGGAGCTGTCCCAGAATGCCTCAAGTGACCGCTCTGCTCATTGTTTTGAATTCGACTGCCCTGGAGACATGCGCCCCTCCCCTTTCAAAGCACCATTTCTGACAGCCCTTGCGTGCTGTGCTGATCTGCTCTGGGACACAAAGCAAACCATCAATGTGGGATGCTTGTGCTGTTGAACACAGAGGGGTGTGTGTGTGTGTGTGTGTGTGTGTGAGATTGCTGTGCAGAGAGCCCTGGGAGGGAGGAGGGGGCTGATGTTGGGGTTTCCCCCTCCCCCTGCCTCAGGACTGGTTGTCCTGCCACTGTCTGAACTTAAAAGACAGCATGCTGACACACTCCCTGTCACACAAAACACAATGTCTCTCTCCCCTCCTCCATACACACACACACACACACACACACACCCTGTCACACTCTTCCCCCCCGACCCCCTTCAGCTGAAAAGCAGCTGGCAATGTAGTAGGATGCTCATGGAACAATGGGATTGGGAAACCTGCATCATGCGATGCTCTGCCTGCTCCATGAGGCATTGCAAACCCTTCCCAAAGCACCCTGGGACCAGTCGAACAGTGAGATAGCTACCACAATGCACTGCTGTCCTTGCTGTTGCAAGAGTTGCTAATGTGGATGCGCTTCAGCGTCACAAGGAACACAGGGTGGACACGCAACAGCGGTTTAATAAAAGTGATGGTATAACTTGTGCCGCAGAAACTTGCCAGTGTAGACATACCCTAGGAGATGGGAGTGGGTGGGAGTGATGCCCAGGGGCTGCTTCTTTTCTTGTTCCTTTTTCATTTATAAGGCTAAAGAACCTTTTACTATTTGTTTTAATTTCCTTTGCAAGGTCTCGTACTCAGCTCGACTTCTGGGAATTCTCACTTTATCCCTACACTTTTTGACCTCCCAGACATAGCTTTCTTTGCGGATCAATCCCATCTTCTGTTCCTTGCAGTCTCTCTGCTTACTCCTAATCACCTTTTCGAGGTACTTATTCATCCACTTAGGTCTGGACCTCTCTCAAATTTTTGCCCCTTGTTTGGAATGCAAATTCCAGATCATTTTTGCATCTTTACCTTAAAGAAATTTCAAGGCTCCTCCACATTTGCGACCTTGAGCTCTTCAGTTGACTTCACTAGTTCCCTCAGTTTCTCACTCTGAACTTTTGAAATAAAAAACCTTAATTAACAAGCTAGTGTTGATTGCCCGTCCATTTAATTTAAACTGAATCAACTCAGGATCACTCCACTCCATCTTCTATGATATCTGCACTGCTGCCCAAACCAAGTCTTCACAAGCAGGCTGGCTAACCTAGTAAGGAGGGCTTTAAACTAGGTTCACCAGGGGAAGGAGACCAAAGTCCTGAGGTAAGTTGGATACCAGGAGAGAAAGCAGGATGATCAGTGAGTTATCTTAAGAGCCTATACACAAATGCAAGAAGCCTGGGAAACAAGCAGGGAGAACTGGAAGTCCTGGCACAGTCAAGGAACTATGATGTGATTGGAATAACAGAGACTTGGTGGGATAACTCACATGACTGGAGCACTGTCATGGATGGATATAAACTGTTCAGAAGGGACAGGCAGGGCAGAAAAGATCAGGGAGTTGCACTGTATGTAAGAGAGCAGTATGACTGCTCAGAGCTCCAGTATGAAATTGCAGAAAAACCTGCGAGTCTCTGGATTAAGTTTAAAAGTGTGAGCAACAAGGGGGATGAGGTGGACGAGGCTTTCTTCCAGCAACTAACGGAAACTACTAGATCACAGGCCCTGATTCTCATGAGGGACTTCAATCACCCCGCTATCTGTTGGGAGAGCAATACAGCAGTGCACAGACAATCCAGGATGTTTTTGGAAAGTGTAGGGGACAATTTCCTGGTGTAAGTGCTGGAGGAACCAACTAGGAGCCAATCTCTTCTTGACCTGCTGCTCACAAACAGGGAAAAATTAGTAGGGGAAGCAAAAGTGGATGGGAACCTGGGAGGCAGTGACCATGAGATGGTCGAGTTCACAATCCTGACACAAGGAAGAAAGGAGAGCAGCAGAATATGGACCCTGGACTTCAGAAAAGCAGACTTTGACTCCCTCGGGGAACTGATGGGCAGGATTCCCTGGGAGAATAACATGAGGGGGAAAGGAGTCCAGGAGAACTGGCTGTATTTTAAAGAATCCTTATTGAGGTTGCAGGAACAAACCATCCCGATGTGTAGAAAGAATAGTAAATATGGCAGGTGACCAGCTTGGCTTAACAGTGAAATCCTTGCTGATCTTAAACACAAAAAAAGAAGCTTACAAGAAGTGGAAGCTTGAACAAATGACCAGGGAGGAGTATAAAAATATTGCTCAGGCATGCAGGAGTGAAATCAGGAAAAATCACACTTGGAGTTGCAGCTAGCAAGGGATGTGAAGAGTAACAAGAAGGGTTTCTTCAGGTATGTTAGCAACAAGAAGAAGGTCAAGAAAAGGGTCCTTTCCGAATGGGGGAGGCAACCTAGTGAGAGAGGATGTGGAAAAAGCTAATGTAGTCAATGCTTTTTTTGCCTCTGTATTCACGACCAAGGTCAGCTCCCAGACTACTGCACTGGGCAGCACAGTATGGGGAGGAGGTGACCAGCCCTCTGTGGAGAAAGAACTGGTTCAGAACTATTTAGAAAAGCTGGACGAGCCCAAGTCCATGGGGCTGGATGCACTGCATCTGAGAGTGCAAAAGGAGCTGGTGGATGTGATTGCAGAGCCATTGGCCATTATCTTTGAAAACTCATGGGTGATCGAGGGAGGTCCCAGATGACTGGAAAAAGGCTAATGTTGTGCCCATCTTTAAAAAAGGGAAGGAGGATGATCCGGGGAACTACAGGCCAGTCAGCCTCATCTCAGTCCCTGGAAAAATCATGGAGCAGGTCCTCAAGGAATCAATTTTGAAGCACTTAGAGGAGAGGAAAGTGATTAGGAACAGTCAGCATGGATTCACCAAGGGCAAGTCATGCCTGACTAACCTAATTGCCTTTTATGATGAGATAACTGGGTCTGTGGATGAAGGGAAAGCAGTGGACGTGTTATTCCTTGACTTTAGCAAAGCTTTTGATACGGTCTCCCACAGTATTCTTGCCAGCAAGTTAAAGAAGTATGGGCTGGATGAATGGACTATAAGGTGGACAGAAAGCTGGCTAGATCATTGGGCTCAATGGGTAGTGATCAATGGCTCCATGTCTAGCTGGCAGCCGGTATCAAGTGGAGGGCCCCAAGGGTCAGTCCTGGGGCTGGTTTTGTTCAGTATCTTCATTAATGATCTGGAGGATGGGGTGGACTGCACTCTCAGCAGATTTGCAGATGACACTAAACTTGGAGGAGTGGTAGATACGCTGGAGGGTAGGGATAGGATACAGAGGGACCTAGACAAATTAGAGGATTGGGCCAAAAGAAATCTGATGAGGTTCAATAAGGACAAGTGCAGAGTCCTGCACTTAGAATGGAAGAATCCCATGCACTGCTACAGACTAGGGACTGAGTGGCAAGGCAGCAGTTCTACAGAAAAGGACCTAGGGGTTACAGTGGACGAGAAGCTGGATATGAGTTAACAGTGTGCCCTTGTTGCCAAGCACTGGACTGGGTTACCTAGGGAGGTGGTGGTGGAATCTCCTTCCTTAGAGGATTTTAAGATCAGGCTTGATGAAGCCCTGGCTGGGATGATTTAGTTGGGGATTAGGTCCTGCTTTGAGCAGGGGGTTGGACTAGATACTTCCTGAAGTCCCTTCCAACCCTGATATTCTATGATCCTAAGTCTACAATAACATTACCTCCTGTTTGCTCAGTGACTATTTGGTGAAGCAGCCTGTTGATACTACTATTAATAGTAGCATTTGATTGCCAGTCTATATCTGGGAAGTTAAAGTTTCCCATAATGACATGTTTTCCAGGAATATTTATCTCACTAATGTTCTTTTCCTGCCTGCCTGAAATTTTCCATACTCCTCACTACAGGGAGCTAGCCTTTCCCCCTGCTAAGAGACACAGATCATTTTTAACGGTTTGCCTAACAATACAGATGGGTAACATTACATTGTGAAGAATGTGGTAGATCTCTTATCTGTATGGATACTGTGTGCCCTCTGTTTATTTGATTGTTCTTATGTTGTCTGCTACATTGGGTCACAGATTATCTCACATTAGTCACAGATTTCACTACAGCAGGAGCCCCCCTCAGATCCACAGGAAGGCAGATGATGGCTTTAGATAATCCAATCACCTGCTTTTACCTGATAGTACAGGGATCAATATCTTGGAAGCTTTGCCTCTGACCAAGCAGGGCCCAACATCCCCAGTACTGGTAGGAATGAGATACAGAGAGAGTGGGAGAGGCTAGCAGGGCTGGGGTAAAGGGAAATCTTTGCATGGAGAGCTCTCTGCCCTCTCTTATCTCTGGCAAAGGGGAATGATCCCTGTAAATAGAGTTGCTGCCCAGGCCTGTAAAGGGTGGTGGTTGAAATAAAACAAATATATTACACCTCAGTGTTTACAAACCGGAGGTGTTAGAACCATTTGCACGAAAAGACAGAGCAACAGGCATGACCTGTCACACCCATGTTCAAGTCCCTGCTCTTCCTGTTTTGGGACCCGACCTCCCCACGAGTGCCCCCAACAACCAGGCTAGTGGCTATTCTGGGATGGTCTCTCACTCTGGTTTTATACAGGAAAATAGAAAAGCCTGAAAAGTCTCGGTTCCATCCTGATGTGGAACTTTAATTTTGTGCAGATGTGGTCGCCCCATCTTAAAAAAGAAATATTGGAATTGGAAAAGATTCAGAAAAGGGCAACAAAATTGATTAGGGGTATGGAACAGCTTCCATATGAGGCGAGATTAATAAGACTGGGAGTTTTCAGCTTGGAAAAGAGTTGACTAAGGGGAGATATGATTGGAGGTCTATAAAATCATGATGAGTGTGGAGAAAGTAAATAAGGAAGTGTTTTTTACTCCTTTGTATAACACAAGAACTTGGGGTCACCCAATGGAATTAATAGGCAGCAGGTTTAAAACAAACAAAAGGATGTATTTCTTCACACAGTGCACAATCAACCTGTGGAACTCTTTGCCAGGGGATATAGTGAAGGCCAAGACTATAACAGGGTTCAAAAAAGAACTAGATAAATTCATGGAGGACGAGTCCATCAATGGCTATTAGCCAGCATGGGCAGGAATGGTGTCCCCAGCCTCTGTTTGCTAAAAGCTGAGAATAGGTGACATGGGTGTGATGCTCTGTACCTCGTGGGGGAAGAGACACCCTACACCCCTATGTTCACCTTTATAAAATGATTGTGGGGTATTGCTGGGTGTCTTCGGAAGACTCATAATGCGTTGAGCATGGTTGTTATAGTGATGTTATAGTAATTGCTACAGTAATGTTATAGTAAGGTTATAGGTTATAATTTAATGTATATAGTTATGAGGCTGAAAATGTATCCTCATGGCTTAAAGCAAGCCCAGGCAAAACTCCCCCGGAACAGAGGGGCAGTTCACACGTCATCAGGGCATGGATGGGACAAACCCAGCCCAGCCTCACAGGAACAATGGACACTGGCTCAGGCACAACAAAAGAATCTGTTAGACCCTTGAGGGAGTCACCCCCTTCCTTTGGGCAGTTTGGGACTGTGATGAGCTAATGCTCACCTGACTCTGAAGTCGGGGTGAGGGGGAAGCCAAGAGGAAAGAAAGGACATGATAAAAGGGAGAGACATTTTGCCATGCTCTCTCTCTTCCACCTACATCTACAGACACCATCACCACCAAGCGACTGAACCACTGATCAAAGGGGAGAGCCTGGGTGAAGGGCAACCAGCCAGCGTGTGGCGAGAAGCATCTAAGTTTGTAAGGACATTGAAAGTGTTAAGATCAGCTTAGAATGCGTTTTGCTCTTATTTCATTTGACCAAATCTGACTTGTGCTTTGACTTATAATCACTTAAATACACCTTTATCGTTAATAAATCTGTTTGTTTATTCTACCTAAGACAGTGCATTTGGTTTATTGTGTGTCAGAAACTCCCCTTGGGATGACAAGCCTGGTACATATCAATTTCTTTGTTCAATTGACAAACTTATATAAGCTTTCAGCATCCAGCCGGCATAACTGGACACTTCAAGACGGAGGTTCCCAGGGTTGTTTCTGGGACTGGAGATATTGGCTAGTGTCATTTGCTTGCAAGTAGCTGGAAGCAGCTTACATGCCAGAGGCTGTGCGTGAACATCCCAGGAGTGGGAGTTGTCATAGCAGAGCACGGTAAGGCTGGCTTCCAGAGTCAAGGATTGGAGAGGCCTAGCAGATTACCAGTCCAGATAACACTAGAGGGGAACATCACAACGGGATGGATCATTTGATGATTATCTGTTCTGTTCATTCCCTCTGGGGCACCTGGCATTGGCCACTGTTGGAAGACAGGATACTGGGATCGATGGACCTTTAGTCTGACCCAGTATGGCCCTTCTTACGTTTAAGAAGCTGTTCCGAGTCATGGCACGTACACACAGGTCACAACTCCCAAAAGGAACTCTCTTGCAGGTGCCAAATCCAGTTGGACCTGCTGAAAAATCATGATCAGCAAATAGAGGTGGGGCAGCCCACAGACCTGGTCTGTGAGTGGGAGAATTTCACTCTTCCACAAGAAGAGTGAAAGGACAGGGTCTGCCCTGGAGAGGGTGTACTCAAGAGAGACTGAAGAGGAGTCAAAGGGGCAGCTACCCCATAGCTGTAACATATTAATATCTTCCATCTAGTGGGGAGCCCAGGGTGAGCACTTGCAACTCCCCTCAGATACCAGCATGCTTTACAGACAGGACTAGAGACAAAACAAAATATCCTGACCTTATTCTATATACACTTCTCCTCATCAGTGCAATGAGATAAGATCAAGTCATGTCAAAACAAGAGCACACATTAACTTTGAAGTAAAATTAGAAGTAGCAACAGTCCCAGTAGCAGGGTCACATTGCCCCCATGCTGCTAGCCAACTAAGCATGAGCTGCTCTCAGGTTAGAGAGTGGATAGCATCTCCCAGACGTCCTGATGATTCTCCAAGAGACAAGCCTCTTACTCAGTAAAGTCACCAAGACGAGACTCTTTGGCAGAGGAGAACATGCCGCAGCCCTGTGTTCTGGGTGGGCCAGTGGAGGGGATCTATCCTTCTGCATAGCCTCATGCAGCATAGGAGATGGCCAGCCAGGGAAATAGGAAGGGTGAGTTTGGTTGGGACACGTCAATACCTTTTCTTGGGTCAGACGGTAACTGCACTGGGGATGCACTCCTGCTGGAAGCCGGTGATCCACCCTCTTGCATGGCAGCATTCTCCATCTCCCAAGACATCTCATTTTCATGTGCAGGTGAGGCGCCTTGGTTGGATGTATCACCAGTGTCAAAGTTCCCCATAGACTCAGCAAATGGCCAAGCAGGTTTACCTATGATTTAATGAGACAGAAACAGTACTGAGGAGACAGTCATCTTTCCTCCACAGCACACTCAGCAACCTGCAGTAAGGACGCCATAAATGGACACTATCTCTTAGTGCTACAATGATATTCAGAACAGTGCTTGCAGAATGGAGAGAAGTGGGAAACCATTATCCATCTTCGATACAGGCCTAAAGAGCCCTGAATCAGAGACCTCAGGTGTACGGGTGTGTATGTGTAACCTTTGGGCAGGCTAGAGTTCACTTCATTTCCTGTCTCCAGCGCCTTTAAAAAAAACAAAAAAACACCTCCCATAGAAAGTAGTTGGCCTGACTAACCTAATTGCCTTCTATGATGGGAAAACTGGCTTTGTGGATGAGGGGAAAGCAGTGGATGTGTTATACCTTGACTTTAGCAAAGCTTTTGATACAGTCTCCCACAGTATTCTTGCCAGCAAGTTAAAGAAGTATGGGCTGGATGATTGGACTATAAGGTGGATAGAAAGCTGGCTAGATTGTCGGGCTCAATGGATAGTGATCAATGGCTCCATATCTAGTTGGCAGCCGGTATCAAGTGGAGGGCCCCAAGGGTCGGTCCTGGGGCCGGTTTTGTTCAATATCTTCATTAATGATCTGGAGGATGGCATGGACTGCACTCTCAGCAAGTTTGCAGATGACACTAAACTTGGAGGAGTGGTAGATACGCTGGAGGGAAGGGATAGGACACAGAGGGACCTAGACAAATTAGAGGACTGGGCCAAAAGAAACCTGATGAGGTTCAACAAGGACAAATGCAGAGTCCTGCACTTAGGACAAAAGAATCCCATTCACTGTTACAAACTAGGGACCGAATTGCTAGGCAGCAGTTCTGCAGAAAAGGACCTGGGGGTTACAGTGGACAAGAAGCTGGATATGAGTCAACAGTGTGCCCTTGTTGCCAAGAAGGCTAATGGCATTCCAGCAGATCAAGGGATGTGATCATTCCCCTCTATTCTACATTGATGAGGCCTCATCTGGAGTACTGTGTCCAGTTTTGGGCCCCACACTACAAGAAGGATGTGGAAAAATTAGAAAGAGTCCAGAGGAGGGCAACAAAAATGATTAGGGGGCTGGAGCACATGATTTATGAGGAGAGGCTGATGGAACTGGGATTGTTTAGTCTGCAGAAGAGAAGAATGGGGGGGATTTGATAGCTGCTTTCAACTACCTGAAAGGGGGTTCCAAAGAGGATGGATCTAGATTGTTCTCAGTGGTACCTGATGGCAGAACAAAGAGTAATGGTCTCAAGTTGCAGTGGGGGAGGTTTAAGTTGGATATTAGGAAAGACTTTTTCACTCAGAGAGTGGTGAGGCACTGGAATGGGTTACCTAGGGAGGTGGTGGAATCTCCTTTCTTAGAGGTTTTTAAGGTCAGGCTTGACAAAGCCCTGCCTGGGATGATTTAGTTGGGAATTGTTCCTGCTTTGAGCAGGGGGTTGGACTAGATACCTCCTGAGGGCCCTTCCAATCCTGATATTCTATGATTCTATGAGATTTTCTCTAACGATTTTCATCAAGGATTGCACAGGGTCAACCTCCCCACATTCAAGTCCCAAAAGGAACTAAAGAAATGAATTTAATTAAATAACTTTATAAAATATTATGATAATGAAACAAATAATAATCTAATTTTTACAGCATGACATGGCTATTTTATAATCCGCAGACATTACCTTCACAGTTATACATAAAGATAAAAAAATAAAACAAATGAAAAGCTGAACAGTTCAGTCCCCACAGAAATACAGTGAGAAGAAACTGAAAGTTCCCAACAGCTTAGGTTTTGTTCACTTAAGTCTCAGTTAGAGTCTTTGATCACCAAATCTATACAGTCTGCTGGGTCTAAAACATCATCTTCCCTCCACTTGCTTGTAGGAATCTTCAGCTGGAGTCCATGCAGACTCTTCCTCTGCTGAAATCAGTGCTCATGGTTACAGTTTAGATGTATGAGAAATACTTTCGGCCCTCTGGTGGGAAACAGGCTGTCTTACCAGCCCCACACTGCATAGGGTATGTACACCACTTCCCCTGCCTGTTGGAACCTCCTTATTTATAGCCTGTTCTGTGGTCTCCGAGTGCCTTTTGCACTGATGAAGCTGGGGGTGGAGTAAACAACATTTTCCTCACAGTAAACCACAGTGATCAGTGTGTGGTTCGTGCAAAATTAATCAGTTGGACTGAACCACTATGAGGCTGTTGAGAGAGTGATGAACAAAGAAGGTTGCCACTGTATTATCAGGAACATGGAATTAGGCACCTCATAGAATGGCTGAGGGCCTGACCCAAAGCCCATTGAAATCAACGGAAAGACAACACAGGAAGGGAGGGGTGCACAGCTGTGACTGACATGGGGGCTCCGGTCCCAACGAGGGCCCAGCTCTGCTCCTGGACTCCCAACTTCCATCCCCAGAGACCCCAGCTCCTGCCTTCTCCATGAAGCTCGTTCTGGGAACTGCAGACTTCCATTGCCCCTGAGCCCACAGCATCTGCCTGGGGCAGCCTCCCCCTGCCACTGCCTGGGACCCTGCAGCCAAGGCTCTTAGCACAGGCACAGCCCTGCCAGGCGTCTGCAAACCCTGAGTCCTGGGGAGCCCTTCATAGCCCCCCGGCACCCAGGCCAGCCCCTGATTGGCTGTTCCAGCCCCTGATGAACGAGGGTGCAGGTGGCCCCTTTGGGGGAGGGGAGCTCAGAATGTCCCTGAGGTGACAGTTAAACTGACATAACTGACCCCCAGGGAGCAGGGTGGATGGGTTGAGCTCAGGGGGCCCCTCAGGGGCTAGAGAGGGAGGAATTCAGGATGAGGCCAAGGATAAGGGGAGGGAGGAGCTTGGCAGGAGGGATCAGATGGAGAAGGGAAAACTGGGGGGGTGTCAATTGGCTGACGGGAGCTTGGGAGGGGTGTTAATTGTGAAGGGGGCGTTTTGAAGGGTTGCCAACTGTCTAATCAGAAAAACCCAAACACCCTTCTTCCGCCCCTGCCCCGCCCCTTCATTGAGGCCCCTTCTCCGAGGTCTTGCCCCCGCTCACTCCATCCCCCAACCCTCACTCACTTTCATCGAGATGGGGCAGGGGTCCTTGTTGAACCTCATCAGGTTTCTTTTGGCCCAATCCTCTAATTTGTCTAAATCCCTCTGTATCCTATCCCTACCCTTCAGCGTATCTACCACTCCGCCCAGTTTAGTATCATCTGCAAACTTGCTAAGGGTGCAGTCCACACCATCCTCCAGATCATTAATGAAGATATTGAACAAAACCGGCCCCAGGACCGACACTTGGGGCACTCTGCTTGATACTGGCTGCCAACTAGACATGGAGCCATTGATCACTACCTGTTGAGCCCAATGGTCTAGCCAGCTTTCTATCTACCTTATAGTCCATTCATCCAGCCCATACTTTTTTAACTTACTGGCAGAATACTGTGGGAGACCATCAGGGCTGGCTCCAGGCACCAGCTCAGCAAGCAAGTGCTTGGGGCGGCCAAGGGGAACAGGCAGAACATTGGGCTCTTCGGTGGCAATGTAATAGACACTATTATCCTTATGTGCCTGCAGCAAATTCAGCAGGACAGCCCCTGTCCTTCCCTCCCCACCGACCGGAGCAGAGTGGAGCCCTCCCGGCAGGCAGCGCGGAGGTCGGGGCTGTGGGGCAAGTGCCCCGCTGAAGTGCTGGCCGCCTCCCTTCTCTCTCTCCCCCCACTCCCTCCCCCTCCCCCCCCATTAGACCGGGCGCGCACTCTGCAGCACAGGGAGTCCCCCTGGCTCTGGCCGCCCTGCAGGTTTTTTTGTTTTGTTTTTCCCCTGCTTTGCCGGCCGCGCCCTTGTTTCTCCCCCTGCCTGCCCGCTCTGCCACTCCAGCCGCGACGTGTTTTATTTTCCCCTGCTTGCCCCTCCCCCCCCTGTTTTTTTTTGCTTGGGGCAGCAGAAAAGCCAGAGCCGCCCTGGTTTTCCATGTACCCAGTTCTCACAGAAACAGAACATTGATAGACCAGGTCTCTCCCTGAGCCACTCCGTACAGCAAATTGCAACAGCTCCTTCTCTCACTTGCCAATCAAGTGGTACGAAGTTTCTCAATACGTGGGCCAAGCTCGTCCTTGGCAGCAATTTATAAACAATCAATGAATGTCACTTACTTGGCCAAGCATCAGAATCTATCCTGTGGCACATTAACAGAGAGGTGGTGGCACTATGGCAGAGACAAAAGACATGCATATTAATACCTAGTCCAGTGAATGCCACATTCTTGTGCCCATCTCACATCCCAGGGTGCTTAGCAAGTGCCTTTAATTGTAGTAATTTATACAGATCTATTGTCTCAACAGGACCTACTGGTTGCACCGGCCCAGTGCATGCTGGAACCCTGGCTGAATTTTGAGTAAACCCACAAGAAATGAACAAGAGTCCAGTTTTCAAAACAAAGTTCTCCTGTTTTCACAATAAGATGGTTTGGGTCAGAAGACCTATTGAAAACCTCTGCAAGAATAATTGTCAACAGCACAATCATTTGTCATGGATTGGGAATTACAAAACTAAGAAAGCAAAGTGGAACCAGTCTTCGGTTTTGTTTTGTCGATTTTGTGTTCACTCGCCCCTCACACACACACCTTTTTTGTTGTTGTTACTTATTTTCCACTCTAAGTTATAAGCATCGAGCCTTTTGAACCTCAGCAATGGGGTTTCTTGGATGTTACAAACATATCTTAGCTAGTCTCAGATTTGGTTTCCCAGGCTCACCTGAAGCTTGCTTCCACTATTGGGAGAGAGGAGGGGAAATTTAGATCAATAGTGGGACCGCACCTCTGACCTGACCTTTCCATTCTGACCTCAGAAGAACCAAAGACTGCCTGCCTAAAGAAAGAGCCATGGCTCTAGCCTGCAACCACCTACCTACCAACAGACTAGCAAAAGAGCAGCTCTTCTCCTTTCTCTCTTTTCCCCCCATCAAATGCAAAATCAGAGAAAATGGACAAGGCTTCAGCTTTACACGTAAACAGTGTTTTGGTTGCAACATCATTAACATTCCTAAATTAATTTAAAAAAATTACTTCATATTTTCCTGTACACTTGGGTTAATAAAGTGAATGGACCATCTTGAGTGGTTAATCATGACAGCATTAAGGAAACCTAAGATGAAGCACTAGCCATGGGATGCAAAAGTAACATCTCAATAACCCTACAACCATGACAGATCTGGCCTTCTGCCGTATTGTCACCTTCCCAACCACAGAAGATTCAGCCTCCTCTAAGGCCACTGGCCTAGCACATGGCTCTGCCAACATGGATCATTTACCAGGCCTTACATTCTAAACAGTTCTGAATCCGAGGGCTCTCATTCAAGATTGTCAAATGCTTTGCCATGCAGAACAAGGCAGTAGTTGCTGGAATCAAGGATTCTGAGTCCTGGCAAAAGTAGAAATTACCTTTACCTAGCAAGCCTGAAAAGCTTCTGCCAGGAAAAACAGTTTTAAATGGTCCTTCTGCTCCACGCAGGGTTGAGGGGGGAACACTGCACAGAAAAGACACCCCTTTGAGGAGTTCCCCTCACCCAAGCACCTGAGAAGACAGGTTTACTGGCCTGGTGGCACTGTGTTTACATCACCCAAGGTGCATCTCTTGAAACCTGACCTCCTAGCCAGGCCCAAAGTCAATGCCAAGGAAATATAAACAAACAGAACAGGGAGTGGAAGGAGTTTCTACAAATATGTAGAAAATAACATTTTTTACATATGCTATAAACTGACTTACCTAGGGACCACTACAACTGATAGAGAACATGGGGGGGAATGGCTGCAAAGAAAGAGGAGGAGCCCAAGGGTATGTCTACATTGTAATGTAAGCCCAGGCTGAAGCTAGGGCTCAAACCTAACTCTCCCCCGCCCCCCAATATCTACACTGAAATAGTGCTAACCCAGGACTTGGACCCAGGGTCCCAGGACCCTGCAGGACTTCTGGGTCTGAGCAGGAGTCAAGATGGGACCCAAGCGCTGACCCCTATTGCTCTGCTATGTAGACACAGTCTCCTTCATCTTGTGTCCTGGGAGTCTGCCAGAAATATCCCACAATTCCAAGGGCTGACTTCCTTTGTCCTCTTTATCCCAATAATCCTCCATTCAAAATGGAAGCCACCCTCCCAGGGTGCAGCAGCAGCTCTGTTAGTCTGCATTTACCCATTACCGTATGATCACCAAGCTGCGAGTACACCTTCGAAGACCCTCCTGGGTTTGCAATGAAGACCGAACTGAGCAAACCTTGATCATGGGAGCACAGCCAAATTTTGGTGAATCTCTGGTACAAGGCCAGTAAAACTGTGGACTTCAGCAAAAGCACCAGAAATGGCCATGCATACCAGCAGATTGCTAAAAAGCTGGCAGCTTTGCAGATTTTCCAGACAGATGACCAGTGCAGGGAGCGTAGTAAGAGACTGAAGAGCAAATACCAGAACATCAGGGGCCAGAACCGTGTCCATGCCATGGGCAACTTGCCAATGTCATGCCCATTATATGAGGAGTTTGACTGGGTGCTGGGCACTGCACCCAGCATGGAGCCAACTGTGCTGCTGATCAGCCAGGATGGTGCTTTGCTGTCCCCTGAATCTAGCATGGGGACTGAAGGGAGCCAGCAAAAGGCTGTAAGTGAGGAGCATAAAGTGCCAATTTCCTGGCACAGGAGTAAAACCATAGGCAAGACAAGTTCTTCTAAAGGTCCCTCCTCCACATTGCTGGCTCCAGTAGTTGGGAACACACAGACAAGAAAAACTGTTCCAGAGGCTGTGTTGACGAGCTGTTCAACCTTCCTATAATGTGCAGGGTGAGCTGTAAAGTTTTCCCACAGTACATCACAGTCAAAGTACTAAAGATGCCACATTTCAGGAGGAAGCTAGGGACTCCTTCAAAAGGTGGTTTTGACTCAGGACTGCATGCTGCAGTCTGGATGCCAGAGCCCCAGGTTCGAGCCTGGGTTCGAAAGTATTAATGTAGGGTTAAAAACCAGTGCAGACACTCAAGCCCGGGATTCTCTACCATGGGTCAGCTGAGTTCATGTCCCACCAACTTTGGGCTTACATTGCAGTGTAGACAGACCCTAATGGGTCCACCCTCGGTGCTGCACTGGGCAGCAAGGTGTGGATGGGGCCAGGGTTGTAGCATGTCCTGGCTCATTTTTCTGTCTGATATAGCATATGCTGCTTTCTAGAAGGCCAGTGACTTTAAGCTGGGCAGTGGGAGCACATGTACATATGGCAAAATGGGTCAATTCTAGCAGTTGAAGGACAACAGAAATAGTTGCTTAGGGGATCTTACCAGGCCAACTCAGTTGGAGCTCTGAAAACATAGACTCATAGACTTTAAGGTCAGAAGGGACCATTATGATAATCTAGTCTGACCTGCACAATGCAGGCCACAGAATCTCACCCATCCACTTCTATAACAAACCCCTAGCCTATGTCTGAGTTACTGAAGTCCCCAAATTGCGGTTTGAAGACCTCAAGCTGCAGAGAATCCTCCAGCAAGTGACCCGTGCCCCATGCTGCAGAAGAAGGCGAAAAACCTCCAGGGCCTCTGCCAATCTGCCCTGGAGGAAAATTCCTTCCCGACCCCAAATATGGCGATCAGTTAAACCCTGAGCATGTGGGTAAGACTCACCAGCCAGAACCAAGGAAAGAATTCTCTGTAGTAACTCAGATCCCACCCCATCTAACATCCCATCCCAGACCACCTTGGCATTGGACTTGCTGAACGTGTGATTCCCAAAATGGGGATTGGAGATACCTCTGCTGTTCATCCAAGCAGATCTGTCCTTCTGGGATCTGTAAAAAGAGAATAGAATGGATCATTTCCCAAGGCAACTTCTAAAGTATTTATTAAATATCATCAATGGAAGCACTGGATGGAGGTGAAGGTGATATTTCCTATATCCTTATGGATGTAGCTGTGACATAATGGGTGGTTAATGTACATCTTAATTTTAACACCAGTTACTGGGAGGGGGACATACTCTGCCCTGTTCCAGCAGTAAGGAAAGATGGTCCAGTGGGTAGGGCACTAACCTAGGACTTGGGATACCTGAGTTCAATTATATGCTCCACAGAGAATTTAATTCTCAGACTTCCTGTGTGACCTTTGGCAAGTCATTTAATTCTCTGGGTACATCTATCCTGCAATTAAGCATCCGTGACTGGCCTGTGCCAGCTGACTCGGGCTCAGGCTATGGGGCTGTTTAATTGTGGTGTAGACCTTTTCTGGAGGCCAAGCTCTGGGACCCTGCAAGGTGAGAAGGTCCCAGAGCTCAGGCTCCAGCCTAAACTCAAACATCTATTCCTCGGTTAAACAGCTTCTTAGCCTGAGCCCCACTAGCCCAAGTCAGCTGACATGGGTCAGCCCCGGGTGCTTAACTGCAGTGTGGACATCCCCTCTGTGTCCACATGCCCCATCTGTAAAATGGGAATAATAGCACTGGTCTGCCTCACAGGGCTTTGTGAGAATAAATCTGTTAAAGATTGTAAGGCACTCGGATAATGTGGTGATGGGGACCATATAAATGTCATAGATCGACAGTAAATTTCAATAGAATGTTTAATTTCTATGGGAACAGTCACTTCAGAACAGTCATGTTCATTGCATAATGGCATAGAGAGGACACTTATAAAGTTTGCGTACAACTCCAAGCTGGGAAGGGTTGCAAGTACTCTGGAGGACAGGATTAGAACTCAAAATGATCTTGACAAACTGGAGAAATGGTCTGGATGAAATTTAACAAGGAAAAATACTAAGTACTACACTTAGGAAGGAATAATCGATTGCACAAATGCAAAATGGGAAATGACTGCTGAGGAAAGAGTCCTGCAGAAAATGACCTGGGGGTTTACAGTGGATCACAAACTAAATATGGGTTAACAATGTAACACTATTGCAAAAAAGACAAATATTCTGGGATGTATTAGCAGGAGTGTTGTAAGCAAGACACAAGAAGTAATTCTTCCGCTCTACCCTGCGCTGATAAGGCCACACCTCAACTGGAGTACTGTGTCCAGTTTTGCCAAGATGTAGGCAAATTGGAGAAAATCCAGAGAAAAGCAACAAAAATGATTAAAGGTCTAGAAAAGAAGACCTATGAGGGAAGATTGAAAAAACTGACTTGTTTAGTCTGTCTTCAAGTATGTAAAATGTTGTTATAACGGGGGGCGGGGGATGATAAATTGTTCTCCTTAACAACTGAGGATAGGACAAGAAGCAATGGGCTTAAACTGCAGCAAGGGTGGTTTAGGTTGGACAGTTCCTAACTGTCGGGATAGCTAAGCACTGGAACAACTTACTAGGGAAGTTGTGGAATCTCCGTCACTGGAGATTTTTAAGAACAGGTTTGGCAAACACCTATCAGGTATGGTCTAAATCAGTGTTTCCCAAACTGTGTTCCGTGGAACACTGGTGTTCTGCATGATGTTCCATGAAAGAATCATAATTAAAAAAAAAAGTCTATTTTTTTAAATTTTAAATTTGGCATATTTGAAGCGTAGTTTACAACTCTTTTTGAATTACTATAACATAAAACTCTTTTTCCGGTTATTGATAGATCTCGTATTGAATATCATGGCGTAAAGAGGAAGTGGCATGCAAGCATGTTGATGTCTACCCCTTTCAGGCACGTTTCAGTTAGTAACATCATACCCCTTCCGCTCGAGTCTGCGCAAACTGCAGTGGTATGCACACACCATTCTCTTTACGCCATGTTAAATATAACATTCACTCAACACGTTCAAACCTGTGGGTCTTTACCATGTGTGCAATAAGCACAACGAAATTAGCTTCGCTCGAAACAATATAAATATTTGTGACAAAATGTGACAAAAATCAGTGTTTCTAAATATTGTTACTAAACCTAATCACCATGGATTTGTGGCTAAAAGAAGGAACTTTGAAACAAAAAACAAGTTCTTCTGGTACTCCAACTGTGGCCGAAATAAACAAGCAAAATATTGTGACACTTCAGTGAGGATGAACAATTGCAGTCTTTTGTTGCCAAAAAATCTGTTAGTACTAGTGAGTTATCCAAGGTGAAAGAATTTCCACCAAAGTATATCAAAAAACAAGAAGAAGCAGGTGTTAAAAGACTGAAACAAAAATATGATGAAAGTTATTTGTCTTTTGGTTTTACATGTGTTGGAAATAAAGATGTTCCTGATGCGCAGTGAATCGTATGCAACAAAATATTAGCAAACAGTTCATTGGCTCCTGCTAAACTTTGTAGGCATTTGGAAACCAAGCATGCTGAATACAAAGACAAAGATATAAGTTTTTTCAAGAGGAAGCATGACTCACTTGGAAATTGTAAACTTTCAATGATTAAAATTGCTAAAGCAGACAACAAAAGGGCAACAGAGGCATCTTATCGAGTAAGTTACCATATAGCACTTGCCGGAGAAGCCCACACTATTGGAGAAATGCTTATCAAGCTTTGCACGAAAGAGATTGTAACGTGCATGTTGAGCGAGCAGTCTGGTAAAAAAATTGATGCTGTACAGTTGTCAAATAATACTGTTGCACGCCGTATTAAAGATCTTGCCGATGACATAGAAAAAGAGCTAGTTTGCCAACTGAAAATTTGCCATGAGTATTCATTGCAGCTAGATGAGTCCACTGACGTTTCAGGACTTGCTGTGCTACTAGTATTTTTCCGATATAGATTTAACAACATTATTGAAGAGGACCTGCTCTTATGTGAATCTCTACAAAGCAACACAACTGGAGAAGAAATATTCGACTGCATCAACAATTTTATCAGAAAGCATGAAATTAGTTGGGGAAAATGTATTGATGTATGTACTGATGGTGCTCGGGTAATGATCGGGAAGATGAAGGGAGCTGTAACGCGAATCATAAGTGTGGGATCAGAAAGCACTAAGAGCCATTGTGTTCTACATAGACGAGCCCTTGCAATTAAAAAAAAAAATCAGCATATTTGAAAGTTGTGCTAGATGAAGCAGTACAAATGATCAATTTTGTCAAATCTTGACCACTTCAATCCAGGTTATTTAAAATTTTGTGTGAGGAAATGGGCAGTCAGCACAAAGCGCTTCTTTTACATACAGAAGTGAAGTGGCTATCCAGAGGAAAAGTGCTTGTGAGGCTTTTTGAGCTTCATAGTGAACTACTGGTAGTCTTCACTTCAGATAACTCAGGACGAAAATTTAATGACTGTCTGACAAATTCCTCATGGCTAATGAGACTTGCGTATCTTGCAGGTATTTTTGCAAAATTAAATGAAATTAATCTGTCGCTACAAGGAAAGAATGTGACCATTTTTACTACAATGGATAAAATTTTGTCGTTAAAAAAGAAACTGTAATTCTGGGCATCTTCTGTAGAACAGAATAACTTTTATTGCTTCCCTACAGTACATGAATTTTGGACTGAAATAAATTCTACAGTCCATGAAGAAGTTTCCAGCACCATTTTACAGCACTTACGTGACTTGCAGGCCTCTTTATTAGAATATTTTCCTACAGCTACTGACGATAATGCTTGGGTTCAAAATCCATTTGTAATTACAGCCAAACCAGTTGGCTTTACTGCATATGATTATGAAAGCCCAATTGACTTAATTTCTGACTCTGATTTGAAACAAAAGTTTAAGGATCTTCCGCTGAATAATTTTTGGAGCAGCCTAACAGAAGAGTACCCCAATGTGGCTAAACGTGCAGTTCAAGTGCTCCTTCCTTTCACTACAACTTATTTGTGTGAGACAGGATTTTCGTATTATACTGCAACAAAAACCAAATATAGGAATAGACTTGATGTTGCGCCTAACATGCAGATTCAACTTTCCAGCATTATTCCTAATATTAAGCGAATTTGTGATAGAAAAATGCAGAAACACCAATCCCATTAAATCCAAATTTGTATTTCTGTTTATAATAATAGATTTTCCTAGTAAAAATCTAATTTGTTTGGTGTTTGTGTATATATAAAAACAGGTTTTTTTTTTAAGTAAAACACTGTTTTTAATTTTTGACTCTTGCACTTGATTTTGGTACTACTTTATACACGTTTTCCAGTTAAAAATTGTTAGTTCAGTTATTTTAAATTTGTATTTTTGCATTATTTTATACAATAAAATATATTTGAGCATAAATAATGCAATTTTTTTATTTGAAAACCAAACGACTACAAAATTATATTCTAAGTGTTCCGTAATAGGCTAAAAAGTGTTCTGTGGCCAAGAAAGTTTGGGAAACGCTGGTATATATCTGGTCTAGATAATACTTAGTCCTGCCTCAGCGCAGGGGACTGGACTAGATGACCTGGCCAGTGTAATAGTGAGAGATGTAGAGCACTGAGCCTGGTGCAAGACTTGAGCCCTGAACCAGGGGCTGTGAACCAAAGTCAGGCCATGAATTAAAGCAGATGTTTACAAGCTCACTGTCCGATACATGAACTTAGCAAGGGTACTGCTAGTGTTGCTAAAACACAGGCATTGCTAAGAAGCAACAGATATGGGTACTTATGTGAATACACTCCAAAATATTATCCTCGTGACATCCTGAGCTAGCCCAAGAAAAAAAAAAGGGGTTGACAGAAATGATGAATAGGGATTTCTAGAGCAAGACACAAAGGGAAGTGACAAGGGATATTATGAAACACATAAGATGGTACGTAAGTTGTTTGTCTTGGTCTATAAATGTTGGGGTACCTCGCTTTAATCCTGTTGGCACCTGAGGGGAGAACAGAAATTCCTGCTGCTGACTGACTCATTCCTTGCCACTGGGCACTCGTGATAATGTACCTGTAGCTCCTATAAGACACTAGGACTGTGCTTTGAAGGCAATAAACCTGCCAGAGTGCCTTTGTCACTGAACTGTGCCTGTGGTCATTCTCTATGAGTAACATACATACATACACTCTCTATCACAGACACACACTGTGGGGAGCCGTGGGGACCAGGGGGGGGGGGGAGCCATGTGGGCCAGGGGTGATGGGGGGGCACCCGCAGGGGCCAGGGGTGCAAAACACAAGTTCACCCAGGGCACCATCATTTTCCTTAAAGCTGGCCCTGGTCTGGATACCAAACCCTGAACTTTGTTTAAAATTGTTTAATGCTGGACAGTTTCAGGCTCATGCTCATGCTGTTGACTCCTTGGGCCTCTTTTTCTATCTAAATAAATACAACACACCTTTCAAACCCACATCACTCAACTCAGGGCTGGGTACAGCAGAACATTCTAAACAATCCTTGCTTACCAACGCGGTGTCTGGTTGGCTTCTATAGTTGACGTCCCCTGTATAGAGCTGTTCTTGCCATGCACCAGCCATAGCATGAACCTATTCAGAGCAGGAAAGGTCAATGTTATATAGCACTAATGTGACTGAAATATAACAGTAAATTTAACAGCATGGATTCTATGCCACAAGACACTGAAGGGACCTGCCTTGGGAGGATTAAGGGAAATTCTATGGACAGTCATTAGGGGGACAGGTCACAGTTGGCTGTAGTCTACCCCAGGCGCCTCAGGGCCTGAACCCTGACGTCTGGGGAAAAAAAACATCTGATCCACAGAGGATTCCAATTTTATATAATTGGATTAAACTCAACTAAATAACTAAGCAAATAAAATAAAATACATATAAACTAATCAAATTAAAAGAAAGTGGTTAATATGAAATCATAAAATTAATGGTTGATTATACCATATCAAATAAACCAGCAATTCTTTATAAGCTTCATCGAATAATTTGAGAAGGTGTCATTTTTTTGGTTAAGTATCAGCCCCCAAATAACAGAGCATTATCATTCTCAACACCATTTAATATATTTACAGTCCAGCCAAATGGCTGGTATGGGGAGGGTCAAATCACTCCAAGATTAAAGCTAATGATGAGACTGATCGCTTTGAAGCCAACTGAAGCAGTTTGTCGAAATTAGAGGTTGTGGCTAGGTGATAGCCAATCAATCACTCACTGCCACAATAGATTACATGAAACATTCCAGTACAATTCAACATAACATACAGCTTGTTACATTTAAAAGTCAAACAAGAAAATTCAAACAAGGTGAAAACAGCAATTTCAGGATTTAACATACAACATCTAAACCATAAGATGGATGTGTGTGTGATCTTTCAGATAGGGAGGTTATTTAATCTTCAGCTGTTTTAGGTGTTTGAGGAAACCTATACTGCCTGTTCTACAGGCTCTGTCCTCAGAATGGGTCACTTGCATTATAAAGTCATGGGCATCACCCAGAGGGGTTTGATCAGATCACCGTTGTGTAGTAAAGAACCTCTCCATTTCAGTAATTGTGAGCTCAAAGTCCACAGATAAAAAAAAAAAAACCAGCGTCAGTCAGCACTGATCCAAGCATATGGACCTTTCAGGTCATTGGCTGGTGCACAAGCATTATCTCAACCATCTTACAAAGATATGAATCAAAATAATTTAAAGATTCAAAGCTGATAACAAGTTGGAACTGAAATCATGGGAAAACGCTGACCGTACATTCATTCATACCAACACATAAAGGAACAGTTCCTTAGTCTACAGACAGATGCTTAACTTCTCTTATATTTTGGTACACAGCAGCTCAAACTCAATCACTTTTTGACAAACAAAATGTGGATGAAAGATCAGAATTTAACTTTGTCAGAGCAAAAAAATCCTCTCCTCCTAAAAACATAATGGTGGAGGGGTTCTATTTTCATCTACATAGTTCTGTATGTCTCGTAATTTTAAAGTTGATAGGATTTTAGCTGCTATTTTTTCTTAAATAGAGAAGTTCACTGACTGTGCTAATGAAGGAGATTTGCTCCATCTCCCATTTCAATAAAAGTTGGGTGCAAAGAGCATTCCTATTTTAGAAATATCCCTATTCAGGATAACATTTTAGCAGGTGTTTAACTTGCATTAATTTCAATGGATTTATGCACACATTTAAGTGCTTTCCTATATGGAGATAGACTTATGCATGTGCTTAAATGTTCTGCTGAAT